>NC_143585.1:79012743-79380915 GCF_048544385.1 Mastigoproctus giganteus | reverse complement strand
TAGCTGAGGCTATGCATCTGTGATGTTTGGCCTGTGGATGGAGTGTAGAAACTCTGACTAGTTAGATTTCACTAATGCCATTCCAGCCCTAATTGTTTGCCTCAGTGCTAATTATGGCTAAGGGTTTGCTAAGCAAACCCTTAGCCATAATTATGAGAGCATCCTTGGACTCAGGGGAGGTTCCCACGGACTGGAGATGTGCAAATGTGTCCCTAATTCACAAAGGTGGATCGAAGGGTGACACGAGTAATTACAGACCAGTTAGTTTAACTTCTGTTCCGGGTAAAATAATGGAGTCGCTGGTTAAAGATGCATTGCAGGATCATCTAGACAAGACTGCAGCGATAACTCAAACACAGCATGGGTTTGTTAAGGGAAAGTCTTGTCTGACAAATTTGATTGGTTATTATGATGTGGTCACAAAGGAACTGGATGCAAAAAATAATTTTGATATCATATACTTGGATTTCAGGAAAGCTTTTGACACTGTTGCGCATGGAAGACTACTGTACAAATTGGAGCAGAATGGTATTAAGGGTAAGTTGCTACAATGGATAAAAGGATGGTTAAGTGGGAGAAGACAGAGGGTGGTAATCAATGGGTGCTGCTCTTCGTGGACTAATGTTATTAGTGGAGTCCCACAGGGTTCGGTGTTGGGTCCACTGTTGTTTTGTGTATTTATCAATGATATTGATGAAGGTATATCAGGCTTAATGTCGAAGTTTGCAGATGACACAAAGGTTGGCAGGGTTGTTAATGACAGTAATGGCAGTGTGCTACTGCAACAGGATCTAGATAATTTGGGCAGATGGGCTAAGAAGTGGCAACTGAAGTTCAACCTTGACAAATGCAAAGTACTGCATATGGGTAGAAATAACCCCAGAGAAACGTACCAACTGTGTGGTACTACACTTAAGGTGGTAGAAAATGAAAAAGACCTGGGAGTAATTGTGCAGTCAGATATGAAGTTTTCTGAGCAGTGCAGACAGGCTGCTAGGGCGGGTCATGGGGTTTTGTCAATGATATATAGGAATTTTGCTAGCAGGGAAAAGGAGGTGATTGTCCCTCTGTATAAGGCAATGGTCAGGCCACGCCTTGAGTACTGCGTACAGGTCTGGAGGCCTCATTTTAGGAAGGACGTAGATTTGCTTGAGCGTGTACAGAGAAGAGCAACACGATTGGTGAGGGGAATGAAGGGATTCTCTTACCAAGAGAGGCTTAAGTTCTGCAAATTGCAGCGGCTGGAGACTAGGCACCTGCGCGGTGATCTGATTGAGGTCTATAAGGCCTTGAATGGGTTGAGCACGCTGAATTCTGATGGGATCCTTCCACTTGTTCAGATTACCAACCTACGGGGACATAAGTTCAAATTAAGAAAGGACAGATGTAGAATAGATGTGCGGAAATTTGCCTGTAGCCAGCGGGTGGTTAATTGCTGGAACAAACTTCCATCTGTCGTTGTAGAAGTTGATAGGTTAAATAAATTTAAGGAGGAACTGGACAGGCATTTGGAGGGAATGGTGTGATTTTTTTTTTTTTTTTTTTTTTTGGCTGATGCTGCATAAGCTCCTACACTTGCTTTCTTGCATCATGTGCCACTACTACTACTACTACTACTACTACATTCTTGGGAAGAACACTAGCGAATCATTGGTAACCAAAGTTCACAACTAATAATTCAGTGCAGTTCAATCGTATTCTACGTTTCAGTTAAAAAAAATTCCCAAGAAATAAAAAATAAATAACAAAAAAAGAAGCTGCTATAGTCACAATAGTGAGCAACATTTCATCATTAGAGAAGACTCTAATGATGAAAAACATGAAAGATCAATACCATTATGGGAAAAAATCTATTTTAAATTCATGTAAACCAATGTAACTGTTCTGGGCTTGGGAAAAATTTTTTAACTTGCTTGTAGTTCATATTACTTTATATTTTCATATGCATCACAAAAGTCACAAATTTAGAGTCACATGTAATTAATAAATATGATCTTTATTGTAAGGTTCCTAGGTACACGCAGGTACCCTACCTTTACAAATCCTTCATGGCACTAAGCCAGGGGTTAGTATTCACAAAACTAAATTGTTTTGTTATTGAAGAAACAACTGAATAATTCATAAATTGGCATTGTTGTCATTATGTAGATTTTGCTCGAATTAAAAACAGCTCTGGCAAACTTTATTCTGAGGTGCCCCTGTCAGAGGGTCAACTATTGTTAGTAAGAAGTAAAGTCTACCCAATGTGATCAGGTGATGGTACCAGTCAATGGTATAACAATATAATCCATTTAGGAAGTTATATGAAGGTATTTCATTAAGTGATATCTGAATGATCTCACTGGTAATTGAAAAATCGGTTGCTTCTTAGAGAAGGATACAAGTTTTTTTTTTTTTTTTTTTGTATGCTTAAAATAGTTTTACTAGTCTCTGTAAATTTATATGAGGGGTAATAAAAAAATTTAGGGCTAATTTTACTACACAAAAGGTAGAATGATTATTAATGAAACTATGTACATTTAAACTTATTAGATTCAGTGAAAAATTTTCTTGTTTTGCACTGAATTAATAAATATCACTGAAGATATCTTAAATTGTTTCTCAAACAATGACTTCTACAAGTATTTAGAAAATGGGTGGAGAGAGATGGGGCAAGGCTGTCTGATGGAAGTTGTCTAAAAAGAATAACAACTGAAAAAATATATATATTTTTCTGTCTTTGGTCAACAGTAATTACTGAAGGTCAGCATTAAACTCAAACAAGGATTGCATATCCAACAGGAAAATAATGAATAAACAACAAGCCAGTGTGAAATTGTGTTCTACTGAATAAAACGCAATAGAAATATTAGAACTTTTGAAGAAAAAAAAAAAATGCCTACGGAGAATCTGTCACAACCAGATCCACTGCATTTAGAAGGCATATACGGTTCAAAAATAGAAGAATTGGAGGCATAGAATATGACCCTATCCCAGGATGTCAATCAACATCAATATATGATGGGATGACGTAACTTTTGGAACAGCATCTGTTGCCATCCTTGATGAATTATAGTCAGAAAACTTGCAGAGGCCTTGAGTATTAGTTATGGGGTTGCACAAACAACTTGAAAGAACATTTAGGAATGACACATATTTGTTCATGTTGGGCTTCTTGACTTCTTACTCTCAAACAAGGCAAGTTAGAATTGACATCTGTTTTTTTCTCTGAAAAACCTATTAACATCAGAAAAATGGTAGAATAATCACTGGAGATGAGGCCTGGATCTATTGTGTCAGTGAAAAACTCTTGTTTTGCTTAAAAATTAAATATTTTAAATTTAATTTGTTTCAATCTTTTTTTGATAATTTCTTGTATTTTTACTTGCCTATATAGTCAGTCCTCGTATAACACTTGTTTACACTACATGAATTCGATCATACACGATTTATCAATAGAGGAATGATATCGTATATAGCACGAACTGAATTCACTTATGCATGATTCGCCTTTGTGTTTACAAGAAACGGCAGCCGAACGCAGAATCACCCGAACTGAATGCAACACGATAGAAATGAAGAGAAGATTCTGAAAACGTATTTATGTTTTTTATATCAGTGAAGGGGAAACACATTTTTCACCACAATAACGTAAAAACCCACACAATTCCAGCTATCGGTATTATCGCAAATGCAATTAGATCGAGTTTTACTACCAGTTTATAACAGATTTCACTAGCAGAAACACTACTGGAAATTGTTTTATGGTAGTGACCTCCAGAAATGTGCTTCAGTAAAATGTGAGCTAGTGAGGTGTTAATAGTGTGTCTCTGCCTTTACTGTGTTGTTTATTTAATTGCTACATGCGCACGCAGCTTTGTTTATGTTAGACACTTTGTCTTTGTTTAGACACTAAAAATGAGTAAAATACTTAAAAGGTGTGAAAAGGAAGCGTCCTGGTGAAGACACTACAGATTCAGAGATAAAAAGAAAAGCAATATCAATAGACAGGTGGACTGGATCAAAAATTCTTACCCGGGAAAATATGTAGCAGCCTCATATTTGCATTTATGGGCAAAATCATACCAGCCTCCATCGTCTTCTGGCCTCCGGGGCCATAAGCTTTACCAGGGTTTCCCCGGTAAAGCTTATGGCCAGTCCACCTCTGTCGATAGAGAAAAAATATGAAATTGTGAAATGCTTTGAGCGAAATGAAAGAACATATGATATTGCATGTGCTACAGGCCTAAATGAGGCAACACTGAGAATTAGAAAGAATGCAGAGAAAATGAAAACAACTTTCATAGCAGGAACAACTGAAAGTGTAACAAAATCCATTAGATCAAGACACAAAGAATTGGAAGAGATGGAACAGCTGTCATCTGTTTGGATAGAAGATCAAACAAAGGACAAGTTTGCTTACGATAGAAGCAAAAGCATTAGCAATATTTTATTACATAATAGTTGTAATAAAATATGTATTTTATAACAATTATTTATTGTGTTTGGTAATGTTTTAGTTACAAATGTGTGTTCAAATCTTGGGTGGTTGGCACCTAACCCTATTTTTCCCATAGGCCTGTTATTTATATTGCACGATTTTGCATTGCACAAGGGTTTCTAGGAACACAACTATCGTGCTGTACGAGGACTGACTGTGTATATATATATATATATATATAGGCTGACCTTATATTTTCCTAAAACTTGGATTTTCTTAGAGCAAACTTCAATTTGCTTTCATCAGATACAAGTGTTCTGTTTTTATTAATTATGCCACCTGTATAATTAGTTATGTGCATTGAATTATTAAAGATTATCAAAGTGATTTTGGTCTCCTTTAATAAATATTAAAATTTCACATGCAGGTGTGAATATTAATATCATATGAAATATGATGGTGTATTAATAATTCTGTACTTGTCCATGGTTGCTATTTTATTTAATTTTTTAAAGGTTGAGATAATTTGTAAATTCCCATTATTATATATTAAGCCACTTATTGTTATTTATACATTTACTTTTTACTTGGTTAATTACAGTTAATCAAGAGATAAAAACTGCCTGTGAAAAATGTTTCTCTCCCAACTGGAATAAAGAACATTCCCTATTTTTTTTGACAAATTTAAATGAATGTTAAATTTGTGCAATCAATACCTAATACTGGTTTGTTTGTTATTTGGTTTTTAAGAGCATTAGCAACTAAGGCCATATTGCTCTGGGATATGCGGTGGTTATTCCCTGACCTTTCCGCATCCTCCGTATTTGGTGGTGACGGGCTCGAACCCCAGTCTAATCCAGAAGCGTGTGCTACGCACTGCTGCTCCTGCCCACCTGGCTATGGAGGTGCCTCACCTAATACTGGAGCTATACATTTATACATATAAAGGACAATTTCAAACTAGCTATAAGAAGATTTACTTTTAGAAAAGAAGTAACTGGTTAATGGAATCAACAGATTATCCACTAGGCATGTGCCTCGGGGCAAGAGTAGTGAGCCTTCTCCCACAGTTGATTAATATAAGAGGTATTGTTGAAAGCTAAAAGAATAAATAAAAATTCTACCAACTTATTCTAAGAAATTAAAAGAGTAATTAACGCTATAAACCTCTGCATGTAATTTTACTTTGATTTAACTCGTGCAATTCATTTGTTTCATGCACTATTTACCTGTTACTCATTTGACTTCCACTTGTGGAAGCCCAGACTTCTGCTGCCTGATGCACAGTACAAGTTTGTTTATATCATACATAATGCAATCACACATCTCATGTGGGCTGTTCACATGTCTTGGGAGGCGCACTATAGCCATATACTTGCTTCGGCAGTACATATACTAAAATTGGAACAATACAGAGAAGATTACCATGGCCCCTGCGTGCACTATAGCCATAGCAGCTTATGCGCCAATAAACAACCATAACACACACACACACACGTCTTGGGAGAGTATTAGTCCACCCCTGACTGGAATAAACTCAGAGGTAATCTTGTGTTATTTTTAAAGAAGATATTATATAAGTATTTCTTCCTCACTTCATTTTGCTATTATTAATATTGATAAGATTTTATTCATTGTTATATCAAAATATAAGAAAAAGGGAAAATTAGCATTAGCATTAGCATTAGTAGAGGCATTTGATGCAAGAAAGCAAGCTTATGCAGCATCAGCCAAAAAAAAAAAAAAAAAAAAAACCACTTCCACTTCACCCCTCTGTTTGTTCAAAATACCTGTCCAGCTGAGCCTTAAACTTATTTAGGCTATCAACCTCCACCACAAGGGATGGAAGTCTGTTCCACCAACCAACCACCCGCTGGCTAAAGGCAAATTTCCGCACGTCTATCCTACATCTGTCTTTCCTCAATTTGAATTTATGCCTTCTCAGGTGATTTTTCTGAGCTAGAGGAAGAATCCCATCAGCATTGAGCATGCTTAAACCATTCAAGGCTTTATACACCTCTATCAGATCACCTCGCTGGTGCCTAGTCTCCAGACACTGTAATTTGCAAAACTTAAGCCTTTCTTCGTAAGAGCACCCCTTTGTTCCATTCACTAATCTTGTTGCCCTTCTCTGTACTCGTTCCAGCAGCTCTACATCCTTCTTGAAATGAGGCCTCCAGACCTGTATACAGTACTCTAGGTGTGGCCTGACCATTGCCTTATACAATGGAATAATCACCTCCTTATCCCTGCTGGAAAAATTCCTGTATATCATTGACAATACTCCATGAGCTACTCTTGCAGCCCGTCTGCACTGACGGAGTGCAGAATTAATTACTACCTCTCTTATGCCATTCAGTATTTTATCCAGGAAGCATTAAAAATATTTTGAGATGTTAGTGTATGTGGAGATATATATATAATTGCATAACTGTAAAACTAAGACATACCTTGAAGTATAGATTTGTTATTGAACATCTGCAGCTGCACCAAGCCAGAAATTTTATTAAATGCTTGGTTTCTTGGAGCGAAGATAGTATATAATGTTGGCCCTGAAAAGACAAATAACTAAATTACTTTATAGATCAACTGGCTATGAGAAATACTAGCAGGTGATGCACAGCATTTCTACCCTAATCATTGAAATAACACATCCCAAAAGCAGTCCAACACTTACAGTAACTTCATGCACTATTTACCTGTTACTCATAGTTGTGGCAGTGGGGAAAGCACTACCATAACCACTGAGTTGTGCTACACATAGCACTGACTAACATAGTATACTTAAGCTACTGTGAATGCACTGCATTTTATTACAAGTTAACAATAAGTGTGTCTATCAAAAATCCTGCCAAATGTGAGATTTATTCTTTATCAGATTTTTAAATGATAAGAATGTTTGGCCTGTTGACATTCATCATCAGTTACTAGAAACTTAGAGAGAAAATGTTATGACTCACTAGAACATAGGAAAGTGGTGGTATGCATTTAAAAGAGAGGAGGACTGGTGTTCACAATCAAAAAGGAGTGGAAGGCATTCATAAAAAGGAATGGAAAACGATGATAAATAGTCTGATTCAGAGAGTTGATGAGAGAATTTGGGATGACAGGAGCCAAACAATTTAATTTCTGATTTTCATATCAGTTTCCCTGATATTTCAAGGTCATTACTTCGTGAAATTTTGAAACAGCATGTGAATTACCATAAACTGGGTGCCAAATGAGTAATGAAAATATTACTGATGTTCACAAAGCAAAATAGGTGAAAAGTACATTTCTGCACTTTTAAAGAATCATCCCTCTTTGTGTTACACAGAGGAGAGCGATTCTTTGTTAGAGAGGATAGTGACCAAAAGGTACTCTCCGAGGGCAATTTATTTCTTGTATGATAATGCAAGACCTCACTCTGCCATTTGTATGCAAAAATTGTTAATGTATTTTTGCTGCGAAATCTTTGACCATCTATAATCACATTCTTTTCATGATGAGAATCATCATAATTTGTAATAAAAAATAATAATAATAAAAAAATCATGCCACTGTAATCTTTGATGAGAATGCTGAGAAAACAAGATGGCAACCCAATAATAAAAGACTTCCCACAATTATCATGACTCCAATACAGACATAAGTTGAATTGAACTGTGAATCAGCAAGTGTTACATAAAAAAAAAAAAAAAAAAATCCTTGTTTATACTCTGGCATGACCTCCTCTGGTCAAAGGAGTTTACAATAAATCATCAATGCAATCGTTAATCATATTTAGCTGTCACGTGCTTGAACCACAGTCCACTCTGAAAAGAGTGAACTCCTCCAAAGAGTATATATATATATATTTTTAAGAAAACCCCGAACAAGCAGATTAGAACTTATAGTACTTAGTACTGTGCATAGGTTGGAGGTTGAGAAGACAAAAGAAGATATTTGTTGACATTAGACTTGAACTTCTGTAGACAGTAATTTTCAGGAAATACATATGAAGGAAAGCTGTTCCATAAAACAGCAGTTGAATGAATAACTAAGGAAGATAAAAAGTTGGTTCTGTGAGTTTGAAGTTGGACAGTAAATGGATGTTGGCTGGTGGCAGCATGTGTTCAGACTGTTTTGAAAGAGAGAGCGAGAATCATAGAAGCCAATTCAGAAGAACAGAGCCCATAGAAATATGCTACTGCACTCTCACCTACGTTAAGCTTATGTATTACTGATGTTAGCTTATGTAATTAGCTAACATAAAAGTAAATTATTATAACAGAATGAAGGGCAACTTTGGTAATACTTAATGGATGTTAAAATACTAAATATTAGTTTTTATACTTCTGACTGTTATGAAAATCCATAAATATGACTCACCTATAAAAGTGTTCCGTAAATGGGTCTGTATGATGAGTGACACCAGAGTACGAAGGTCTGGTCGAGATTGCAAGCCAGTCAGAATATCCAGTGGTGGGGGAGGCATGTAAACTTTATCAACGACAATTACTCCACCATTGGTTGCTGGTTTTATGTGTTGAATTTTGGCTCCTCCAATGAGGATGACCTGAAGAAATAGAAAATTCAAATTCAGATATTTTGACACCTCTCTTTTTTACCATGTCAGTACAAAGAATGTATTGCCAGCCCTGCTTTAGTTATTGCAGCTTTGGATTTATACTTTCCAAATGAGCAGGGTTTGAATATCTTGTATAAGGAGTAATCAAGCAGTATTTGTAGATTATTTGTGCATAAACACTGGATATTTCTTCTGGAGAGTATAACCCAACCCCTCACAGTACCCTTCCTGAATTTAGTGGCCTGTTATATTATTGAGTGTCATATATTGTGTTGGCTAGTAATGATAATCTTGAAAGTTACCAGCTAATAACTTACAGAATGTAACTTTGTATCTAGTATGCTGAGAAAACATACTAGATACTGTACTATCTAGTAGTATAATATCTACTAGATACTATACTATCTAGTAGTATAATATCTACTAGATACTATACTATCTAGTATGCTGAGAAAATGAGATTGTTAGAAAACCCTGGTGAAAAGTCCTTAAAGGCATCCTTCTAGTCAGCAATAAGATTTGAACAAACCTTTCCAAATGGATGAAAAGTAATAAAGCCATCATGCTATGGAGGCTGAGATGTAACTAATCCACATGAACAGTCCTCAGTCTGCACTTATGTTAATTTAGACTCACACTAGTCCCGAGCTCTTTCTTATTTGGTCATAATTATGGTTGAGATGAGGTACATAACTTTGATCCCAAATCCAAGTGTTAAAGTATAACTTGCAAGGACATATTGCCACCACCAACCACGAAATATTGTCCAGTCAGTGGGCAAGGGTGAGGACCTTCATTTTGTGGGATTCTTAAGAGAGTGGTGCTTCTTACATTACCTTGCACATGCAGCCATAATCACAGGCTAGTATAATGCATAATTAATAGTAAAAATTGCATGAAGCCATCAAGATGAAGCAGCAAGGGAAGTTACAGCATGATGTCCTTTTCCACCAGGACACTGCACACATTTAAGTCTCTTGCTGCAGCATTTGCTATTGTAGATACAAGGTTTGAATTGTCTTTACCCTCTTCCCATATTCTCCAGACCTGGCCCTAGTAACTGCTTCCTCTTTTTAAAATATAAAGATTGTGATCAAGTATTTTGCTCAAATGAAGAGGTGATGTGTGCAAACAGAGAGTGATGAAGTCTAGTTTCACTATTAGTTGCAGAAAACATGCACTCATGAGCCAAAACATTATGACCATCCTGTCTCCACAAGTGGATGCATCTCAAAGCACCTAGGAGTGACATCACCAAGCAGCACAGCATATATAGTGAGTTGATCAGTATGAAACCCATGCAATGGGGAAAAGAAAGGACCTGATGGAATTTAAATGGGGAATGATTTATGGCACCAGGAAGATGGGGCCAGCATCTCAGTAACCACAGGCATTGAACATCTGAGGGATGCAATGGAATGCAGTATTCACCAGTCCACGCTGGTGCTCATCCGTTGCTGAAATGCGGGATGTCCTTCTGTCCAGGATACCTGAGCACATCTTTGGCAGTCTTGTGGAGTTGATGCCACACCAGGTGCAAGCAGTTATCACAGTGAAAGGTGGCCAATAAGGTAGGCAGTCATGGTTCACATGGTACTATTGGGAAAAGCGCATCAGAGTTTAAGGGACTATGCTGAAACACTGAAATTAAAAACTTTTTGAAAGTTTGTATTTTTTTTTTATAGTCATTCTCTGTTGTAGATTTTTTTTGTAAAAATTAAAATTTCTTGAATGAGTTGTATGAAAAGTAATTTTTATTTTTGCAAATGCTGCTGGAAGTTCTGTTTAGAGTGGGATCATACTTGTGGATACAGATATGCTTGTCAAGAAAATGGTGATTTCTTCCCCCTTTGATTTTCCAGGGTATGGATGTTTTCTATAGATATTATAGGAAAGAATTTTGGATGATACTGTTTTGCAGTGTAGTGCTTGCCACCAGTTTGGAAAAATATCTGTTTGAATTCTGTGGTAGGAGGGTTTTTTTTTTTTTTTTTTTGAAACCATGTTTCAAACGTGGTTGAATTAGTTACCTCAGATTGGTTACAAAGTTTTTTTTCACTGGAAAAATCTCATCCACAAATCTCGTTAAATCTCATCACTTGGCATTTTATAAATTGTAATGTTACCAGTGGCTTAGCTACCATGTAGGCAGGCAAGGCAACTGTCTCCGAGCCTGGGCCCTTTAGGAGCCCGGCGTCTTTGGCTGTCTCCTGTTTTTGAAACTTTTATTACTTAAGTAGGGACTCGAACATGTTCTTTGCCTCTGGGCCCAAAAAAGGGTAGCTACGCTAGTGAATGTTACATACTGTGAAGTTTGTCTCTGCCAGCCAATTCACCAATTCATGTAACACTAGCTGTACAGTTACTCCAGACTATAGAATTAAATTTGAAATTAAAAGAAAAATGAAAAAATATGTTTTTTAATTGATCACTTGCTTTTAATGACATAACCCCAAAATTTCAACTGTAACGTAGATTAACATTTGTAACAGCTCTTTTAAAAAAATTATATCAACTTAACCTGCTTTTCTTAGGCTAACTTTTGAATTCCAAGTAATTCAAAAGTTAGCCTAAGTTACAGTTACAGTTGTTCTGTAAGGAAAAAAGAAACAAAACTGTGTCGTAGTTCAGAAATTTTTGAATCTACTGATGTGCAATTATGGGATTTCTAAAGAATTATCATTATAATCTACTCTGTTAAAATTAATTGTTATGTCAAATTTAATTGTGATGAAAATGGTTCATTCGGATCAAACGTAAAAATGATGCTCTTCGGAGTTCGTTATGCAATGACAATTAGACATTGCATAATGAACATTAACATCCCATGACAAGAAATTGAATAAACAAGTGAATCCTATTTATTCAATTTGGCCAAGATGATATCTGAATTCCAGAACAAAATTCCAGCTTTCCCTTGCTGTTTTACCATATCTTTTGAAGTTATAATGAATATCAGCATTCTTCACGTTCTTTAAAATGGTTCTTCTGAATTAGCTGCTCAAGAGCTTATTTTTGAGTTCCATCTAGATGAAAGGAAATTTTTGGAAGCTTTTCAAATTATGGTTGAGTTACGTATGTGAGGAAATTTTTCTCAGAAATCTCTCTCAGAAACTTGTTCTTTTCATTACACAAAACAGAAACACTGACCAACGAATTAACACCTATTTCCATATACAGTAAACCCCCGCTATTTGCAGTATCTGTATTCGCGGTCGCTGATTGAACATAAAATGAAACCTTAAAAAAATGTGAATTTTAAAGCGCCGTGAACATTTTCGCCATAAAAAAGCATGGGCATGGCTCAAATTATCTTTCCCTGTCAAAACAGCGCTCACTGTGTTGGGGGGGGGGGGTGACAAAATCGCGAGCGTGGTGTTTCTCGCTAATCCTTGTTCAATATGTGTTATGCGCTTGTCATGGAAGGTTTCGTCGTTTGCTTTTAATTTATATGCTTATAAATTGAATAAATTTATCAATTTATAAATTGATATGCTTTCAAAAGTGATAAATCTACTGTTTTGCAGTGTAAAACACACTTTTTCGAGTGTGTTAACGGAAGAAAGTGACTTTATTGTGGACAAGTTCTTTCTAACCCCTACAAAAATATGGCTACGAATAACAAGGGAAATGTGAAAAGATCAAAGAAGGTGATGACATTAGCGAATAAAATTGAGTTATTAGACAAAATTTCTAATAGTGAAAGTGTCTCCTCAGTGGCAAAACATTATAAAATCAATGAGTCAACGGTACGATCAATCAAGAAATCGGAAGAAAAAATCTGCCGTAGTGTCTGTGAAAACGCGCTAATTGTTTCAAAAATTTGCTCTGTAACTCGTGATGGTAAATTAGAAAAAATGGAAAAAGCTTTAAATCTGTGGATAGAAGACCGAACTCAAAATAAAATTCCGTTAAGTTCACTCATCATTCGTGAAAAGGCAAAACTCCTTTATCAACACTTTAGCAAAACTGGTGATAACAGTGGCAGGATAGGTTTTAGCTAGCAAAGGCGCTGGTTTGAAAGATTTGTTTGAAATTTCTAATAAACATTACATTTAATATTAAACTGTTTCTTATTTTCATTTCGATGCCAAATGCTTGCATTTCACTATGTGCTGTCTATGTACATAGTCATATTATGAAGGTACATATGATACATACATAGACAAAATTTTAGACTAGTTTTTCTTATATATTTCATACTTTGGAACGGAACCCCTTTATTACTATGGGAGCCATAACTCAGTATTTGCGTTTTCAGTATTCGCGACATTTCTCAGGAACGTAACCCCCGCGAATAGCGGGGGTTTACTGTACTGATATCATGGCTTTTGCTCAAAACAAAAAAAAAAAAAAAAAGTTAAACATTTAAATCATATACTTTAAAATGAATAAGCATATAGGTGAAAAAAAACGAGTTCCTCCAAACGTTAGTTCACCCTATGGCAAGGCTTGTTTAGGCTTTTGTTATCACTAATGACCTTGTACAAATTTTCTATTTATTAGAATAGCAGATGGTTTTGACCAGCAGTGTTACTCTATTTCTCTTTTACACAACTAGTTTGCTTTGATTATGCTTTTGTAAGCAGTAAATTATAAGAGAAATAGTTTTTTTTTTTTTTTTTTTATTTATAACAACCAATGTACACTTGATGGATTACTCCACTGATTCTTACCAAGAAATAAAGTTTTTGATTTTGAAATGTTGGAAGGAAAGGGATGAACCACATTGGTCCACTGGGTATGAATGTCATGCCTTGATCCTGTTTAGGTTGCTGACAAACTGAATAAATATTTTGCATCTACAATCACATATGAAGTTTTTAGGGATAGCAGAAGTATACCAAATTCTAACTGGAAGCTAAGTGATTTTATGACAACTGAGAGGAAAGTAAAAGAAACTGTTGGAGCTAAAAGTAATTAAGAATCTCTGGGTAGGTGAAATCTATCCAATTATATTGAAAGCAGTAGTAATAGAGGCAAGAAAACCTTGAGCCATAATCAAAAGTGAATCCTAGGATTCACGGAAAGATGGGTATACCTCCCCTGAATCCAAGACTGGAGATACATGTGCGAATGCCTTCTTATTCATAAAGCAGATCAAATGGCAAAATGAGTAGTAATTACAGTCAACTTCTTTTCCAGGGAAAATAATGGAAGAAGATGGACAAAATAATTTTAAATCATATACTTAGATTTCGCTAAACCTTTTGTTACAGTCCCACCCAAACAACCTGTACAAATTGGAACAACGTAGCATTTGAGGGGCATTACTGCTACAGATAAAGGTATGATTGAGTGGCCAGAAACAGAGTGGTTCTTCATGGACTAATGTTGTTAGTGGAGTACCTCAAAGTTTAGTGCTGGCTCCCTTACTGTCTTCAATATTTATTAATGATATGGATGAAGGAATATCAAGTTTAATGTTTTGGTTTGATGATATAAAGGTTGGCAGGGTGGTTAATGACTAACCAGTGTATGCTACTCCAACAAGATGGATAAATTAGATAGTTGGGAAAAGTGACATCAGGATCTAATAGTGATAAATGCAAAGCACTGTGTTCTGGTATTAGTAATTACAGAATATCATACCAATTGGGTGATACCACACTCAGAATAGTAACAGAAAATGAAAAAAAAAACTAGGGTTAGATCCATCATGTTGAAGCATAAAGCAATGCAGACAAGTTGCTAGGACAGCTCATGGAGCTCTGTCAATGATATACAAGAATTTTGCCAGCAGGAATAATCCCATTTTATAAAGCAATGGTCAGGCAGGCTGCATCTTTACATTGCACACACAGGCCAAAAGGACTTCAGTTCTGCAAACTGCAGTGTATGGAAACTAGGCACCTCCTCAGGGGTGCCTAGTTTCCTAATGCTGATGGCATTTTTACTCTTTCCCAGACAGCACATACATAAGGGAACATAAATTTAATTTGGTAGAGGATGATTGCAGGATAGATGTGCAAAAATTTCCTTTCAACCAGAGAGTTGGAGCTTCTATCTGGTGATGTCAAAGTGGGTAGTTTGAATAAATTGAAAGAAGGGTTAGACAAGCTATTAGAAATGATGGACAAATGAAATTGGAAGCATTTTTTGGCTGATGCTGTACAAGCTTGCTTCCTTGCATCATTTTTCCATTACAAATGTTCAACTAACACAATGTTTGCCAACACAGTTGATGTTAACTGTTTTTTTAGTACCTCGGATCATAACTTGGTAATGATATATTCTCCAGTAGAAATTCCTCATTTGTTATCAACTTTTTTTGGTATTATAGTGGTGCTAAACTGCATGATTTATTTTCTTTGGCTGGAATGTTGTTTTAAATCTTCTAATCTTAGTACATGCTCTGTTCAGTATTAAGTTCCATAACAGCTAAAGCCATGTTTTTGTTTGACAGCGAATAGATAAATGAAATGAATAGATGAAAAACCGAAATTTCTGGGAGATAAAATCATTTGATCCTCACTCAAGACTGACTGAATCAGCCAGTGTTAATATATGCCTATAAAAATTCCTGAATCCAGATATTTTCTAAAAAGTGTGAAAGAAAAATTGATTACAATCACTGTGCTAGCCATTGAGAGAAATACTTTCTGATTCCAGAAACATTAAATTTCATTTATTACCTAAACCTAGGTTTTTCCAAGAGATGTGTGAAGGCTTTTTGGAAGAAGAATACAGCATACCACAACTTTCTTATATCCAAATCTCAGCTTCATTTCTGCATATAGCTTGTACTATTTGCAAAAAAATTGTTAATAAGTGATAGATCAATCTCTAAAAGTCCAAATGGCAGTTGGAATTTCTAATGTGTTGCTAAAGCTACTATCTCAACTTCTGCCCATTCCTGTTGCCAGTTCTTTCAGTTTAATAATATCACAACCAGAAAGTCTGCAGGTTGTGACACTATTAAATATATATAGTCCACAGTTAATCCCTATTTTGTGTTACTCTTTGTACTCTCTTAATGCATTTGTGTGTTTTTTTTGTTTTTTTTTTGTGCAAGAAAGCTATTCCATTTCTCTTCAATCCTATCCAAACTAATAGCAAAAGCCATTACTTTTGATATTGATATAAATATTTATAAATACCAATAAATATTTCTTTAATTTAAATTCTGAACTGTTGCACAAATCCAACAATTCAGTTTTTAATTTTTACATTCTGTAAATCTATATGTAAATGAGAAGTAGTTCTGTACTTTCCTCTCAGCTACTGTATTTTCCTCTAGATGTTCAAGCTAGTCCTATCTGGCATCACACCAGTTTTACTCCATGTTTTTATATCGTACTTACCCTTCCTCCATACATAACATCGATAATTAGTGGTCTGCTTGACATTGGGACGACAGCAGTATTATCTTGTAATTTAATTTGCTCTAAATCCAAGTCTATCAGATGAGTCAGGATCACTTCTCGGAGGAGGCTTGGATTATTACGCAGTTGTTCAAGAATATCCTCCGGTAACTTGCAAAATGCCTCGTCAGTAGGCAGTAAAACAGTATGAGGGCCTGGCAAAAAGGTTTAAAAATTTTTTAAAAAATTCATTAATTTAACATTAAGTGTAAAATTTACTCAACATTTAATTTTATTTACATGGTTTCACAAGAATTTAGTTTTAATTTAATCCCTAAAGAAGTTTAAATTTGAATGATTAAGTAACAAGACATTTGTGATGAGATGAAATATTTAGATCTAATATAAGACTTCAGTTTCATGCTTTAAATAGTAACATACCTGGTTCTGCTATTATGATATCTGATAGGCCTGCTTTCTGAAGAAACTCTAGGAACATACTAAAACTAGCATTTGTTCCATCTGGTAGCTGTTGTCCTGTAGCACGAATGATCTGCTCAACAGTTTTTTCTCCACTTATTTGAGTTGTTTGCTGAACAGTTGATGCAATAATGGATGACTCGGTAGGTTCAAATTTTAGCTCTCTAACCTCAGTGACACCTGGGGAAGCTGAACCAACAATTGTGGTGAATGAAATACCACCAATCAGAAAAGATGTAGTTGGTTCTTCTAATTCTGCAGCTACAGTCTCTGGCATAATTTCTAGAGTTTTTGATGTCTCTTCAGAAGTTTCTGATGTAATTTCAAGTTTGGATGGCGTTTTTTGAGTACCATCAGAAATACTAGGCAATTTTGATGGCAATGCAGGAACTGCAGTTGGCTTTGTTTTAGGAGTTTCCTTGAGCATGGTTGATGTTTTTGCCTTTTCTTCAAATGTAGTTATTTTTGGCGATATAGTTATTGTGGTCATTTCTTTATGAGCAGTTTCTGTTGTTTTGGGTGTTTCTTCAAGGGCTTTTGGTGTTGTTTCTTGCATTTCTTCAGAGGTAGCTAGCGTGGTTTTTGGAGTCTCTTCAGGTGCAGCTTCTGTTGTCTTTGGTGTTTTCATAGATGTGGTTTCAATGGCTGTTGATGTTTTGGGAGAAGTTTCTTTGGGTTGAGTTGTCTTTGTTTCTTCAGGAGTTGTTGGTGTTGCCTCAGAAATAATCAGTATCGTTGCCGTTGTTTCAGGTGTCATTTCTTCTGGTGTTGTCGCCGTTGTTTTGGGTGTCGTTTCTTCAGGTGTCATCGCTGTTGTTTTAGGTGTGGTTTCTTTGGGTGTCATCGCCGTCATTTCAGGTGTTGTTTCTTCCGGTGTCGTCGCCGGCGTTTCTTCCGGTGTCGTCGCCGTCGTTTTAGGTGTCGTTTCTTCCGGTGTCGCCGCCGTCGTTTTAGGTGTCGCCGCCGTTGTTTTAGGTGTCGTTTCTTCCGGTGTCGCCGCCGTTGTTTTAGGTGTCGTTTCTTCAGTCGTCATTGCCGTTGTTTTAGGTGTCGTTTCTTCAGTCGTCATTGCCGTTGTTTTAGATGTCGTTTCTTCAGTCGTCATTGCCGTTGTTTTAGATGTCGTTTCTTCCGGTGTTGTTGCCGTTGTTTTAGGTGTCGTTTCTTCACCTGTAGTTGGTGTAGTTTTAGGTGTCGTTTCTTCAGGTGCAGTTGGTGTAGTTTTAGGTGTCGTTTCTTCAGGTGTAGTTGGTGCGGTTTTAGGTGTCGTTTCTTCAGGTGTAGTTTTAGGTGTCGTTTCTTCAGGTGTAGTTTTAGGTGTCGTTTCTTCAGGTGTCACCGTTGTTTTAGGTGTCTTTTCTTCAGGTGTAGTTGGTGCAGTTTTAGGTGTCGTTTCTTCAGGTGTAGTTTTAGGTGTCGTTTCTTCAGGTGTCACCGTTGTTTTAGGTGTCATTTCTTCCGGTGTAGTTGCCATTGTTTTAGATGTTGTTTCTTCAGTCGTGGTTGCCGTTGTTTTAGGTGTAATTTCTTCCGGTGTCGTTGCTTCTGATGTCGTTGGTCTAGTTTTAGGTGTCGCCGTTGTTTTAGGTGTCATTTTTTCCGATGTAGTTGCCGTTGTTTTAGGTGTCGTTTCTTCGGGTGTAGTTGCCGTTGTTTTAGGTGTCGTTTTTTCCGATGTAGTTGCCGTTGTTTTAGGTGTCGTTTCTTCGGGTGTAGTTGCCGTTGTTTTAGGTGTCGTTTCTTCGGGTGTAGTTGAGGTTGTTTTAGGTGTCGTTTCTTCAGGTGTAGTTTTAGGTGTCATTTCTTCTGGTGTAGGCGTTGTTTTGGGTGTCATTTCTTCTATTGTAGGTGTTGTTTCTCCAGGCGTAGTTAGTGATGTTTTAGGTGTCGTTTCTTCAGGTGTAGTTGTTTCTTCAGGTGTAGTTTTGGGTGTTGTTGTTTCAGGTGTAGTTGGGGTTTTGGGTGTTGTTTCTTCAGGTGTAGTTGGTGTTGTTCCTTCAGGTGTAGATGGGGTAGTTTTAGGTGTCGTTTCTTCTGGTGTAGGTGTTGTTTCTCCTATTGTAGTCGGTGATGTTTTAGGTGTCGTTTCTTCAGGTGTAGGCATTGTTTTAAGTGTTGTTTCTTCAGGTGTAGTTGGGGATGTTTTAGGTGTCGTTTCTTCTTCAGGTGTAGACGGCGTTGTTTTTGGTGTCATTTCTTCAGGTGCAGACGGCGTTGTTTTAGGTGTCGTTTCTTCTTCAGGTGTAGACGGCGTTGTTTTAGGTGTCATTTCTTCAGGTGCAGTTGGTGTTGTTTTAGGTGTCATTTCTTCAGGTGCAGTTGGTGTTGTTTTAGGTGTCATTTCTTCAGGTGCAGTTGGCATTGTTTTAGGTGTCGTTTCTTCAGGTGCAGTTGGAGTCGTTTTTTCTGGTGTAGTTGCCGTCGTTTTAGGTGTCGTTTCTTCTGGTGTAGTTGGTGGTGTTGTTGCTGTAGTTTTAGGTGTTTCTTCTAGTGTAGTTGGCATTTTAGGTGTCGTTTCTTCTGGTGTAGTTGGCGTCGTTTCTTCTGGTGTAGTTGGCGTCGTTTCTTCTGGTGTAGTTGGCGTCGTTTCTTCTGGTGTGGTTGGTGTTGTTTCTTCAGGTGTAGTTGGTGGTGTTGTTGCTGTAGTTTTAGGTGTTGTTTCTTCTAGTGTAGTTGGCATTTTAGGTGTCGTTTCTTCTGGTGCAGTTGGCGTTGTTTCTTCAGGTGTAGTTGGCGCTTCAGGTGTCGTTTCTTCTGGTGTAGTTGGCGTTGTTTTAGGTGTGGTTTCTTCTGGTGTAGTTGGCGTTGTTTTAGGTGTGGTTTCTTCTGGTGTAGTTGGCGTTGTTTTAGGTGTGGTTTCTTCTGGTGTAGTTGGCGTTGTTTTAGGTGTCGTTTCTTCTGGTGCAGTTGGCGTTGTTTCTTCAAGTGTAATTGGCGTTTCAGGCATTGTTTCTTCTGGTATAGTTGGCGTTTTAGGTGTCATTTCTTCTGGTATAGTTGGCGTTTTAGGTGTCATTTCTTCTGGTGTAGTTGGTGTTGTTTTAGGTGTCATTTCTTCAGATATAGTTGGTGGCTTAGGTGTCTTTTCTTTGGTCATGGTTTCTGGTGTGATTTTGGGTTTTCCTTCAGGCGTTGGTGTTTTTACTTCAGGTGCACTTGATGTTTCTGCAGGTATAGTTGGTGGGGTTGTTTCTGCTAAATACTCTGGTTCAGCATATGTAAAATGCGGCTGTTTTGGGACTTTAGGAGTGATAGAGGTACCAGGTAAGCGAGGCATACATCGGCACACATCAATAACTTCAGGAGGTATGAGCACCCTATTCAGGGCATGAATAACTCCATTCGTAACAACGATGTCTGGTCTGGTTATTGGGATTCCATTCGCAAGGATGAGGCCTAGAAAGAAAAGGAGCATGAGACAGCATCGAAATGAAACAAAACTTCTAACTGATTATATCCCATTTCCCAAAAACATTGAAATGGAAAAAATCTCCTCGGCAGAAACAGTTCACAATTTACTTATTCTCAGTAGAGAGAGCACTAGTGTGAACAATTTAAACATGGAAATTTACAATTCCTATAACTGTATAAGGGATTCGTAGATTTTAAATTTCTTTATATTTTATATGAAAAGCCAATATATTCCACTATATTCAATTAAAAGGTAGAGTCTAGCACGCTTATTTTTAGGTTTGTATTATTGGCCCTGAAATTTTTGAATTTGAACTAAGTATTTATTATTATTTAGATTTTACGATTTCTAAATATAACTTTTGCCTAATCAATTTTTCCCCTTTCCCCCCTCAGTGGGAAAACAGCCTTTCTTTAAAAATAAAAACGTCAACAGTGTACTTCTGAAACAATATAAATCTATTTTATTCAAAGAAAAAACACAACGGGTGTGTGAGAAGACGCGACACACGCTGGTCTTGTAACTGTTGTGCAGTGTATTGATGATCAAACATCGAATGAAACCACTGTGTATTCGTTTTGCTCTTTCCTTCAAATAAAGTCGGTTTATATTCATTTCAGAGGTATATCGATGATGATGTTTATAAAATAAAACGAAGACGGAGAACAACTTCTCTATTCTTAGAGGGTGGGAGAGAGATAGCTAGGAAAATTTTAAATTTAAAAGTTGCAAAACATAAACGGTAATTTTAGTATAAACACAAATTTCTAAAAAACAAATGCAGCAACTTAACACAATTAGAGATATACTTTACAAAGTGCGATTCTGCTATTTGGATACTCAGATAATCCAATATTCAAAATAAAATAAATCCATCAAAATAAGAAAAAGTGAAAAGCAACACTCACTCTCAGCAGTGCAAACAAACGGCACCCCACCCAAGGAGACACCCTCACACTCACCGGAAACATAAGTGCCACTTTCATAACAAATAAGTGCAAATTAATCAAATAAATAAATAGAAATTAAGTCCGTCTTATTTTCCATTTATTTATTATGAAAAGTGTCGCTCATGCTTTAGTGAGGAGTCGCTCATTTGCACTGCTGGAGGTGAGGATTGGATTGTTGTTTTTCTTCTCTTTATGATTTTATTTTATTTTGAATATTGGTACTCAGATAGCAAAATTATACCTTTCGATTGTTGTAGCATTCGTTTTCTCCATCTTATTCGTGGCAATTAGTATTTACTTTTTCTGTAATAGTCTAAATAGTAATACTTAGTTCAATTTTAACATAAAATTCAAAAGTTTCACCCAAAATATGAAAACCAAGTTAATTAATATACGCAGTGTGTTACATTTTAGGCGCGTTAGAAAATAGTAATAACATATGATTCATAAGAAAAAAAAATGAGCTTTTATGCGCGAACCGAGAACATTCGTTTCTGCGCATCCGCCATATTGTCTATTCATTCCTCATGAATACACAATGAAATCAAAAGTATTTTTCACCCGAATTCGCAAAACTCAATCTGTTTACGTTCAGCAAGGATAAGTATATTTTATATCCCACCTTCCTCACTAAAGTTTGACACAACTAGTTAAGTTTCAAATGAGAAAGGACTTATGTCAATTCGTTCAAATATCTTTGTCGATAAACACAGTCAAGCAATTGGTCAAATTATTTTGAAAACAATACTAAAAACGCGGAATTTATCCAAAAGATATTGATCAATATCGCGAAGTCAGACTTGCCAATTTTGGAGTTAAGACTTTTTCTGCCTTATATGTATAGAAAAATTTTCGAAATGCATAGTATTAGAGTTATATGTTCACTACTCTTATATTAATTTTATATATCATATTGATGTTAAGCATTTTATAATTACGATTTATTTGCATTTTATACATGATATAACAAATATTAAGCTAACTTTACTATATCACTTTACTTGATATATGTATAGCTTTCTTTTGTACTATATCAGTGGAAAAATCAATTCACAACTTTGTTAACAATGATGAAAGGATTCATTTTGTGCAACAGTTGAAGTAACCAAAACATGCAAGTACATTATAGTTAGTTTAAAACCTGAAAGCTTTATCCTGAAATACAAGATTGCTATTACAAGACCATTAAAGCATCCAAAATTACAAGCGGACTAATGATATCGATTATGCATATCCATATCATTAGTCGATATGCATTCATACGAACTTACCTCTTCGAGAAGTAAAAGTCAAAGGTACCCCTCCTAGAGATTTAAGCATATATCCATTCGCTAAAGCAGCACTGAAGTAAGCTCCTGGAACAATGTGGCTGAGAACAACCTCTAAAAAATGTTTCGCAATTACTCATAATAATAATAAAAACACATGAAATTTCATGACACTAGCAACACACCAAAACATTATGACCAGCGAGTCGTTAAATGCAAATCGAAGCAACTGCAGGTGAACTACAGCGCGTACGCGGATCGAGATACGGTATAAAAAACACCTGATACGGAGCTTCGTTAATCAGTATTACTCTTGTCTTCAGATGGGAAAGGCAGCGGACTTAAGCGAGTTTGACAAAGGCCAAATTTTAATGGCCTGATGACTGGGTCAGAGCATATCCGAAACGGCACGGCTGGTGGAATGCTCACGGTCAGCCGTGGTTGGTACCTACTGAAAGTGGTCTGGGGAGGGGAAACCCACGAACCGCCAGCGAGGTGTTGGCCGATCACGGTTCATTGATGCTCGAGATGAGTGAGGGCTCTCCTGGATGGTGCACGGCAACAGAAGGGCAACTGTGGCGCAACTCGCCGGTAATTGGAATGCTGGTGACGGGAGTAATGTATCACAACGCAGTACATCGAACCCTGCTGAAATGGGGCTGCGTAGCTGCAGGCTACTCCGAGTGCCCATGCTAATCATGGTTCACCGACGACAGCGCCTACAATGGGCACGTAAGCATCGAAACTGGACCTTGAGTGATTGGAAGAAGGTCGTCTGGTCCGATGAATCGTATTTCCTGTTGCACCATGTGAACAGCCGGGTACGTGAGTGTCGTTTACCTGGGGAAGTGATGGTGCCTGGATGCACCGTGGGACGAAAACAAGCCGGTGGCGACGGTGTCATGCTTTGGGCGACGTTCTGCTGGGAACTCTGACGTCTACCACCTACCGAAATCAAAGAGGTCCGTCTAAGTGTAAAGTCTATTCGTATCAAACGGCACCAGGGGTTTCCCCCATCTCCGTGTAGTTTTCATTGTGGGTGTAACAGATCACTGTCTAGGCCAGAGATTTAAAAGTGTATGGGTATGGAAGAATTGTGTTGTGTGTCGTTCCTCTGGCCATTTAGCCGCTAGACCCCTATTGAGGCCCAACGTTGCCCCACTTACGCCCAGTGGAGGCAGAACAAGCACCCAGTAAATTTTTGTATACTCTGGCAGGCCCTGTAACCTAATTTCCTGAGATTTCAGTAGCTAGGGCCTGAAAAAAAAAAAAAAGTTTTCTTTTTTTTCCCCTTTTCCGTGGGGTAGTTCGCTACCAGGATTTACGTAGAAATTGGTGCGAGATTTGGCCTTCAGAATTGGGAAGTATATTTAGATTTTGTTGTGTGGGGCATACGCTGTGTTGTATAGGAAGAGTAAGGGGGGGGGGAAGACTGAAGAGAAAGGTAGAATAGGGAAGGCGACCCCAGTTTTCAGTGTGGCATGCATGCCACACCAGAAGAGAAAGTAGGGGTGGCGGGAGAAGAGACTATGAGATAATCACCTCCACCCCGCTGAGGATTTGGAGTGAAAAAGGACCGTGCAAGGGTGCAGGTCCAGTTCGCCAATAATGCGTCAGCATCGTGACAGCTGTATGTCTGTCTGGAGGTCCTTCCTAGGACCACGTCCCTTTGTTACTCATCTAATCGTGGGTTTCCGTCATTGGTATCTTCCTTGGTGGCCTTTTGTCCCGCTCTGTTGGCCGGTTATTTATGGATTTAGTCGTGGATGTCATCTATTGGTTTGCCTCTATCAGTGGTGGTCTTTCCCTACGTTTATGTCATTGTTC
The DNA here is from genome assembly GCF_048544385.1 of Mastigoproctus giganteus. Lineage (NCBI taxonomy): Eukaryota > Metazoa > Arthropoda > Arachnida > Uropygi > Thelyphonidae > Mastigoproctus > Mastigoproctus giganteus. The sequence goes on along the minus strand of NC_143585.1, from coordinate 79,356,705 downwards.
GTTTGAGTTGATGTGGATGGCTATTTCGGTTCTTCTTCTGTTGAAGATGTCCTGTGCGAAGCGGCTGAGTGCAGTGTACCCTTCTTCCGAGTCTAATAGGTGCTGTTCATTGTTTTTTGGTATATATCGTATTCTGGTGATGCGTAGTGCTCATCTCCTCATAGCATTCGCGCATTACGTGATGCCATGTCTCTATATTACCGCAGGTACACGTTGGATCTTCTGTTATTCAAAGTGCATTTAGTTTAGCCTTAAACGGCCCATGGCCCGTCAGTAGAAAGGTGGTGTTTAACCCTGGGTAGAACCACTTTGGGGCAGGTTTTGTCCACTCGGGGTATAAAACGCCGTGTGATTTCTCCCTTGATTGTCTCCTGCCATCTTTCCTGCCATTTTCTTTTAAGGTATTCCACAATTCTCTGCTTTTCGTTTTTGTGGTTGTTTGTGGGGTCTAGCGTGAATGCTTCAAATGTAGTCCGTGTGCCCTTTGCTAAGAGGTACATTAATCCGCATTTAGCCACCTCGAGGTCCATGGGAAGGGCTCCCGCCAGGACCTGTAGAGCGCTGGTACTTACAGTGTTGCTTGCAAGCACTGGTGATTGTTAGGAGGATGTTGTGCTGGATTGTTTCCAAGTTTCATTTGTTCACGGTGGTTCCCGCTTTAGTAAACCATATTGGGACTCCGTATGTTACAGCAGGGACAAATATAGTTTTGTAATACAGGGATAGGGTTTTCTTGTTTAGTCCCCAATCCCTGCATACAGCGTAGTTTCTCATCTTATCCTTTAGATTTATTAAGTGCTGTTTGAAGGACAGGTTTGAGTCCAGTATGATACCTAGACATTTCATGTGTTTTGCCAGCTTGACTGTGGTATCTGCGACTTTAATTTGTGGTGGTCATCTGATGTTGAGGGCCCCTTTCAACAAGATTGAGTTGGTTTTAGTGGGGGAAATCTCTAGTGTGTGCAGTTTTGCCCAGCTTTGTAATAGCTTGATTTCCAAGAACTTCAAGTTGTGATCTAGAGTCCGCTGTTATAGTTAAGACAAGATCGTCGGCAAACGCTTGTGAGCCTACTTCACCCAGATCCAGGGCCAGGAACTCGTAGAATACGATGTTCCACAGGAGTGGCCCTAGGACGTATCCCGGCAGGCAGCCCCTGCAGACCGGTCTGGTCAGGCTTCGGAAAGGTGCTATTACTTTGATGTTTCTGTCAGAAAGGTAGGAATTCATGTAAGAGGTCCGTCTAGTGTAAAGTGTGTTTAGGGTCAAACGGCACCAGGGGTTTTCCCCATCTCCCTAGTTTACATTGTAAACTAGTGAGATGGGGAAAGCCTAGAGCCCAGAGGAGCCCTAGTTTACATTGTGGGTGAACCAGCTGACTGGAAAAGACTTTGTATATGTGTGATGCCTTGTACCGTTGTTCATCTGGTCATTTAGCCGCTGGGCCCCTACTGAGGCCCAACGTTGCCCCACTTACGCCCCGTGGAGGCAGATCAGGAATCCAGTAGTCTGTTTCACTCTGGCAGGTCCTGCCGCTTAATTTCCTGAGATTTCAGCGGCTAGGTAGCCCCAGTTTTCAGTGGGCATGCCCCTGCCCCACCAAAGTAGAAGATATGGGGTGGAAAGGAGGGGTGGACGAAAACGTTCCCCCCATGGAAGTAGATATAAAGGTGAAGGGGGCTAGAATGCCCTGTTCAGATCGCCATATGACTATTGGCAGCTACTGCTGCATTTCTATTTTCAAGTTTCTTCACTCATGGGGCAAGCTCCGTCCTTGTGCCCCTCATCTTTAGTTTCAGCCCTTACATTGTCCTGGCTGGTGTCTCAATAGTGGTACTTGATGTTAGTCATTGTAGATGGTGATTAATGTCCTTCTCCTGACGAAGAGGTCTTGTGCGAACTGAGATAATGCTCTCTATTCATCCTCAGTATCTATGAAATGGGATTCCAATCCTTTTGATAGGTATCTTATTTTTATTATAAGTACCCCTCTGAGGTCTTCATATTGTGGTTCCAGCTTTGTGGTTCCAGTATGTGTAACGTACACTATGTGGTTCCAGCTTTCTGTCTCCCCGCACGTACAGTTGCGGTCCTCAGTGAGTCCGAATCCGTGCAGCTTCTCATTGTAAGGTCCGTGTCCTGTTATTAGAGATGTCAAATGGTACCCTAAGAAGTACCAGGTCTGATTCACCACAGACCCAGCAAACTCCAAAACCGTGGAGAACAGGCGGATTTTACAACACGTGAAATCACTATGGAAAAATTGCTGGAACCTCACTAACAAAGGCTCCATTACCAAGCGGTTTATACCGGATGTCGAACAAGTTTATCCATCTCCCCGGCCTGGTTTCCGCCCAGACTCCAAACCACCTATCTATTGACTGGACATGGCTCATTCAGAAAGAGGCTATATGACTTTGGAATCTCAGCTACTCCATGGTGCTCCTGTGGACAAGAGGAGTCCTGGGAGCACCTAGTCTACGAGCGTGACCACTGCGAGGACCTCAGATGTCAACTATACACCAACATTCACTCGCTTCTTCGAAACCAGGAGGACATCGTTCTGCAAGAGGAAGAGACCTACAAAGCCTTCACACTTTTTGCACAAAATCTGTTCACAAGACAACGGATCCTACTCTTCCCTTGAGTGGAGGGACAATATCAATCACGAGACAACAGCCATCCCTCAATGGCCCAGAGTAATGGAAACACAACTAAGACTGTGACTCAACTCGGTTAGACACCACAGAAGACCAGAAGAACCTCACTTGCCTTGTTGGGCACCTGAACTAAAGGACATCCACGGTGGTCATATGACTCATCATACACTGTTTCTCTCTTGAACGGTGCTTTTTTCCCCTCCCGTGGGAAGAGGGGGGGGCTTTTCCTCCAATTGCTCCCCTTCCCCAAATCTCTTCCATCTGGTGGGGCACGGGCCTGCTCCACTGCAATCGCGGGGCCACCCTCTCTATCGGCTCCTTACTTCCTTTTCTTCTCTCCAGTTTTCAGGTCTTCCCACCCCTTTTACTGTTGACTTTCACAGCATTTCTTGCCCGACCCATTTAGGCATATAGAAAATATTATTTCAGCGTATAGCCCCTCGCAAACTTCTAAATTATTCTAACAAACGCTAATAACTAACCGCGAGCACCTTTTTTTTAGGTTCTAGTCACTTAAATCCCAAGAAAATAAGGTGGCAAGAACCGCCAGAGTACTATATAGGTAACACCTGGCCGGCCGCCCCGTGGCGACGTATGGTAACGTCGGGTCCCATTAGGGGCCCGGCGGCTAACAGGCCGTATGAACAAGGGCACAATATGTTACATATCACATGACCCATATACTTTTAAATCCTTGGCTTGTCCGATACAGTGTACATATGCGATGGGAGAAATCCCAGGAGCCGTTAGTCCCAAATATATCTATCTATACATCATTGCTGACTAGGTATACCCTTTCATGGCACTCTGGCGGGGCCGTCTTGCAGCAGGATAATGCACCACGCCACACCACCAGGATTGTTCGAGACTGGTTCGCGGAACACGAGGAAGCGTTCCAGGTATTGCCCTGGCCTCAAAATTCCCCAGACATCAATCCCATCGAGCATCTGTAGTTTGGGTTGGAACAGCAACTCCGATCTGCGGCATCTCAACCACGGACCTTACAGGACCTGCTGGTTACGATTCAAGACACATTTAGAAATCTTGTAGCGTCCACGCCTCGCCTGGTACGAGCTGTTTTGGCTCTGCACGTGGAGGACCAACATCATATTAGGTAGGTGGTCATAATGTTTTGGCTCATCGGTGTATATATTCCTAAATGTGAGGAGGAATTGAACACATGGTGTTTCCACAAATTTAGAAGTGGCACTATAGTAAATTTTAATGTGAGTAATGTGTTCAAGCATGTATCATGTTAAGCAAGCATATCCCTTATAAGAAATAACGGAAAAAGTGTGGTTACACTTTTTCTGTTTTAATATACGTTATAATCCTACCAAAAGTCATGGAAACCTTGTAGATATGAACAAGACTACTATTTCTTGATATTATTAGTGTGTCTACCGTAATGACTGCTTTAAATCGACGCAGAAGACTTTTTACTAATTTTTGTAGAAAGTTAATGGTACTCTTTTCTACTACCTCTTCAAAATATCTATCAGCTCCACAATGAAGAGCGGGGTCTTGTCTTAATTATCTGTTCCAGTTCATCCCAAAGTTGTTCAATTAGGTTCAGGCCATGGCAATGTTCCGATATTATTCTCTTCAAACCACAGTTCACATGCTTTGCTTCGTGACCTGGGATGTTGTCATGCCTAAAGGTGCTAGGGTCCTTTTATTAAATTTCCACAGCGTTGCAAATTTCTAAATTGTGTGCACACAGAACTGTCCAGAACATTGATATACGATGGTTCCATGTAGTGCCGCCTGACGACCAAGTCGATACCATAAAAACATTTCCAGATCAGGCCTCCTCAGTGGGAGCAACAAATTCACGTTGTGAGCATTTTCCAAGAATCTTCAAACGAGCGATTGTAAACTCCCCTAACATTATAATGATAAGTTTTCCCAGTAGTAAATTCTCTTAATCCTTAAACAGGCACCATGCTCTGCTGTTGTAAATTTCCCTAATTGAAAATTTCAGAACCATTTGTCCTTATCCAGAGGACCGCACGAGGAGGCGGTTCTGGTGGTCCTAATGTTTTTTTTTTTTCGTTTTGCTTTTTTTAAACAGCTTTATTTCTTGTATTTATTTTTATTTACTCTTTGTATTATTTTTTCTCTTTTCATTTTTTATTTAGTTTTTTTATTTCTCTTTATATACCCAATTTTTTGTTTTTTATCTCTATTTTTGCTTTTTTTAAACATATTTATTTCTTAAATATATTTTTTGTCTTTATTTACTTGTTTATATTTCCACATTTTTTCTTGATTTTTATTATTTTTTCTCTTCATATAATTAATTTCTTGTTTTTTTCTTTATCTCCCCCCCCCCATAACGTGGCCCGGTTAGTCGGTCTCGAACAAGGATTACATAATTTGATCTCCAGAAATTCGCACTTTTCCTGAAGCAAACCAACAGAAGAAAAAACTACTCTAGAGACAATATACTGACACCTCATAGTCTTAGTCACTTTGGTGTTTAACACACAAAAACAAGAGTTATAAATCAGGTGTGCTGCTTTGATTTTGGAAACTTCTATAGCTTATTTTTATTTTTTAATTTCCTTTTACAGGAATTTGTTTTTTACTGTTTTAATTCGATATTTGAGATAATTGAGTTAAAGTTACCTTTACACTTTTACAATTTCTAACTTTAAAATTGACTGATCATTTGCAATTTTTTGAAAGGGAAAGTTGTTCATTAAGGGAGATAGATAATGGTAAACAACAAGATATTTTACCTAAATCCTTATGAAATGAAACTGCCATTCGACAGTACAGCCAACTTTAAAGGGGCAAGGTGTCTCTTTTTTGACGAATAAATTCAGTTTGCCTTAGATTAATAGGAAAAACTACGTGCGCACAGTACTGAGATTATCCAAGAGATGCTTAAAAAAGACTTGTAAAATGATGTCCACAGAATGGATTTTGATAAGAGATTTGTAAATATCATTGCCATTTTCAGCCATACGCATATGGCTGAAAATGCCCATTAAAGCTCCTTTCGATTTGACTTTGACATAGAGGCGCTGGTCGTTGTTACTGTGCTAATAACGGGGACAGGCAGGGGCGTGTGAGAAGGGACAACGGTGCCACCTACCCGAACTCGTTATATTTGGTCGCTACCCAATGCACTTTGATTAATTTAAAAAATTATTCAAATTAATAAATTTAATTGATTAATAAATTTAAAAGAAACACCGCGCCTGCGTACAGAATTGGACTTTACTATAATAGCCGTTCGATTTAAATCGTACTTACTTCTCAGCATTGTGATATTGGAAATAAGCGTGTCCATTACTTGCTGTGGTAAGGATTGAAAGGCATCATCAGTTGGGGCAAAGATAGTGAAAGTACCACCTGGCGAAAGAAAAAAGAATTTGTTATATGCATTGTATCAAATTAATATCCATTAAAGTAACAGATATATGCATCAACAAATAATTCTAAAACAAAACTGACGATCGATAGTGTGGTTCTTAGAATGTAGAATCACCACTATCATATTATTTGCGAATGATCTGCATTTCTAATAATTTGAATTATACTTTTACATAGGTTTCGCACTACACCCATTTGCAAGTACACATACATGCGTGTGCGCTTTAAGATTTTGAGCACACTCAATTTCCGACGTCCTTGTTATTACATAATGTTGCACAGCATACCAATTCTTCCTATACAATACAATACAATAACAACATTGTCTTGTTGCACATACTTCCGCAGGGATAGTATGTGGAACATACTATCCCTGCGGAAGTATATTTTAGTACACACATCGATATCTGGAGACTGGTGATAGTGATGTGTGTAGCACAATAAAGCTCCAGGCCACAGCATCTACACCTGAAATTTGCTTCTGAAGCCTAGAGCTCGAATCTAAATTGTGCCATCTAGTTACAATCCTTGTCTTCGCTATAAAACCTCTAGTAACTGGCGTGATGGGTGTTATTGCTACGCAAAGGAAAATAAATAATCAGAAAATAAAATCAAATGAAAATAAATAATCTGAAGATTATTTATTTTCATTTGATTTTACGAAAACGTAGTTGCAGAATTGGCCCGGGTGGTATAGACTATAGAACACTGGAACATCGTTAGGATGTGGAACTCCAGATTACTGTCAACTGCTTACTACACCTAAATTAATTGAAAGTGATCCGAGAACGATCGAAGAAAGGTGCTCGAAAACCTTTGAGGGTATAATGGATATTGTACTACTTTATGGTTCTTTTCTTTTCTCAGAAGCATTAATTTCAATATAAACATCAGTAGCTATATGATACATTTGATAATTTTTTTCGAGTGTGCCAAGGCCAGTTAGTATACCTGCAGAATGAAACAAACAAGTCAAAATATCCCATATCACCATCTGAGACCGGTTTGAAAAGGCCTCGGTGTGTTGACTAAATAGAGTTATTAAAGAGTGGGGAGGAAATCAGGATCTTGGGTTGGAAGTTTTAATTTATTTTTTTTTTTAAGTAGGATAAGCTCATTTTCTTTTACCAAATAAATAAATACTCGTTCTTCTGCACTCAGAAATAATTTTTGCTGAAATAGGCATCTGAAACTATCCATCGGAAGTGATCAAAGACTATCTACCTATGACTACATATTAAGAAAAAGTCAGCATTTAAATAAGTTTTTTTGCCATTAATAACTACAAAACGCTGACATAAAAAAAGATAGAACTATTCATTCTCACAACCAACAGTCAACTCTAAACACGTCATTTTGGTCCAGAAGCACTATTTTTTTTTTTGAAAATTGTTGAACAAAGGCATAACCGCTCTGCTGTTTCAGTGGTATCCATTTCACGCAATTATATCATCGGCAAATAACTGGGAGAAAATCGATATCATATGTTATCGAACTATATTCATAACTGTTATATACTAAATATAAACAGCCTAATCAACTTGAACATTAGGAGAGATTACCATAGATTAATTAACTATAAATATCATTTAAGATTGATAAAGTTATGTCAATTTTTAAACAGGTTACCATTAGCTAATTATAAACATTAACACCCTTGTTAGTGGCAGACATGGCCCTCTGTCCTATAACTCAAGGATTATAACTATAATATAACTGTGTTTGCCGAACAAATAATGGAAACGACTGATATGGCATAGTATACGGTTCTCATCACTATATGGCGAGCATGCCAGTTGGTGCTGGTGCGCATTCGAACCTATTGAAGTCGTTCTCCTCTTTTACACCTGTATTTGACACAGCCTAGGATTGCCTTTACAATGGTCAAGAATCTTTTGCTCGCATTTTGAATCCTTACTTCAAGTCATGTGTGATATGTGAAGTGTCGTCCCGAGTTTCTCCAATTCCATACATGTGTTTGTTTCTAAATTCGTAAGTCCGATCATTCTATTTAAAATTGCTTCGTAACTTGAATTTGTTCCTCTGCGATGTTAGGAATTTTCTGACTAAAGGTTCTACATACCAGATGAAATTCCTTGTATATAAGTTAAAGCGAACCAATAACTGGGGAAGGAATTTTAATGGTACTCCATAGTGTTTTTCTGACATAACGATATGTGATTGTCAGGATTTGTTGAATTTCTGCGTGACTACAGACATCACTTGGGGCATCATCGTTAAAGCGGACTTGTCCATTACGCAACATTACATCACCAGCAGGTTATCTGGTGGCGTAAGATACCACAATCACTATTTCTTGAAAACGATAAAGCACAGCATCTTTATTTGCCTCTCAATTACTGTTTTTGTCACAGCAATGACCATGACATTGACTTGTATTCAAGGTAGGAGTGTCCATCTACTGTGTTTTTTCTAACAGTGGATTTGTCTGAATGCTTCGTGGAATATTTGTCACGATCTGTTGCTTAATAAGGGTTGTATCCGGGATGGTTTCATCGACCAATTTGACAGTACTTAGCCTTTCTTTAATGCAGGTCATTACAACATATTTCAAATATCCTGTGGGTGGAACCCATTACGGCTGTTGAAATTCCCCAGCTTTCTTTGCAGAAAAGTAATCATTACTTCAAATGGGTATGCAGCTTCGAACAGCCGACTTTCAAGAAGTCTCCTCTCGTAGATACTATGACCATAAGCTGGCAATCGCAAATAGCTCCTGTTTTGTTGAAGATAATGCAAAGGACTACTAAATCAACGCAATAATTGTACTGTCCGTTCTTTAACTATATATGCATACGACTTAAGTTGCTTTTTCAGAAGGCAACCATGATAAATGAATACTTTTCTTGAGAGTGAAAAAAAAAATGTGTCCACATTAAAAAAAAGATACTGTCGCTCTTTTGATTATAAGAACTGAGTATGATTTTATCGAGATATTCGAAAAAGTCCCGGATTTTAGTTCATAATTTTTGATAAAAAAAATCTTTTCCCGTGCTAGTAGGTGTGGCTTCTTGAGTCTACTCTGCTATTTAGAAAATGATAAATTTTATTGGACGAGTTCTCCATTTTAATTTTTCTTTATATCTTTCCAGTTATGGTGGGGTGGAGGGTGGGATTTAAGATAACTGTCAGAGATTTAAACATGATTTTTTTTTTTATATTTTCGATCTGAAGAAAGAAACTTAGTCACGACCGCTGGAGAAGCAATGCCCAATTAGGTTTATTGAACTGAGCACGGCGCATAGTAGGAGAACAATCATCTGAAGCTGTACAAGATTCACGTTTTTGGTTTGTTATTTGAGAGTGCAGTACCATTTTGATAGGGGGTCCTTTTGCTTAAATATAAACTTTGCGTTATTAGAAAGTGCTTAATTTTGCAATTAAAACTATTTAGTTAAAAACGTAATGGGAAAACAGGGAAGTATTTATGACTTTAGCAAGCTTCCCTGAGGTTTTCCTTTGGAGAAGAGTGATTAATGAGCAACCTTTGGAAAGGTCAGTCACGTTTCCCTAAGCTAAAAGTACTGTTTTTCACCCCACCTTACCTAAATTCCATCTCTTTCGCTTATATAATTACTGTTCATATTTATATGATATAATGCCATCTAACAGCGCGCGCTATTTTCTCGTTATTGTAATTATTTCCCCCACTAAAATATTTAACCCATTTCCTCTTTCCCTCCTCATAAGTATGCTCAAACATTCGCTCCCTGCCTTATGTTTACTTCCTTCTACTGTGGCGTGCCCAGGAATTTCATTTGGACTTGAGTGACTCAATTATAGAGATTAATGAAAATTCTTAGTAGAGGCACCTTCTTTTTCATACACAAGCTGTCTTTGGGAGATACTCGTAGCACTATTGAGCACTTTCACTTGTCTGCTCATTCACATTTTTTGCAGTTCATCACATTTTTGTGTAATGCTGCGAGCCTCCCAATTTATTTGCATTATATTTTGCAAATTGCATCTCGCGTTGTGAATATTTTTATTCGGAAACAAGTGAAGAAATTTCATTGGCATTTATGTTTATGGGAAGGAATTGTCGGGTTTTTTTCCATAGCGTCACGTCAAAATGTTGATATTTAGAATAAGAGGTAAGCCACGAGGTGTCATTACACTTTGTATGTAAATTATAAACATTGTGATATCACCGCTATAACCTTATATAAATATTGTGGTATATTCTTTATTGAACAAATTAAACGTAATTTTACCCGATACCTTTGTTACAAGTTAAATTTAGATGCCTTTAGCCAGCGGGTGGTTGGTTGGTGGAACAGACTTCCATCCCTTGTAGTGGAGGTTGATAGCCTAAATAAGTTTAAGTCTCAGCTGGACAGACCTTTGCGTATTGCCGACCCCACTTTTCAGAATTATAAATGCTCAAATAGACACCAGAACTTTATTAGAATCAATTAATTTCAATTGTCCTCAGAGAATCTCTCTATATATAAAAAGTTTAGGTATGCTGCCCAAATTTTCCAACTGCTAATTGTTGCCAGCACCCGTTCACCTCGCATGACCACCATACTGGGCATTCTTTATTAATTTTTGTACTAACGTTTTTCGGCTGAAGAAAGGCAACCTATGCCTGAAAGCTATCGATATCTGTTTATTTCATCTGTCTTCAATTTAAAAAACCGTTCTAAGTTTTAAGAAGTGTAAAAATGGCTGAAGAACTTTGAAGCGTGTAAGAACTTTGAGAAAATGTAGAAGAAATGCTAATGAAACATTAGAGAGATCTAATAGACTAAGAGACCTAAAGGAGACTCGACGACTATGAAGACGGACAGAAAACATTGAAGAAAGAGAAGCAAGATTGTACAGCTTCTTAATGTATTATTAGAATTTAATTTACTGTTGTTTTAATCTGCTTTGCTTATTAGTTTATCTATTTATTTCATTTGATTTTGGAACTTCTCTGTAAAGTTGAAGTAGAAAATAAAATAAATATTTAAAAAAAATTGCGTGTATTGTAAAGTCGGTTTGTCCGTTTCTCGGGATGAAAAACTGAAGTCTCTAAGAGAAAACAAAATATGCAACCATTGTGAGACACTTGCCAACTTGGATGTGGTGCGAAAAAACACTTATAAAAATCCCTTGGGATCGAAAGTGTTTGTCAACCTCAGTAAGTTCAACGCAATAAAAATTTACGTTTAAAAGATAAGGATGAAGAATGTAAAGAGTAATACATCCAGCAGAACATTACTAAATAAAAAAAACCGGTTTATTATTATATACATACAAAGGGTACTAGGAAAGTTTTGCAATATGACGCAACAATGAATCACAGGAAGCTGCTTGTTGCTGCATGTTGAGACATGTTCATACGTGCATAGTAGCCGCTGCGCCAAGTCGATGGGCTCAGTTATTCATTAGTAGTGAGAGTGTAAAGTGCTTGCGATGGCATCGTGGTCACGAAATGAGATAAGGACAGTTTTGCGGTATAATTTCGTGCGTGGTTTAACCATAGACCAGTGCTTAGAAGAAATGACTCTTGCACTAGATGATGATTGTCCACATCGTACAACGATATTCAGGTGGTATAGAGAATTCCAAAGGGGAAATTTCACTCTGGAGGATTCTGAGAGGCCGGGAAGGCCACGAACGTCAGTTACGGAGGAAAACGTTACTGCTGTGAGGAAAATGCTTGACGAAAACAGGCGAGTGACCTACCAACAGATAGAGGATACTTTGGGCCTAAATGCACCAGCAATTCGTTCGATTCTGCAAGATCATTTGCACGTGAAGAAACTTTGTTCTCTCTGGGTGCCGCATCAACTGACTGAAGAGCAGATGACACGACGTGTGACTTGGTGCCGGGAGATGTTAAAAAAGTTTGATCAGGGACAATCTCGGTATGTGAACAACATCGTGACAGGTGACGAGACTTGGCTGTACTATTACGATCTGCCGACCAAGGCTCAAAACAAAGTTTGGGTCTTTGATGATGACGACACACCCGTAATTGTCAGAAAATCCCGATCTGTAAAGAAGAAAATGATAGCTGTATTTTTCAAATCGAGTGGAATTGTGGAACGTGTCGTTTTGGACAAGCAGAAGACAGTCACAGCTAAGTGGTACACTGAACAATGCCTGCCTAAAGTCATTGGATCTATGAAGAACCTGCGGCCAAAGTCAAGAATGGACACCTGGTACCTCCATCACGATAATGCTGCAGCTCACCGCGCCAAAGCCTGCACCGAATATTTGACCACGACAGGACTGAAACTTCTCGAGCACCCTCCCTACAGTTCAGACCTTGCTCCCTGCAACTTTGCACTGTTCCCGCATGTGAAAATGAAGCTAAAAGGGAGGCGGTTTTCCAGTGATGAGGACCTTCTACGGGCTTGGGACAACGAGTGTGCTTTACTCCCTAGTGAAACTTGGCAGAACTGGTTTAAAGATTGGTTTCGGAGGATGGAGAGGTGTATTGAATGTAGAGGAAATTACTTTGAAAAAATTAAATAAACAAAGCTGTATTGCAAAACTTTCCTAGTACCCTTTGTATACTGAAAATGGCCTAACTGAGTGACTGATCAGTTCACACATGTATTATAAAAGCATCTTCATTGTACAGATCATTATAAAATCTTCATTTATGGAGCATCGACTACTTTGGTCATAGTACACCGGTTCCGATATTCGTGGCTTTTTTTTTTTATCGTACATGCGCGTTTTCACCAACAGATCTGCATGTTGTGCTGGCTGAAAAAGCTGAATAACTGAAGAGGAAACTCTACTCCCTCGGCCTGAAATCAGGAAAATAAAACTCCGATCGAAGAGGCCTTTAAGAAATTCCTTCAGTGATCGGCTGGAATAAACGTAGACCTCTCCAAACGAGTGGAAACTATCGAGTTTTGTGCTTATTTTATTCTTATTCAATCACTCATTTAATGTCTTCGTGATTTTTCTGAACAATATCTTGTCTATTCGTATACATCACCCTGCTCTTTTAATATGTTCTCACTTTTCACAGATTTCATTTTAGATGAATGGAACTAGTGATAAATTAACCTACTTATGTTTAATAAGCTTAATTCAACTTTAAAACGTCTATCCTATAAAAACTTGCCTTGCATTGTTAAGGAAAGAACGTACACAAAGGTGAGATAACCGTGATCTATGTCAGTAATATATTAACAGTAGTAGGAGTTCGAACTATTTCCTATAACTGAGTTATACGGGAAAACCTTTGTAGCAAATATTTTTAATGTATTCCCTATTTTCAACGCTTTTCCAAGTGTTGCATTCATAAAAATCCAAGCATGTGGTGCAAACAGCAGCATTCCAAAAAGTGGGAACCTGTTGAAATAACTGTACGGAAACATCTTATTACAAATAATATACAGCAAGAGTCTTTAATATTCCCAGAATCTTTCGCTATACTCTCAATACTGAAAGTTACCCACTGAACGTCAGAGGAGGACATTTGTTGGTTGCTGCTGTTTGCACCACATGCTTGGATTCTGACAACCTCTACAGAATGTCATAGACCAGATTGTAAATACCATTAACCATTGCGGATCATAGTTTTAAACGATTAAAGCTACATATGATGGATGCACAAAACGATTTTCAATGCGAGGTAACTCTCCATTGCAGCCTAGTCGGCACGATACATCACCTTTTGTCTCTCGTTTGGAGTCTATCGTCAACTGGTGGAATTTCTAAAGTTTATAATATCTTTATTGCAATCAGCGAAAATAAGTAAATTTTACATGGATGCTTGATGCAATGCCCATAACAGAAAAAATGCTAAACGCTAATAGAAACGAACTAAAACTCTAAAAACAAAACAAAAATATAATAAATAAATAAGTTTTAAACACATGAAAACAGTTTTTTTTTCACAATATCAACAAACCGATCAAGGAAAAACAGTGACAGTCACTCGGTTGAAGACGAGAGCTGCTCCCTGATGATACGTCTTCTGTAGGCTTTGTCCTCAGCATCCATATCTTGGACGTTTTGGAGCATCTCCATTGGCAGGAATCTATCGCCCTTCCTGAGCCTCCACGCCACGGACTGTAAAGAAGGGAGGGCCTTAAGGGTTTCGGGGGGATTCTCCAATTAAAAATCTGCCAAAAACTTGCCGTACTGATTTCATCCGCTATCATTTTAATGGTGACGAGTAAGTGGAGGGTGAAGATCCGTTCTGAGACTTTTCTGTAGTTTAGAAGTTTGGTCATTTCTGAAGTGTGTGAGGGGTGGAAGCTTGTGCTTGAAAAGCACCCACCAAAGAAGTCAGTACTCATCAGATGAGATGGTTTTTAGAGTGGCTTTTGCTGCCGACGCCCAGATATTGAAGGGTGAACTGAGACTCTGTGACATGAAGGAGGTGTTATTTGGCAAGCCATCTGGATCGGCAGACCTTGTTGTGAATATCTGCGACATGGTGTTTAAAGCTGAGCTTAGGGTCAAAGATGTCCCTGAGATCTCTGTGCTTGATTACTGGAGGTTCCATGGATTTTCAGGTTTAGTTGAGTTGGGTGTGATATGAGTGAGAACACAATTTGTGCAGATTTATTTGGGTTAATCTGAAGAGAGAACTGAACAAGAGTTTTTAGGCTGTTGATGATGGTGTGCTAAGTAACAAGAGTTTTTAGGCTGTTGATGATGGTGTCGGAAGCAGTCTCAGATTGGTCGGTCCCATGGATCCGATAGGGGAGCTTCAAATCATTTGCGTAGCTGAGAAAATCAGTTTCCTGGTACAGGAATGGGTGGATAGCAGCAGTAAAGAGGAGCCCAGAAAGAACTCCGCCCTGGGGAAACGCCTACACTGACTTTCCTAGCGAAGGATTTTTTATTCACCGTCAGATGAAGAGCCCTGGTTGTAAGAAGTGACTTTAAGAATTCAAGAATATTTCCTTTAATCTGGTATCCCTTCTCACATAGCTGAAGGGCTGGACGTCAATGCAGTCGAAAGCAGACTGGATATCTAGATACACAATTGCCATCTTTTCCCTGTCTTGTAGAGCCTCCAGAATGGTGTTAGTGGTTGCCAGCAGATTGGAGATAGTGGACCTGCATTTCAGTGCATAATGGATAAATTGTGGTTTACATGGGAGAACCTGGTTGGTTAAGATGGCAAGAAGGCACTTCTCCATAACTTTGAGGATGCATGACGCTTTTATAATTGGCTCGAACTGTGATACTGAGGTAGCTCCACGTGTTTTTTGAATTGCCCGAACTATATATTGGTTCCAGGCTGTTGGGAAACTTTGAGTTGTGAGAAGGAGGGAGATCTATCATTGCGTTGATAATTATTATTCGCTCCAAACGTTTGTTTCTTGAATGGTGACATATTATTACTGAGTGGGGAGGGTGACATCCTTTTCTCTTGTTTGTGAGATGGCATTCATCAGTTGTCTTATCTTCTGAGTGTGTATGATGTTGTTCCTGGGAAGAAAAAAGTTCGTCCTTGTCAGTTGAAGTAGGCTGTCGGAGACACGTAGATTGGGCCCGATGAGTGATAACGATCGGGATCTCAGCGGAATCATTTCTCCTGGGAATAGTGGAGGAAAGAACATGACCAGATTTCCTTTTACAATCAGGACAAACTAGCACATTATTAGTCTTCTCAACGTTTTTGTCTGCGCGGGTAGCACAGTGGTATCGTCACCGTCCTCCCCACACCGGGTGGAAAAGGCCTGGATTCGAATCCCGTCGATGACGCGAGGAACTTTAATGGGCTTTTTTCACTCCGTGGCTGAGTTAGTTGGTCTCAGGCGTAGATAGCAAGGTTTTTCTCCCCAGTAACTGGGGTTTTTTCGTCCAGCAAAACAGGCAAATCAACCATAGAACATACGCAATTTACAGACACAAATACGGGTTAATGTATTTAATTACGGGCAACCCTAAAATAATAATAAAATAATAAAAAATATTTTTTCTCAACGTTTTTATACATCTTAATGAGTTCCTGCGCGTTAAGAAGGTTTGAAATGTCCCTCGTATTCTCGAACTTATTCAGTTCGATCTTATTGAAGATGTAGAGAAGGATAAGCTTAATGTCTTTGTTACTCCGGTGTAGAATTGTGACATTATCTTGCAGTTCTGCAAGGTTCGCTTTCATTTTATTAGAGGCTGTAGTTAGCGGATCTCAGGCGGAGGGCGCAGGGTTTGTTCCCATGAGTTATTCCGCGTTTTTCAGCCTGCACTACATGAAAATTGGCCCGTGAACACCTTTTCTACAGGCATAATACATTTTAAGTTATCGGGGCACGCTTGGCGATTAATACCATTTAATGGCCGTTATACATATTTTTTATGCTAAGTAAAACTTTAATCCATTTTTACTTAAATTAATCAAGTTCCTTTTACTGTATCATTCCCTTCTATCTTATATGATGAGCGTTATTGAATGTCCGCTACATTCTTGACGTGCCTGTAAGGTTCTAATTCTCTTTTTGCGATGAAGAAGATAGAAATTTTCCATCAACTTTACTTAAGTGGATTTGGTAACTGCCAAAATATACGTATGAGCTATTGAAAATCTGCACATACCGTACGAGGAGCCACTCTTTTCACAAAAGATTTTGGTCTGGAGTATGGTGTCATGATACTGAACAGCTAGATAATTAAGAATGTATCTAAGGCTGATCAAACAGGATGGTACTATTTCCCGCAGCTCTACAGCTTCAATGCCGTGGTGGAATCTTATTTTCACAGATCGATAACTGGATTGGGTATTGGCCGCCAAGATTACCAGATTTACTTCAATTGCCTTCTTTCTGTGGAGAAGGTTTATGGAACACGTTAAAATAAACAATTCCAACACCCAACCGGAATTACAAGACATTGCTATGTCCGTTAGTGATTTTACTTAAGATATGTTTTTAAATGTCTAAGAATATGTGTCGCCACGTGCTTAAGCTAAGTGTCCATCCGAGGATGGGACACATTTCAGCACCTTTTGCATATTGTTTCTTCAGATAAAAGTGTAAAATATGTAGAAATCAATCTGCATAATCCTAAGTTTATTCATTTTTGGTTTATAGCGAAAATTCTGGGTGGCAGAACTAAAGAATGATCCTGTACTTGTCAAAGAGAAGCATCGTTTACTCGTGGTGCAACTCCTAGATAAGTCATGGTGTTTACCATGGATCAATGCCATTTAGGTAAACACTAGATTACTAGGGGACACATTTATAGGTAAAATACGGTCTTATTATACAGCCTTAACCAAATATTAGAAATCACATACTGAGTTATCCAATTTGGTAGCGAAGTGCATAATGTAATCAGCCAATGGCTCTGATGCGGTTTTCTTGATAATCTTTAAATTATCAAGAATAAAAAAAAAAAAATCATCCATATCCAGGATTTTAAAATAAAATTAAATTCTGGGATCGACATAAGCGTTTTATATATTACTCACTTGTTACTGACTATAATTATATTGGTACTTGCAAATTAAAACAGAAGTTATTAGTACTTACTGGATAGTTGATTAGTGACACCAATTAATGCTAATAAGCTATACAATCGGTTGTAGTTTAGTTTGGCCTGGCCGACCAGATCCAAATTTGGGTATGGATACAGCACTCTGTCCACAGGTTGGACCATTATTGGTCCAAATTGCTGAGGACGACTCTGGAACTGAGCACCTGACACGGAGATTATCTGAAACGAGAAGAAATATAAACCCGAAACATTCAATTTATATAGAATGTTACTAAATTGCATAGGATAATGTAGGAGCATATTCTACGGTGTAATATTTAATGCTAGCAAGGATAAGGAAGTGATTACTCCATTGTATAAGGCAGCGGTTAAGCCGCATCTTGAGTATTGCATAGAGGTCTGGAGGCCACATATTAGGAAGAATGTAGATCTGCTGGAAGGGGTGTAGAAAAGGGCAGAAATTGGTGAAGGAAGCGAAATGGTATTCTTAATAAGATAGGCTTCAGTTCTGCAAATTGCAGTGTCTGAAGACTAGGTACTTGCGAGGTGCTTAAGACTTTGAATAAATTGAGCAAGCTCAATGCTAATGGTATTCTTCCGCTTGCTCAGACTACACAGTGGAGGCATAAAGAAAATTGAGGAAGAATAGTTGCGGGATAGACGTGCGGATAGATGATTTTTTTTTTTTTTTTTTTAGCTGAGCTATATAAACTTGCTTTCTTGTATCAGAGTGGCATAGTGTTTGAGTAAGGCGCACAGGTGGTTTCCCACATCTGCGCCATAAGTACTCTTGTGAAGAAATACAGTACACTGTAAAAGCCAGAAAAAAGTGTGGTGTGTAGTATTCTGGCTACTTGGCCGCAGAACCCCTAGTGGGCCTATACGTTGCCCGCCACCACCGCTAGGAGGTGAGCCAGGCTGTCCACTATACCAGGCTGTACGCCAGGGTTGTCTCGCTTTCTGACGGAGAACAAACAAAAAAAATAATAATAAATAAAATAAAATAAAATAAAAATTATTATTTTTTATTTTTAAAGAGTAAACAGCGAAGAAAGGTGGGTCGAAATGAAGTTTTAAAAGGTAGTAGGTAGCAAGAAAGGGAGCCTACTAGAGTTTGAAGCTCCAAGATCCAAGAGTTATGGGAAACAGGTGCTCCCATTAGATCGTTATAAGAGATCCGTATGGCGGAATCAATCCTATCTCCCAAAGGAGTTAGCAGATAATTCTACCCCAGATTGGGTTTGCAGCTAGTCTTACTCCAAAAAGAGGTAGTATTTACGTTGTCTTAAATCAGTCTAGGTGAGGAATGTGGCTCCGTTCATCTCGCTATACGCATAATCCAATTTTAATCTGGATGTCGGAGTGTCAGTGGGCGTGCTGGCAAGTTCTTCACTCTGCTTTCATACCCGTGGTGTCGAATGTCACTGCCGATGGTTTAAAGTTAGAGGTTCTATGTTAGTTGGTAAATATAGTCATGTCCGGTGTTGGGCCTATACCAGGAGCGGATTAAGGTCGGTTGAGGCCCCGGGCGCAGAAGAAAATATTGGGCCCCTTAAAAAAAAGAGAGAGAGACAGGGAAAATAAAAATACATGTTAACCATTTTTTTAAATAAATAAAAAATATTATGTACTATTAATGTTTTATTTCCAATAAAATTTGAATATAATATATGTATAATATAATTAATAATAGCATAATAATAATCACAAAGTTTTGAACTAACATGTTCAACTAATTTGTTCGGGTTTTGCGTGGGCCCTTCAGAAAGCGGGGCCCAGGGCGCGCGCCCGGTGCGCCCGCCGTTAAATCCGCCTCTGGCCTATACTAAGACTTGTGATGGGGCTCACACAGGATGGCGTCATTCGCGTGTAGATATTCATCACAGCTTGTAAGCTTGGGATGAAGTTACTCTATGGAATATTACAGTGCAACTGCCTGAATGTTTCTCTTCTGGTTTTCACATCGGAGTTGAAACACCGACTATATGGCATATGCAATAACCATCCCGATCATCGCGTCAACCACCGGTATGGTGCTAAAGACCCCACACAAGAGCCTAGCAGCAATAGGTCTCTAGGAACACCTACAAGGAACTCCAGAATTCGCAATCCTGAACACCTGTAGGACAGTCAGGGAGTTCCTCGATCAACAGTAATAACAGCCCAACATAACCACCCTGTGTACTTGGTACCAGTACCTGTCACGGGGTGGAACCCCCCCCCCATCAGGGAGAAATAATAATAAGATCATAATAATACATGAATCGTACCAATTACTTAGTCGTGAGAAACCAGTGTTGCGAGGAATATACTAACAGTCAATGCTAATATTACTTGAATTTCAGATTTCACGTTGACCGCCTCGTTGTTTTACATTTGTTAAACTGATATTATGGGCGACTACAAATCTGTTTACATTTGACGAATTAACTGATAAATTTTTAATATATGGCGAGGTAAGAATTCCATTGCTGCTGTTTGCAGATACGCCGACAAATTTCCAACTCGACGAATAGCAAATCATAAAACTACTGTGGAAAGACGAATTAAAGAAACAAGCATGCTGAAATATGAATAAACGCTGGTAGAGGGATGAAATATTTACGCCAACAGATGTTAACGTTTCTTTTACAGGCATTACATAAACAATTGTATCAATTTTACATTAGGAAGAACTGTTTGTTTGTTTGTTATTTGGTTTTTAAAAATCATTAGCAACTAAGGCCATATTGCTCCGGGAATATGCGGTGGTCATTCCCTTGACCTTTCCGCATCCTCCGTATTTGGTGGTGACGGGCTCGAACCCCGGTCTAACCAAGAAGCGTGTGCTACGCACTGCTGCTCGTTCCCACCTGGCTACGGAGGCGCCAGGAAGAACTGTTCCCACAAGATACGATTAAACACAGAAACTTTATTAAGTAACTAATTTTACAACATACCCGTTGTCCTCAGTTTCTCAGTCACATTCTGGTTAAAGATTAATGGTGTTTTACAAGAAATGGAATTCTCAACTCTCGAAATACTCGTACCTGGGCCAAGGAAAATCGACATACGATTCACAATAGCAATATATCTTTTCCTTTTTAATGTTAGGTGTGGTGTTCTTGTGGGGGGGGGGCATTCGTACTGGTCCTTATTTTTTATCCGCAAGGCTTTCACAGAGCATACCTAAAATTTTCGCGAAACAATTTGTAAGAACTTTGAAAATTATTTAAGGATATGGTTTATGCAAATAGGATGCACAATCCAAGTTTTCGTGATATTTCTGACTTTTTAAATACGGAGTATAATTAAAAGATGGATTGGAAGGTACGGCCCTATACAATGGCCACGATGACCACCCTTGCACTACTTTGTGTGGGAGGGGTAAAGTGGAATCAATGGGTTATTCCACGCAAAACGAACTAAAAATCGCATTTTGGAAACTGTCCTGAAATGATAAGACGGCAGGGAATTGTGGATACGTCACCCTGAAAATGCTACATTGAATAAAATGTCACCTTGGGAATATCTCCCTGTTTCTATATCTATAGAAACTCTTTTTTTTTTTCTCGGTTTTAGCAGAAGAACCTACATTTGTCCCTTAGTTTTACGATTCTGAAACACTTGTATATTTTGAATTAATTTACATATATTTATAAGTGGAGAATACAAGATTATAGAATGTAATGGACACTGTATTCTTTTTAGGTAAAATGCATGTATAATATAAAAAACACATCTGTTTAGCACTATCCGATTGTTCCACATTTTCTTAATTAGCGTAATTATGAAATGTAATATTATTTAACGCCATAAGCAATAAAATTATTATAAATTAAGCTTAACCATAATGCCGTGACCGTTTATATGGGTCTCTGGCCCAGGTGGCACACTAAAGAGTCAATTAATGAACATTGTGCACCCTCGTCCCGTAAAAATAACAGTTTAAATTTATTATATTAGTAGTATTAGTATTAGAAATGGCCAAATGGTGCAAGAAAGCCTATGGCTTATGCTGCACCAGCCAAAAAATAAAAATAAAATAAATAATAATAAATAAATAATAATAATAAAATAAAATAACAAAAAAAAATAATAATAAAATCTCAAACGAGAATCTCACTGTTTTTTGTATGCATTATTATAATGTATACAAATTCATGAATAAATTAAGGATCAAACTCGGTCAAGGTTAAAAAATTTAGAAATCGTTGTATTGTCAAGGGGATGCATTTGCCGTTTATTATTTTTTAAGTGTTCACCAGCTCCCAACATTTAGTGCCCTCTTCCTGAATATTGCTGCATCATTTTCCTCAATAAGTGTAACCTCTAATTCAAGAGAAGTATTGCATCTCTAAACCAAAATCCCAGTTTTTTTAAAAAATTCCTTGAAATATGGATATTCAAGGAAATTACCGAGAATCCTGAATGTGTGGGAAATTTTTTCCAACTGTTCTCATACAACAACACATCACTGTTGATCAATAACAGGAAGATAAGTTTCTAGTGTGTGTGATTCAACATAAACCTGTATTACAAGTGTATGATGAGTACTACTTGCAACGAATTCATAGAAAAAAGATTTATCTAATAGCAACTAATCACTGGGTTTTACCTAACTAATGATAATTTACAAAAATCAATGAGTATATAATGCTAAGCCTCTTTATTTCATACACGACAATTATTTGGAAAATTGAGTGTTTGGCACAAGAATTAGGTGGTTCTTACCTGGCCATTATTATACATGTTTAGTCGAAGAGGTGAACCAAGCATGCTGGTCACCATGACATCTCTCCTCATCATAGAGGGGAGGATGTGTCCAGGCATCATGTGATTCAGTAGGAAACTACGTAACATCTGTTTGTTACTGCTGATTTGATCCACAGTGCTGCCTGGCAGCAGGGCAAAAGCCTCGTCTGTTGGGGCAAAGAGCGTCAATGGGCCTGAAAAAGTAAAAAATTTAGACATTTAATTCCACTAATAGCCATTCAAATATGGTTGGTAAGAAATCATAATGTATCAATATTTAACTGGTTCACGATAACCATTGTGCTTGCGTGTGTGGAAAGCTCTCTGCTTACATATTAACTTAGTATTATGTAGCAGAAACCCAGCAGCGGAATACCTTAGACCAGGGGTTGGCAAACCTGCGGCTCTAACTTTTAGCCCACATGAAACACAATATGAAATGGAGTTAGAGGACTTAAAAATCAAGGACATGTGTAGTGCAAGACTAAAATGCCTTAAAACTGAAATTGAAGAATTGGAGAGGCAAAAGGCTGCCCTTGCAATTCAACACAAATGGACGGCGATAGATGAGTTGAAAATACAAAACCAAGTTGTAGCTTACCGGGCATGTATACAAATTTGAAAATTTGCGTTTGGACTTCTCTCAGTTTTTGGTTTGATGAATTTCTAAAGGCAATATTTTCGAACATGAACTATATTAAAAATAAATCAAGAAACGGTCTGAACAATGCGAGTCTCTCAGCATGTTTAATGGAGATGGAGGAAATCCCCGGTGGCGTCAGACAACTAACAAACACACTTTACCCACAACACCAAATGGAAGTTTGTTCAAACAATTACTCTCTGAAAGCAAATTTCAGCCGACCGGGCTAGCCAGGTGGGTAAAGTGCCTGCCTGGCAACCCAAAGGTCGCGAGTTCGAATCCCGCCTCGGGCTTGGATCAAAGTACTGCAAAAACCTTGGGAGGTGCATTACGGCCACAGAAGCCGATGCGCCAACAACTACTAAAAAAAAAAAAAAAAAAGCAAATTTCCACATACATCCTGCAACCACACTTCAATTTAAATTTATGACCCCCTTTATATGAGTTGTCTGAGCAAGCAAAAGAAGCATGTTTAATGATGAAAATTACGGCATACTCGCCTGATGTTGAGAAACTCGTTCAAGAAGTTCAGCAGCGAAAGTCAACATTAATTTGTACCTAATTGGATGTTTACGTGTTTTCAGTAATAATATTTCAAAAAATATATATATTTAATAAAACACCTTCCCACTCTATTCCCTTATTTAAAAAAAAAAACAACTCACCCACCCCTCCCCCTCCTCGAGCTGAGGTGCGGCTCTTCGGATTCTCTCTTTTTTTTTTTTTTTTTTTAATTAGATCAAAAATGGCTCTTCAATCAAAAAAAAAGGCCGACCCCTGCCTTAACTATTTATGGTATACATGCACACCATAAAGAGTTAAGGAGGTTTTCGAATTTTATTTTATTTCGAGCAATATTCATTGAACCATTGAGGCTAATTATGCGAGCATCACTAGACTCTGGGGAGATTCCCTTGGATTGGAAAAGTGCAAATGTATCTCCCATACATAAGGGTGGCTCTAAAAGTGAAGTTGGAAATTATCGACCTGTCAGTCTGACTTCAGTAGTAGGGAAAATCATGGAGGCAATGATCAAGGGTGGAATTCAGGATCATTTGGATCGAATTGAAATTCTCAAGGATACTCAGCATGGTTTTGTAAAGGGAAAATCATGTTTAACAAATCTGGTTCGCTATTTCGAAAGGGTCACTCACGAGCTGGATTTAGGGAATAATTTCGACATTGTTTATTTAGATTTCAGCAAAGCTTTTGACTCAGTCCCACATGAGCGGTTACTTTATAAGCTGGAACAGGTTGGAATCACTGGGAAAATCCTTAGATGGATACAAGGATGGCTTCAGGGCAGGAGGCAGAGGGTTGTGATAAATGGCTATTCCTCAGATTGGGTTGATGTAAGAAGTGGGGTTCCCCAAGGATCAGTATTAGGACCACTGTTGTTTTTAATTTTCATAAACGACATTGATGAAGGGATAGAGGGCGTGATGTCTAAATTTGCAGATGATGTTAAAATTGGTAGAGTAGTTAATGATCACTGTCAAGCTGAGCTTCTTCAGAGAGACCTAGATAGACTTCAGGAATGGTCAGAAAAATGGCAGCTGTGCTTTAATCCAACAAAGTGTAAGGTATTACACCTGGGAAACAGTAATCCCAAAAAAACTTATTCACTTGGTGGAGTTCAACTAAACCCAGTACTGGAGGAAAGGGAGTTGGGTGTTACGATACGGTCAGACATGAAATTCTCTGAGCATTGTAAACAGGTTGCAAGGAAGGCCCATGTTGTCCTATCGACGATCTATCGAACTTTTGCAAGTAGAGATAGGGACGTGATAATCCCATTATATAAGGCTTTTGTCAGACCACACTTGGAATACTGTGTTCAAGTATGGAGACCGCACCTAAAGAAAGACATCGAGCTTCTTGAAAGGGTGCAAAGAAGGGTAACTCGCCTGGTGAGATCGGCAAAAGGGCGTCCTTATGAAGAAAGACTTCGAATATGTGGGTTGCAGAGTTTGGAAACTAGACACCTTAGAGGAGATTTGATTGAGGTGTTTAAGGCTCTGAGAGGCATCAGTAAAATGAATGAGGACAAAATTTTCAAGATTATAAATGATGCTAGAACTAGGGGACATAAATTCAAGTTAAGGGGGGAAATGTTTAGATTGGACTGCAGGAAGTTTTATTTTAGCCAGCGAGTTATAAATTACTGGAATAAGTTGCCTTCATGGGTGGTAGAGGCCGACAGTTTGGGGAAATTCAAAGGTCATCTGGATAGTACTTTCGGGTAAGGGAAGCGCATAGGATGATAGGTTTAATTTCCTTTTTATTTATTTTTTATTTTATATTATTATTATTTTTTTTATTTATTAATTATTATTATTTATTTATTAATTATTATTATTTATTTATTAATTATTATTATTTATTTATTTTTTATTTTTTTTATTTTTTTTTTTTGTTTTTATCATTGTTTTGTTCGGATTTTTTTTTTTTTTTTTTTTTGGCTGGTGCAGCATAAGCCATAGGCTTTCTTGCACCATGCGGCCGTTACTAATACTAATATATATATTGTTAAAAAGAACAACATCGATACACTCCATTAGGTCAGCTTAATGCTTCATGAAAGAGCCGCACTGTTAGTCGGTCTCCCCTGAGACCGACTAACTCAACCACGTTGTGATAAAGACCCATAAAAATTAAATCACGTCGAGGACGAGAGGAAACTCCGGTCTTTTCCATCCAGTGTGGAGAGGGCGTTGATTATACCCACGAGGGCACATAACATGACTGCTAGCTGAGTTTTTATGTGCTCACTATTATGGCTCATGAAATATGAATTATACTTTGCTTTCGGCTCCAAGAAATCTAAAGATCAAATTTAGTCTACATATAGTGATTTAATTTTAGAGTTTTGAAGGTGCGTTTTGTTTTGAAAGTGAGTTGAGAATTAAAATATATATCCAGATCTTTATGTACTGGAACCTTTTGAATTGGTGTTGCCAATGAGGAGAAAACTGAAGCGGAAAAGATTTCCTAATTATTGAAAGACGAGTAGACTTTTGAGGGCTTCTTCCATAGAATGCGTGATTGACCAAATCTTGAAATCATCTGCGTAGGCAATTAGGAGAAGATTATTCTGAATTAGCGGAAGGATTAAAGAGGAGAAAAGCAGGGTAGATTAGTGTAGTCCCCCCCCTCCAGAGGTATTCCTGCTTATATGGTTTTAACCGAGGTCATTTTCTCAGAGCCAAGGATAAGTTTCCTCTTAAATATGGAATTTTGAATAAACGAAAGAAGAAATGGAAGAGTAGTCGTGCTGGGAATAAACAAGTCTTTGGGAGTTAACTACACCGAAGGCAGCAGAGACATCAAGTTAGGCCACCCAAATGAGCATTACTGTTAATTGCTTGTGTAGAAAGAAAAGAAAAGTAATAGAAAGTAAATTGGGACTGTGGAGGGTTTTTTTTTTTTTTAACGTAGTGAACCTGGTCAAAGTTTAAGGACAGGATTTGGGAGGGAAGAAATATTTTCTGAAGAAGTTTTAATAAAGTGAGGAGGGAAGGAAGAAGAGTGGGAGAGGAAAAGAGGTCTCTGATCTTTGAGTTGCGTAGGATTAGGAATTTTGTTTACACAAACGATGGCGTATTAATTTCAGCAGTCAGTAAAGTATCTCTGTTCCAGGCATTCGTTAAAGAAAGCAGCAAGGGGATTCAGAGATGAAAGGGATAACAAATTTTAATATAAAATTGGATCATGTCAGTACCAAAGGTGTTGTGAACGGAAGGCTGTTAATGCCTGCCCTAAACCATTTCAGAGTTAATAAGTACAGTATTCAGGAATTTTGTTACCAAGATGACAGAAGCTCTTTTACATTCTCTAAAATCAACAGACAAAATCAAAACACTGTTTTAGGATTCTCAGGTGGCAGTGAATGGAATGCATTTTGAAGGCAGAATCTTTTTGTTGTAAGGGAGTTTAAATTAAGAATATTAGAAAATTTAACTTTTTTACCTGTACAAAGCACGCACTTGCTTGACAATATTCGTGGCATCATTGGAGAGTTTTAAGTTTGTTTTTCGCTGAAGCACTTTTTATTTTATTTTGTTTTTAGCTCAGTCGGAGAAACAGAAGAGAATTGAGAAGCGTTATTTTGCAATAATACAGCGTTTCCCAAACTGGGGTCAGAACAATACAGTAATACTCATGAGTCTGGTCTACGGACCCTGGGGGTCCACAGACCAGTTCCAGGGGTCCGCGAAACGGCGGTCGACCGTCCACAAAATTTTTTTGATTTTTGAAAGGGTCCGTAGATCTCAGTAGTTTGAGAACCATTGCAATAATAGATAGTCACACCGATAATAGTTGAGTTGCAAGTTCACTACGAGCTGATAGTTCACCATATACTTGAGAAAATGAGTGATTTTTCATACCAAGACGGAATGTGATCCGCGTCAAAGGTAATATTACTGACAACAAGGTTAAATGTCAAATGTTTTTTTAAGTTAGTGAACAGAAGCGCTAGATTTTGACTTGTCTCTAGTGGAAAAGATAATAATTTCAGACAAGGGCCTTGAACTGATTATCAATTAATTTTGGCGGTTAATCCATTAAGACATAAAGGAAGATTAGTCTCCATAGACAGGTATAGGCAGTTTTAAATTACAGGAAGAAATAATGCACATTATAAAGGCATTGCATACTTGAAGAATGTTGTTGGGAGGGAAAGCATACATTAATGAAATTGCTGCGAAACACTTCTCGCTTTGCCTAAACATAAATTTCTTCAACGCAATTAGAAGCAGAGCAGACTTTATTAAAAACAATTTACATACATTAAGCTAATAGTCTATAATAAAATATAAATTTACTTCCTTGATTATAATAATTACTAAGTGCAAATTAATTCAGACACTTTTTTTTTATTTGACCATTTGCTAGTTGTACTCATGAGTATTACTGTACTATAATAAGTAAGATTACTCATCGTAGGGAATTTTTGTTTCATATGATAACGATGTATTAACGACACCCTCCCTACAAATCTTTGATTTAGAACATGTTATAGCCTCAATCAGTTTGTAACAAGACTAACTTAATAAAAAAATAACGAGTCGTTCTTGAAAGAAAATTGAAGTAATACAGACTGCATAAAAATAGAATCATTTTAAAGATTAATAATAATCTTTACAGTGGGGAGACAAGATGCGCCGAAATTGGGCAAAATGAAGACATTTCCTTGGGTAATTCAAAAAAGAATTAGTGGTGAAGAGCAACATCACAGCTGGATAGCCCGAGGGTATTCTTCATAACACACACAACTAAGGTTTTCGGTGATCTTAACTCTGACCCACAAAACCATGTTCAAATAACTGATACAGGAGGACAAGCTTTAGGAATATATTCTGAAAGTCCAGGTGTAAACCAAAAAACAAAACAGGAACAATTTCGTATCAGAAGAGTGGAGACGAATTTTACAGCTCCCTGGTTATTTGGAGATTCCAAGATGAAGAAACTGTTCAAAGATAAGATAAGCTCAACATCTAAAGAGGTGTGTAACTAAAAAGACCTACGAGAATAGCATATAAAATGAGGCCTGCAGCAAATGCAACATAATTAATATGAAGGAAGATAATAGCTAATTGGCATATTCGCTAATAGCAGTATCGCCTACCACATCTTAAATTATCAAATGTAATAGCTAAATGTATGTATCCTGATGGAGAGCCACACGGAAAATAATTTGATGATAAAAATGTGTTACATTACAATCCGTTTTGCTTAACTTAATTATTTTGTACCTGTTAATGGTACAATTTATTTGTCTTAGTTTAATATTATTTTACACACATCCGCTTTATGGAGTTTGTAAATTAGATTCTGAAATAATAGGTTGAGTCAATTTGGTAAAGGCCTAAGTATGTAAACACTTTCTAGTCAAAAGATCTAAAAGGGGTGTAAATAATAATAACATTTTTGATGCAACTCTATTATAGATGAAACTCTTACAGAATTCAGTGCATTAGTTATTGTGGTATTACTGTTCTTTTGAACTTTTTCGGTATTAACATAATTCCGGCAATTAAACAACAGATAATACTGCCGTTTTTTCAGAATCGGGCACACGAAGTACAGAACAGCACGGTGAGTGTCATTTTGTACTTAGCACTGTGCGTGCTAAGGTTGCAATACCTTTCGTGTTTGGGGTTTTCATTAAAAAAAAAAAAAAAACATTGGGCAGAAAGATCATCCTATATTCCAACCGATTCTTTTAAATACTTGACAGATGGCGTTAGAAATATAGGGCGACGCTTTAGTCGAGCCATCCAGAATTTTTTTTTTAATAAAAATCCCAAACACGAAAGGTATTACAACCTGTAGTACGGTGCGTGGTTTGAAGGTTGAGAAGATGAAAGACGATACTTGTTGACATTAGACTTGAATTTCTGTAGACTGTAATTTTCACGAAATACGTGTGAAAAGAGGTTTTTCCAGAAAACGGAAGTTTAAGGAATAAATGAGGAAGAAGAAATGTTGATTCTGCGAGGTTGAAGTTGGACAATAAAAGGTTGCGGAACGTGTTCGGACTGGTTTGGAAAAGACAGGGGGAATTACAGAAGCCAATTCAGAAGAACAGTGCTCATGGAACTATCTACAGAAAAGGCATACAGCAGAAACAGAACGTCTATGGAACAGAGAGTGGATAGACTTTCTAAGCGATGGATCATTAATTAACCTAACTGCCCTCATTTGAATGGAGTCTAGAAGCTTGAGAGAGGTTATGGGGGCACCACCCCAGATATGTTTTAACTTCTCCACTAATGCTTTTGCTCCCCAAGGTCCAGTTCTTTTTACTACTCTTTTCCTCTTGTATATTGACTGGAAGTCCTATCCACAGTTTGCTGATGGCAGCGCAATGCATTCCACCTTCCAGTTTGAGAAACCTTGCCCTGCACAAACAGCTTCAACTTCTTTAATATATTCACTACCAATTCCTTAAATGTTGATCTCCAGGTAATTCTCCAATGGGGCAAAGATAACTTAATTAATTTCAATCCTGTCTTATATATCGCAAAAAGGATTCTTCTACTCATCTTCGATGACACTCAGATTTCTAGACAAGATCATATATCTCTATTAGGGATTACTCTGATGTCTAATTTCTCTTGGCATAAGTACATCACAAATACTGCTTCCTCTGCATCTAAAAATAACTGGGTATTCTCTTTGGCTCTCGGCGGACTTTTCTTCTAAACAGCTACCCACTCTATACAAACCTCAAATACGCCTTCCATGGAATATTGTTCCCACATGTGAGAATATTTACTCTAAATGCGAAAGTTGTACAGGGTATCCCATAAGTCTGGAACCATATGGAAAAAATAACTAATTCACGTATTTTCATCTTTGCAGCCCCAAGATGTCTTTGAGTAAGGAAGAACAAGTCCAGATAATTCTTCTTCTAGGAAATCGGGGTCAGAGAGTGGTCGCCGCACAATTTCACAGACTGAATCCAGGTCGCGAGCCAATAACAGAAAGCTGTGTTAAGAAACTTGTTGCAAAGTTTGGGAAAACAGCATCCATTGTGGATAAACCATGCAGTTAACCTTCAAGAAGTGCCACTGATGCCAAGGCCGAAAAGTCTCTGGGAAAATTATTCTCGGAGACAAAAAGCATCGAAAAGTAGCATTCACCGCGTCCATTTTTCCCTATGATTCCAGACTTCTGGGGACCCTGTAGACAGGGGAATGAGTACGTATGAGTACATTTTTTATTTCAATTTATATCAATATAAATATATAAATAAATATCAATTTATTTCCAAAGAAATGTCCCTTTATAGCTATCGAGCTAGAGGACACGAGTTACATGATAATAATGAATGAATAAATAAATATTACCATACTATTTACAATCTATGTACAGAGTACTCAAATTAATTGATACAATACATGGCCTAAAACATGGATAATATAACACCCCAGAAGTTCTTTCACCTACAGTTTGACCAGGGCACACATATCTGCCAGAGGCGGATCTGTATGTTTTGTCCTTGCAGAGCTTCTGAGAGTCAGTTAAATATTTCCATGGAATTAAATGGAAACATGTTATCCAGGGAGGTCATGGTGCGTAGCTTGGATCTGAATGGCAGTGCGCTGGCATGAGTTCTATTACGATCTGACGGTCTAGCAACGATATCCCAGATATCAGGTGAGCTTAATTTTTCGGAGAGAAGCTGGGCGAAGATAACAAAGTTCCTGAAGATTATATGATACTTCCAAGGTAGAATATTTAGATTAGAACAGAGGCGGATCTGTATGTTTTGTCCTTGCAGAGCTTCTGAGAGTCAGTTAAATATTTCCATGGAATTAAATGGAAACATGTTATCCAGGGAGGTCATGGTGCGTAGCTTGGATCTGAATGGCAGTGCGCTGGCATGAGTTCTATTACGATCTGACGGTCTAGCAACGATATCCCAGATATCAGGTGAGCTTAATTTTTCGGAGAGAAGCTGGGCGAAGATAACGAAGTTCCTGAAGATTATATGATACTTCCAAGGTAGAATATTTAGATTAGAGAGCATGACAGATTTTGAGATTGTAGGCATGCGACCTTATTCAGCCATTTTAAAATCCAGAATTCCAGGAATAGGAACCTGGTTTGGTAAGATGGAGGTGCCGAGGACCATATCGTTGAGGCATACAATGGAATTGGGGTTATACAACGGAGAATATAGTTAGTGATAAGATGTGGGTTATGGAAGTTGGAGAGCTCCTGTTTCACTGCCCATATAGAACAGCATATGTTTTTTTCCGAGTGGCATTAAAATGAGGCAAGAACGTGAGGTCTTTGTCCCAGGTGATGCCCAAATCTTTATGCTGGGTGACTTTTTCTTTTTTTAACTAGGGAGTTGCCAATCATGATGTTCACATCGTTTATATTTCTCTTTTTGGTTATAGTAAGTTGAGCAGTTTTCTCGTTGTTAATGGAGAGCCCAGTCGCGTTCAGGTAATTTTCAAGTTGTTGTACCTGTCGGTTGGCGATCACTGTGGTAGACTGAAGAGACTGTTGGCATTTTGTAACAACAAAGAACTTTATATCATCGGCATACGTGGTAAAGTTAGCATGATTTGCAAGGAATGGTTCTAACGATGCGGCAAAAGAGGGCGGCAGAGAGGACACCCCCCTTGGGGGAGCCCTCTGGAGCAGATAATTTGATGATGATGATCTCTTATCCATAGGGTTCTGGTCTGTAAGAGCTTCTTAAAGAGATCTAATAGATGGCTAGAGATTTTGAAGTAATCGCCCAGTACGGTGCACAGTGCATGGATGGACAGCTTGTCAAAAGCCGCCTTGATGTCGAGAAACACAATATCGAGTTGTTCTTTGTTGCTTAATGTATGTTCTACTCTGAAAAGTGTGTCCATGAGGTTGGTAACAGTGGATCGTCCAGGTAGAATACTATGGAGGTATGGAGGGTTGTGGCCAAACATATGATGGGTGAGAACGGGAAGGATGGCTTTTTCCTTGATTTTTGAGAAAGGTGCACCCTACAGTAATTGATCTGTAATCGTTGGGCGTTTTTGGATTAGACTTCTTTGGGATGGGAGAAATATATGTGTTCCAGATGGAAGGGTATGCTCCTGTTGCAAGGATGGAGTTGTATGCATCAAGCAGAAGGTCGATGATGTATGTGCTGCATAATTTGATCATAAAAAATAGGGAATCCATCAGGGCCAGTAGTAGACTTGTTGGGAAGACTGTTGATGACTTCAATCAGGCGTTCCTTGGAGATGGCCATTTTATCGAGTGGTATTTGGTTTGATGGTGGATTGACCTTTATTAAGGGGATGGGGGCAGGCAGGGGTTTGGTTTCGGGTGACTTGATCCACTCGAGGAAGACGTCGGTCGTCATAGGGAACTGTTGGTTCTTGTTGGTGTAGATTCTTTTCCCTAGTTTCATTCTAAAGGAGATCCAATCATTCTGTACTTTTCTCCGTATGCGTAGGAAATGTGCTCGGTGTTTTTTATAGAGTTGATAGTGGGCTGGGTCTTGCGTCTTTTTCCATTTCCGGTTGGTTTCTGTTTCTTGGTGAAGGCGCATTTCGCGTCACTGGTGAACCAGATCTTGGTCTTGGAGGACACGCGGACGGATTTGGAAGCCGTCCGCGTGTCCTCCTTTGTATGATGATATGTGGTTTTATATCCTTTATTGAGAAGATCCTCAGTTGAGTTTCTTTATGGTTATATTGTCCTAGTTGTTGGGGACAGCACAGGTTTTCGCAATCAAAGGCAATTGGAAGATGATCCGATGTGAACTTAAAAACCGACGTTGTGAGAGTGAGATTGTCCAGGTTATGCAATAGAAGGTCGAGGTTTTGATGTCATCTTGTAGGTCGCGTATGGGTCAGAGAGAGGCCTAGAGATGAGGAGTGTACGAGGTCACTCATAGCCACATCATGCCTTGGGGAGGGCATGTTAAAGTCTCCTAAAACGAAGGTGTACATGTGAGGCTTGAGGTGTGTTATAATCCAGGTAGTGAGTTCATCCCTTGTGTCTGGATGAACTGCCTTATGATCTGCAGGTAAATAAAACTCAGGTTGTGGCGTGAGGACTCAGCCACAACCTGAGTCCTCACGCCATGGACTACAAAACATGGCAGAAATGGCTTCGAATGCTGGCGAGTCACTGAGCTGTGCACTCAAAAGATGGTGGATGTCTTTGCATATATATCAATGAAGAAGGATTGGCACTACATTGTACACCTATGGGCACGTGTTGATATGCTCATAGGTGTATAATAGCGTTAACCTCAGCAGAGCGTTGTTTCGTTCTGGAGAATTATTTTAAAAGTAGTTTAAACGTGAATTTCATATAAACCCAAGAGTTAAAAAGTACATTTAGACGATGGTAAAGAAATTTAGAGAGACAAGAAGCTGGACTGACCGTCGATGTAACGGTAAACTATTCTTTCAGAGTACGTGCCGAAAACATGAAAATTCGTTTCAGGGAGTTGTCGCAAATATCTTGAAAACTAGTTTTTCCAAAGAACGGTATAAAACGAAGATAGTGAGCAAATTTAAAGAAGCTGGGAAAGGAAAGCAGTATACAACTGATTTTTTGCAACACGTCGAGCTTGGGATAGACATTCTGGACAAGACAGTTTATTATTATTATAGATGTGCTTGTTTTATCTAAGTGGATTTATCAAAATACATACACACACACAGCTTTACACATCGAAACGTCTAGGAGGAAACATATAAAAAAATATTCTTCAGAATTCATTATTAATAACAGTCACAATTCACAGCAACAATCACAAACTCCAAAAACAACCTTTAACGTTATTTAACTAATTTGAATAAGAAACAAATGCATATTTAAAACTAGTCTCACACAATTGATTAGCTGTACATTGGGCCTCATGGGGATCATCAGGCAACGAGATAAAAGTTCTGTGGGTTTAGTACGTCTCAACAGGTCAATTTGAATAAGAAACAAATGCATATTTAAAACTAGTCTCACACAATTGATTAGCTGTTGGGCCTCATGGGATCATCAGGCAACGAGATAAAAGTTCTGTGGGTTTAGTACGTCTCAACAGGGGTCGCCACAAGTTTTGGATCTTTATCTGTACATTGTGAGCGAATGTAGCTTGCTATACAGAGTTTCTTGTAATCCTTAGAGTAAAGATTCGTGTCGGTATGACCCTGGATGTCGTTGGTAGCGCTGGCGTGGGAACTTCCAGGGCTGAAGACTCGTGTACGTTTCTGTAAGCTTCTGTATGTTTCCTGTTGGTAGAATTTGTCTAGATCAACGGCCAGATTACTGATGAAATATATGTTTTCGGAACATGCATTCCCCAGCTTTCAAAGACTGCTCAAATAGGCTACTGAAAATCCGCACATGCTGCGCAAGAAGTCGCTGCATTCACAAAAGCACTGGGGTTTGCTGCATGGTGTCACGTCTCAGCATCATTAGAACTATCTTACGGTGACAATAATCTCTGCAGTCTTTAAAAAAGCCAGACAATGAAGAATGTACTGAAGTCTACTTTCAATAGGACAGTGTTTCTTCTCACACGATCAGAGTTTGGATATCAGCGGCAGAATCCATTTCCATAGATCGAGTAATTTCTAGTTGACTTTGGCCACCACACGGTCATCGGTTTTGACTTCGACTGACACCTTTCCGTGCGAACACTTGAAGCGGCTCATTCATATAAACAACCCAAAGCCGTATACCCAAAATGATACAAGAACATTAAGAGTCTGTTAATGGCATTACCCAATATATGCTCCAGCGTGCTACCAAATTTTCATAGCATACCCAGCGTTG
This sequence comes from Mastigoproctus giganteus, assembly GCF_048544385.1. Classification (NCBI taxonomy): domain Eukaryota; kingdom Metazoa; phylum Arthropoda; class Arachnida; order Uropygi; family Thelyphonidae; genus Mastigoproctus; species Mastigoproctus giganteus. The sequence continues at coordinate 79,321,559 of NC_143585.1, read as the reverse complement.
CCAACTCTTAATAATATTTCCCGCTAGCCGCATACTCAAAATCCGCTATTTTTAGCACTTGACCCGCCAAATTTTTTAAATTTTCATTTGTTTGTACTTTGCAGCGAATAAAAACAAGCAAACAAATAGTATATATAAATAGTTATTTATTTTTCTGTTTTTAATATAAAATCAATATCTAAAAATCTAAATTAATTTCGAAATTCAATACCTCCTCATCATATGCTTCTTGTGTACCTATTTTGCGAAGCACTTCTTCAGGTAAAACATAATTTCTACAACACTTTCCAACTATTTTGAGCCCGTATCTACTGATAAGATTGCATTAACCATGCCAACACTCATTCTGTTGCGTGTTTTGTTTTTTACTAGATTTAAGTTGCTGAATATTCTTTCCACATCTGCATTGGATAATGGCAAAATTAAAATACCCAATGCAAATTCGCTAATTTCTTTAAATGGATTTTCACCGCTTGTATCTCGATATTTCGAAACTTCTGACCAAAACTTCATTGTACTGTTGAAGTTTTCCCATTTAACGAGAGTAATGTTTATATACTGTTGCTCAATTTTTTTATTTTTCTACTTCAGACAATTTTAAATTTTGTAATAAATTTATCAGTGGTTCTTTTTGTTGCTTTAGTAAATCTATAATGCTTTAATATATTGTTAACTGAGATTAATGACATTTTTTCTAATTCTTTTATGTTTTCCGGAAGGCGTTGTTTTAATTGTTGATACAAATCAATCAAGAAATTACGGCATCTCTCTCTTATTGCCATTTCATCTGTTGTTGTGATAAGTTTATTCATTATTAATTCATTTATTTTTATTTCAAATTGGTAACCTAAATATGGCTTAGGGTCTAAATAATTATTAATGTCCTCTTCTATCCTTTCAATATGTGTATTTGGTAAAAACATTTTATTGGCAATCATCGACAATAGCATGTTTAAATCATGTAGTAATAATGTAGGATCGGCAGTATTTGATTCAAAAGATTTGTTTACTCTTTGTACTTCAGATAAGATAGGTTTTAAAAATAAAAGATACGCTAAATTACTTTCATCTTTAAACATTGAATAAAGAAGTTCTGCAGTATAACATTTGTCAGTCAAACGAGTTATTTCAAAATGGGCTTTTAATTCAATATACTGTTCTAAAATTCTTGTTATAGCAACTTCAATGGATAACCACCTTGTTTGACACGAATGAACTATCTTTTTCGGATCTGCACCATCGTTTATGGCACTGTATAAATATTTGAATTGATTTTGTCAGCTAGTGGATTTACTAAACCAATTATAAGTTTCAGCGATCATGAATTCTAGACTTCTAGGGAATGTTTCGCGGGTTGCATGACATACTGCTAATTGCAAAGAATGACATACGCATTTAATTAATGCGTATGTCATTCTTTACAATTGTGAAAAAGCTAACCATTCCTTCCGAAAATTTTGGGTATATTTCGTTTTGTTTTTGTCCGCCATCCCGTAAGGTAAGGCTTATGGCCAGTCCACCTCTATCGATAGAGAAAAAAAATATGAAACTGTGAAACGCTTTGAGCGAAATGAAAGCCCATGTGATATTGCACGTGCTACAGACCTAAATGAGGCAACGCCGAGAATTACAAAGAATGCGGAGAAAATAAAAACAACTTTCATAGCAGGAACAACTCAAAGTGTAATTAAAATCCATTAGATTAAGACACAAAGAATTGGAAGAGATGGAACGGCTGTCATCTGTTTGGATAGAAAATCAAACAAAAAACAAGTTTGCTTACGATAGAAGCAAAAGCATTAGCAATATTTTATTACGACCTTTACGTAATAAAAAAATACGTAATAATCGTAATGAAATACGTAAGTATTTTATTACGATTATTTATTGTGTTTGTATGTTTTGGTTACAAATGTGTGTTCAATCTTGGGTGGTCGGCACCTAACCCAATTTTTCCCATAGGGCCTGTTGTTTATATTGCACGAGGGTTTCTAGGAATACAACTATCGTGCTATACGAGGACCTGACTATACTAAGATATTATTACACTGTGGTTATTAGAAATAATTATTACTTACTCTTATTACTTATTGCTCTGTGGTTATTAGAAACGTTGAAAGAGATGTCGGTAATTCGGATCGCATTTCTTAGAAGCCAAACAAATACGACGAAGAAAAATTATCCAATGCCATTCCTTCGCGGTTTCAAAAAAAGGCGTCATTAGAATTTTTTCCACATTTTTAGATTTGATCCAACAATTTTAAGCTATGACCCAATGATCAGGTCGTTGTTCCCTGAGCGTAACTACGTAAAATTGTTGGGGTTCTCCTCAGGGAAATCCAGAATAACATAAAACCGATTCGTCGCTTTATAAAAAAATAACTATGAAATATGATATACCTACTATTTCAATTATGAATTATTTTTATTATTAATTAAATAATTAATTGAACAATTAATTTAATATTTCTTAAATGAATATTTCTTAATTTAAATGTTACATTGCCAAAATATATAAAATGCTAAACATTTAAACTCTTCCCGCTAAAAAATCCGCTATCCGCTATTTCATATTTTTATCCGCTAAACCTGAAGCAATTCCGCTAAATCTAGCGGGAAAACCGCTAAAATGGCAACACTGAGCATACCTCGTGGGTAGCACAGTTGGTAGGATCGCCACACCGGGTGGAAAAGACCCGAGTTCGAATCCCGTCGATGACGAGAGGAATTTTATGGGTATTTTTCACAACATGGCTGAGTTTGTTGGTCTCAGGCGAGGGTAGCATGGTTTTTCCCCCGGAAACTAGGGGAAAAGTCCAGCAAACAGAAAATAGACCTCAGAACACACAATTTACAGAGAATATACATGGAGCAACATGGCCTTAATTGCCGATGCTCCTAAAACCCAACAACCAAGTGCATATGTGCTTATCTGAGGATATTTTCTTCGAATAAATGAAAATTTTCTATAAATAAAATTTCATGTTCCTATGGCTGTTCATTTCTGGTTTACAGCAAAAAAAAAAAAAAAAAAAATCATGGTGGCCCAACTAAAGAATCACCCTATATGATGACTAATATGACTCGCAGAAATTCCAACAGGCATTGAATCACTTGATAAATAAACCAGTAATTAATTATTATAGATATTACTTAAACCACTGAAGTGTAGTCAGTAGGAAATTATTTCTTGAAAGTGAGATTTAGGTCAAGGTCACACAATTAGAAATCAGGCATAACCTTAATTGCGTTAATAATCAAAGCACGGCAGATTGGAGAAGTAGCTCGGTATAGTGGTGGAATTCCGATCCTGTTAGCCAATTCCAAATATTAGTTACAATTATGTGTTGGGAAACTTAATTCTTTATAAGCACTTCCTTATTGTGATGAGCTGATCTGGGTCATATTATATTTGATCAAAGAGGAAGAACTCAGTATTTGCTGTTTGGCTTCGAGCAATAACGTTCCTTGAGACCTCGTACTGAAATCAGGCCATATTTTCAAACGAGCAGGTGTGACCTTACCTGTAAGAGTCGCAACATTCTAATCTCTTATTAAAATGGAAAGTTGTTTTTAATCCAAGAGCTATAACACTATTTTAAGGATAGGTTATGTTAGGTATGTGTGTTAGGCACCAAAGTGACTAAGGTTAGAAGATATTAGTACTGTATATTGTGTTAGTAATTGCGCTGTAACCTTCGGTCAGTTTGCTGTTGGCTACGAAAAACCCGAGTTTCCGGAATAAATAAAAAAAAAAACCACGCAACCTCACTTGGGTTCTATAAAAAGCTCATAAAAATTTTTCGCGTCGTTAACAGGATTCGAACTCAGGCTTTTTCCACCCGGTGTGGAAGGATGGTGATTCTACCGCGAGGGTTGTTTTACGGTTCTAAACGATAGGGTATTTCATTATTTATATTCCATTAATAGCATCTTTATTCGATTCGCAATATTAAAAACAAAGAGTGATTATCATTGAAGTACATCTGTATCACTTTTAGTGATGTTTTATTTCTTTTAGCAACCAGTACTTCATTGGGCTTTTACTTTCAAAGCAGTAAATAAAATGATTTCTTCTACTTTATATAGTTTTATATTTTATTTTATTAAAATCTTAGATTTTCTCGTCAGTGTTTTGACTGGTGGACAAGTTAATTGTAAGGTTATGAAATGTTTTGGATCAAAGAATTAATTTCCGAACTTCGTATGGAAAGAAGCAAAGTTGTTCCTCGTGTCATTTTAAAGTAAAAGGTGTATTCTAGCGCAGCTGCTAAACAAAAAAAAAAGTTGTATGGTGTATATATATTTTATTGCTATTGTCTCGTGTTCAGTCACTTGCTATTATGATTCCAAAATCTGTTAATATTCATATAACTCTTACTCTATCTAAGCAAACATGTCTGACATTGCAGCTAAGTCGTTTTAGGATAATCAAACAACGAGTTTAAAACAACTGACATTTCCGTTCATTATTAAAGAGTTCCAAAGCGGATTTGTGCACAAAGGCATGAAATTTGCTGTCAAGCACACGTCAATGATGGTGTCAACATAAATGATGGTGTAAGGCTAATGGTATTGCATAATTTAAACTAATCCTCCACCAGCAGCGCAATCATATTATTTTAATGAGAAAATATCGAAGGAGTGGGAATAGGGGAGAGAGACAGAAACAGGAGGGTTTAACATATTTAACTATACTTGGGTCAAAGTTGTGTATCTCTTTTGAGAGCCAGAAGTTAAATGTACAAATACGATAAGTTTTGGTACGAGGTCATTGTAGAAACTTACCGCTAGAGAGCAGCACATCCTCCAAATTGCCTAATCGCAGAAAATAGCACATCTTGTTGAGGCCTAGTCTGAGTAGATAGTTATAGAAAGGCTGGCCAGTTTGTTGTCTGACTGGCTGGGGACGACTGTTTGTCCTAGAGGGCGCCACCACAAATACGGACTGTAAATATAAAGAAACCAAAGGTCAGAGGAGAAACTTATAATTCATTTCGTTATAGTCTGTAAAGATAATTCTTATGTGAAAATAATGTAAGTGAACAGTACTCACAGCGTGTTTATTTTCAGTGGACATTAAAGTGAGACTAAAAATAAATCTCTTGTTAAGATGGTACTGTACAAAGAACTTCGGATGTTCCACATGCTCATTCATTAAACTGTCTGCCTGTTTTCTTTATTCGAGTTTTAGCATGTCCTCATTCCGACTATTATTTGTAACTAGGATTCATTTTTATTAGTGTTTCCCCGTAAAGATCTTAAAGATAACGAGGTGTTTTGTAGGATGTAAAAGCTATATGGGAAAGACTTTAATAATAAAACAACGCGCTTTACCTCAGTTGAATGCATGAGACTTGAATGCATAAGGGAAAAGTTTTGTAGGGGTAATTATGTTATAAAATCTCCCTACCATCTAGTAGAGAAACATATATGAAGTAGCGTAGATACCATTTATAATCCAGGGAGGAGCAAGTGCCTCACCTTTCGACGTCTCTTTTATGACAGCCCAGATGAAAACTCGCTGAATTAGAGACTTCCTTGTAAGAATTCCTTCAAAAGACTCAAAATGTTTATTTGGTTGCAATGTTTAGTATTTTGACAATCTGGCTGTCGGCCTTCGTGAAACTCTCCAAACACTTCAGTATATTTTGGAAATACGAACTGTAATATGATACCAATGAATTTCTCCGGCGGATATTCTTGCTATTGTACAATTTTAGGTGCAGACGATTCAAAAACTGATCCAGAAAATATGTTAGCAGAACCTAATAAGATTTCCTACCGGTCAGCTGATCACCTGCCCTCAGCAACATTGCGCGAAAAAAAGATACGGAGATCTATCCTACTGATGAACCCAATGTTCTGGATTGTCGCTCTTCGAGCGAATGTCTATCCAATCTAACATAAAAACCAGGATGCTTCCTAATATTTGATAGGAGTGGAGACAGCACTTCTCATACATCTGTCTTTTGGATCGCTACGTACATGTCGATAATGAGTCTTCAGTGTCTCGTAATGAATAAAGTACTGCACATGGGTAGCAGTAACTCCAGAGAAACGTACCAACTGTGTAGTACACTCGGGGTGGTAGAGAATGAAAAGGACCTGGGGGTTATTGTGCAGTCAGATATGAAGTTTTCTGAGCAGTGCAGACAGGCGGCCAGAGCAGGTCATGGGGTCTTGTCAATGATATACAGGAATTTCGCTAGTAGAGAAAAGGAGGTGGTTATCCCTTTGTATAAGGCAATGGTGAGGCCACGCCTTGAATACTGCGTACAGGTCTGGAGGCCTCATTTTAGGAAGGATGTAGAGTTACTAGAAAATTTTCCTTTAGTCAGTGGGTAGTTGATTGCTGGAACAAACTTCCACTGTCGTGGAAGTTGATAACTTAAATAAATTCAAGGAAGAACTGGATAAACTTTTAGAGCCAATGGATGAGTGAAATGAGATTTTTTTTTTTTTTTTTTTTTTTTTGGGCCGATGGTGTATAAGCTTGCTTTCTTGCATCATATGCCTCTATTAATGCTAATATGAAATGCACCTCAAACTTTGTAATTACGTAACACTTTTATAGATATCAATGAATTAAATAACAGAGTGCAAATATTTCTCTTGTAACTTACTGGTGGCGGACTGCTAATCCGAGAGTACGTCGGTCTGTAAAAAGGCGTTCTTCTTGGTGCTCCATCCACAACATGGATCAGAATCCTCTCTGGCGTTCTTGTCCTTCCTGAAAAATAAACATGTAAATTTTTCTGTTTATACTCAGGCACGACAACCAAGTCAGTAGAGTTTACAATAAATCGTCAATACAAATGTTTATCGTATTTAGTAGTCACGGGCTTGAACCCCGGTTCACTCAAGGAACGCGTGCTATGCACTTTCGCTCCTGACCACTGGGCTACCTCAGGCGTATCTTATTATCATCATAAAAATTACTCCAAACATGATGTTGAATTAAATGCCCTCAAGGGTAGTAAAGACACTGGTTATAATCACCAATCTCCTACACTAGGTGGAAAAGGCCTGTGTTCGAATCCCGTTAATTACACGAGAAACTTTCTTTTTTTTCAAATTGTGGCCGAGGTTTCATCCAAAAAACAAACGGGCTGACCAAACGAAGAATACATTGAAGACTCACAGCCTCAGTTGTTTTGGAAACTAATCCACACCTAACGTGATCATGAATAAGTTTTAACTAAACATTTTGCTCTGACTGGAAAATTATTCTTCTATCCAGAATAAGGAACTGCATTCGGAAGCTTTCAATTTTCCTTTTTCAAGAATACACCAGTTACATCGATATGCAAAGACTAAAATATGATTCACCCAACGTATTTTTCAGATACTATCCTGAACAATACGTGGGGCGAATCATATTTTCCTGAAAACAAAGGGTAGAAAATCTTTCCGAAACCTAATTCTCCAGTTTGGATAGTGCTGGTAAGAATAAAGGGTTTGATTAATGTAGTTGTTTACACCGGTGTTCAAAGAAAGTGCATCACCTAGAAATTTCACATTTCTAACCATTTTTCGCGATGGAATGTTACATTAATGACTAGCATCACAAATAGAAATATAAACAAAAGATATTTATTAATAGTTAAGGCAAAGCTAAGTAATATTTGACAGATGCTCTCAAAATATTCCAAAACGAGCATTTGCAACCTTCATACAACAGTTTTGGTAAACACGACAATTATGGCTAAAATGTTGTTATCAGAAGCCCTCAGTTTGCTTCAGTTTATCATTTTAAACGGAAAACAAAATTAAAAGTTCACCAGGTGCAAACTAATATTTAGTTGAACCGCCTCTGACCCTGATGACAATAGCACACCGTCGAGGCATTGACAAGTTCAATTTCTGAAGATAATCAACTGATAGTTCGTGGTTCCAAACACGAATTATGGCTTCCTGAACTTCACGAAGAGTCTTTGGTTTCTTTCTGGCAACTGCAGATTCCACACGATACCAACAGTTCTCTATAGGATTCAGGTCCGGGCTGTTTCCTGCCCAGCTAACAGTTGTAATGGACCGTTCTTCCAACCATTTTTTCACCAGTAACAAATGTAAACACATTACTGTTGAACCTCTAATGCAGAAATGAAGCTAAAGTAACTATAGAAGTGCCTACTTACACTTTTCGCCCGATGACAAGGAGCAGAGTCCTGAAAGATGCATTTACTTGGCAGGTTGAAATGGTCTCTAATGGTTGGCAGCAATTTGCCTTCCAATATAGCCAGGTATCCATTGACATTTACGGAACCTTTTATAAACTGCAGGTGACATACTCCGCGATACGAAATGCACTCCCATATCATTTGGCTGGTAGGGAATTTCACTGTAGACACCATACAGTGTGGATGGTATTATTCACCACGTCTACGGCGAATCGTTTGTCTCCCATCAGAGCCATGCAGGTTGAATTTCTTCTCATCCGAGAAAATAACTGACTTCCACTGCTCGAGGGTCCATTTGACACGCTCCTTACACCAAATTAATCGGGCCTTTTTTTTTTCATTTTTTTTTTTTTGTGTGAGGAGGGGCTTCTTCTTAGGACGACGGGTTACAAGTCTATTTTTGAAGAGACGTCTTCTGACTGTTACTGCACTTGCTACCACTCCTGTTTGATCTTCCCATTCTCTTTTCAGCTCAGATGAAGAAGCTTTACGGTTTTAATGCATAAGAGCTTCAAAACGTGGTCCTGTTTTGGCGTAGAGACTCGTTTGCGTCCGGTTCCTTTTTCCTATCAGCAGAACCAGTATTCTTGAGTTTGGAAAGAAATCTACTCACTGTCGACTGATTAGAAGACATTCTATAAGCAATATGACGGGAAGAACATCTTTCCTCACGTAAAGCAACGACAGCACTCTTTCTTCGAGGCGTCAACTGCACGTAACTCGCCATGCTGACACAAGCAAGGAATTACTGCAACTGTTGCAGAGCGTGCTTATATAGATGAAAGTAACAGCTGATGCAATATTACGTCATCACCTACGCGTGTCAATCTTATCTGATGCAAGCTGTAAGAAATATTGCCATATACAGTACTGTACTTACGTTATTCAGACGACAATTGCAACTTTAAGGGGTGATGAACTTTCTTTGAAAACCAGTGTATGTTCATAAGGAATTCCCATTTATTATCCATCTATTTCGAAGTGAATACCGTGGAAAATACAAATGCTTCTGCCAGATTAAAATATTTTAAATGACCCACTATAACAATTTTCTTATTTTTCATTTCATTCCCTGCTAGTTAACTTTAAAATGCGGCTTCTGCCACATAAAACGATTAAAACATAACCATAACAGAGAGGTTCAGATGGATTTATGACTTGTATATCTTATATGTTCTAAACTCACCGAGTTTTAAAATTATTTTAGCAAGAACCATCAGGTATGTTAATTTGGTTAAATAGATAAATCAGACGTTTTTGCCTTATTTTAATTAAATATTAATCTTGAATACTTAATTCAAATAACAATTACGCAGAAATAAATTCGTCCATCCCGCTAAGATTTATTCCAAAATTCAGTAGAATTCATGGTTAAGGTTTTTGTCCCTTTTTTTAAAACTCTCATTTTACTATAATTTCCATAACATATAACTTATGTGTTAAGAAAGATAAAACAACACACTGGTAATATATGACACATTTTTAGCTGAATAAACGATATAAATTCTAAATGACATTGACATAAATACTTGTTAAAATTAATTGTAATTATTGTAAAGTATAAGAAAGCTTCACTCAGATTTCGACACATAAAGGACCACGATATTAAGGACCTCTAAGAAAATCCATGTAATCAAGATTCAACAACCTTCGTTAGTAGGTCATCGGAACATTTGCACAATAAAGATACTAATCGAAAATTTCTGAGGCATTGAGGGAAAATAATTTGCGAGATTCGCAGATTAGGAGAGACTCCAAAGTGTTGACTGAACAAATTATGCATGAAGGACGAGAGTCTTCATGAGAGTTTCCAGTCTAGGAGGAAATTCTTTTCGCTGTTGCTAGTCAATAACCCACACATGAATACAGTGTACGCTTAGCGGGCTTTAGACAGATTTAAGAATATCATTGTGTTAAAGGAAAGCAATGAAAGATGCAAAGAAAATAAGGAAAAATAAGGCTTGAGAAAATGTATCAGGAAAGTAAATAGTAAAAAAAAAAGTGAAAATGAAATCAACCAAAAGAACAGAAAAGAATAGAACAAAAGAAAATAATAACTGATTATGAATAACCATTTGCTTCTTGGTTAATGCCCCATTACAGAAGTTAAAATTTTTCAGTTTCATAGAAAAAGGAAGCATGGAAGGTTTTATGCGGCCAATTTTAATGTCAACATCGTTAATGCTTGGGCACAAAAGATAACTATCCTGCTTGCAAGAACTTGAAACAGTTTTAATGAAAGTTTACCCGACCTATATACGTTTCTATAACTCTAGTACTAAATTATCATCGCATAGGAACTTGGAGAAAGCAGATCACTTAATGTTTGACTAATTCTTCATCTCTGGATATCGTGAGAGAAAAAATAAAGAAAGTCCTGTTGCGCATGGAAGACTACTGTACAAATTGGAGCAGAATGGTATTAAAGGTAAGTTGCTACAATGGATAAAAGGATGGTGAGCGGGAGAAGACAGAGGGTGGTAATTAATGGGTACTGCTCTTCGTGGACTAATGTTATTAGTGGAGTCCCACAGGGTTCGGTGTTGGGTCCTCTGTTGTTTTGTATATTTATCAATGATATTCATGAAGGTATATCAGGCTTAGTGTCGAAGTTTTCAGATGATACAAAGGTTGGCAGGGTTGTTAATGACAGTAATGGCAGTGTGCTACTGCAACAGGATCTAGATAATTTGGGCAGATGGGCTAAGAAGTGGCAACTGAAATTTAACCTTGACAAATGCAAAGTACTGCATATGGGTAGAAGTAACCCCAGAGAAACGTACCAACTGTGTGGTACTACACTTAAGGTGGTAGAAAATGAAAAAGACCTGGGAGTAATTGTGCAGTCAGATATGAAGTTTTCTGAGCAAAACCCCATGACATGCCCTAGCAGACAGGCTGCCAGGGCAGGTCATGGGGTTTTGTCAATGTTATATAGGAATTTTACTAGCAGGAAAAAGGAGGTGATTGTCCCTCTGTATAAAGCAATGGTCAGGGCACGCCTTGAGTACTGCGTACAGGTCTGGAGGCCTCATTTTAGGAAGGATGTAGATTTGCCTGAGCGTGTATAGAGTTGTTGTTGTTGTTGTTTATGGGGTTTTAAGTGCAATGGCTACTTAGGCCATATTGCACTTAGAAAAGTGGTTCATACTGCCTGTTTGTTTCATGTAGAAGCAATTAGAAACGGCTATACATTCCTATTTGTTTTAGGAAGGAGAAGAATTCTGCGATGTTTGATTTTTCGCCTATGATATGGCTAAGTGACAATGGTACCTTTAAGCTTGCTAGAGAACTGAATGACATTAGTCGAGCATTATGATACAGAGTACATTCTAGAAGTATGTGTTTCACTGTAAGTGGTGTATGACAATGATTACACTCAGGAGGGTCATTCCCTGAGAGGAGGAACAAATGAGTTAAATGAGTATGACCGATTCTGGCTCTGGTTAGGATTACTTCTTCTTGTCTGTTAGTAATGAGGCTAGAGGCCCATAATTTTGGTACAGGTTTAATTTGAAAAAGTTTATTATGAATTTGTGCTTGCCATTGTAGAGTCCATCGATCTTTACATATACTTCGGATCTTCATTTTATAATCAGTAAACGGTATTAAGAAATTTGTTGGGGCTGCTCTAGATGGATGTTTGGCAGCATCATCCGCAATTTCATTTCCTGGTATTCCAGTATGACCAGGTATCCAGCAGAAAATAACTTTTTGTTGGCACTCTCTCAGACGTATCAACTCTGTTCTAATGAGCTTTAATAGAGGGTGAGTAGACGGGGAATTGTTTTGCAAGGCTGATAAGGAACTCTGCGAGTCTGTGTAAATTAAGCTCTTTTGAATTGACATATGGAAAATACTTTCTATAGCAAGCTTTATGGCATATAATTCAGTTGTGTAGCTACTGCACTCTGTTGGGAGAGATAGAGAAATGGTAGCATCTGGGAGTACTACTGCTGCGCCTGATCCACTCTCAGACTTCGATCCATCTGTATAAATTTTAGCGAAGTCAGGATAACGTTGAGTATGCGCTATGTGTAGCTGCTGGATATTAATATCTGATAGAGAGTGTTTACCCCACTGGTAGAAATAATTGTCACAAGATGGTGTGATGACAGACCATGGAGGTTCAGGATCTATAGGATCTCGTAAAATTTTATTGAAGTGTACATCCCAATCTTCTGCTAGCTGTTTTAACCTAATACCAGCAGGCCGAACTGTCTGTGGTTTGTTTCTGTATAAGGTCATAAACTGTGGATTGTAGAGTATTGGCCAATTAGGATGGGTCATCTGGCTTTGGATCTTGGTTGCATAATTCAGCAGCAGCATCTTTCTCCTGATATTTAGGGGAGGTTCATGAGCTTCAACATACAAGCTTTGCACTGGAGATGTTCTGAACGCACCTAGTGCTGTTCTGAGAGCTGAATGTTGAATAGGATTGAGGCGAGATAAAGCGCTCTCCCTAGCAGAATCGAAGACAGGGGCACCGTAGTCCAGTCGAGATCTGATTATGGATCTATATATATGTAGCAGGCTTTGGCGATCTGCTCCCCATGTTGTGGCTGATAAGACTCTGAGAATGTTCAGTTTTTTTTGACAAGTAGTCCGGAGATGTTCAATGTGCTTTTGGAAATTTAACTTATTGTCAAAGAACAATCCCAGTAGACGAGTACAGTCAGTTATGGGAAGAGGATGGTTATTCAATTGCAGCTCAGGTTCAGGATGCATATTGCGTCTAGAGCAGAAGTGTATGGCAGTAGATTTCTGGCTGGATAGTCTATAACCATTTTGTGTCATCCATGTCAGGATGCGATTCATTGATATTTGAAGTTGGCGTTCAATGTAATGCATGTTTTGAGAATGACAGGAAATCGAGAGATCATCTGCGAAAAGGTATGAATCCACCGTTTTCGGAATGAGTTCAATTATATGGTTTATTCTCATTGCAAACAAGGTAGCGCTGAGAACAGATCCCTGTGGAATTCCTTCTTCTTGGATAAAGATTTTAGAGAGGGTTCCCCGATAACGAACTTGAAAGGATCTCCGTTGAAGAAAATTTTGGATAAAATATGGTAAATTACCTCTCAGGCCAAGAGAATGTAGATCCTTTAAGATTCCAAAACGCCACGTAGTGTCAAAGGCTTTCTCAACGTCAAGACAGACCATGACGAGATGTTCCTTTTTGATGAAAGCATTTCTGATATTTGACTCAGCTTTGATCATAAGATCCAAGGCGGATCGGTTTTTCCGGAATCCAAATTGTTCTTTATTTATCAAGTTTTGAGACTCGAGGAACCAGGTGAGACGGCCATGTATCATTTTCTCAAGAGTTTTGCTGAGACAGCTGGTGAGGGATATCGGTCTGTAATTTTGAGGAACCGAATGATCTTTACCGGGTTTTGCAATCGGTATTACATAAGAATGACTCCAGGAGCTGGGGAGGGTATGTTCAGAAAATATTCGATTATAAAATATGAGCAGCGAAAACAGTGATCTTTGATCCAGATTTCGGAGCATTACATAATATAACCCATCAGGGCCAGCAGCACTGTTTCTTGAGTTGGTAAGAGCTTGCTGTAGCTCGAACATGATAAATGGCTGATTATACGATAAAGCAGAATTGTCAGCGTAATTCAGTTTGGATCTCTCTGCAACGGTTTTACGTTTTTGGAATGATTGATCATAAGCATTACAAGAAGACAACAGAGAAAATACAATTCCCAGTGCATTTGATATATCTGTGGGATTAGAGAGTTCTTGTCCATTCCAGTTTAGTAGCGGGGTGGATAGAGGAGGAAATTTATTGTTTAAACATTTTATTTTTCTCCAGATTAATCTGATATCGGTATTTTTATTAACTGATGAGGCGAATTTAATCCAAGTTTCTTTTTTTGCTTTGCGTCTGATGTAGCGAGCTTTAGCTCTGAGCCGTTTATAGTTAATAAGATTGGGGGTGGTAGGATTTTTGCGGAAAAGATTCCATGCTTTGTTTTTCTCTTTTTTTGCATTATTGCAATCTTCATTCCACCAGTAATTTAATTTTCGTCTATTACTTGCTTGATATTGAGGAACTGCGACGGATGCAGCTGCCAGCATTTGATTTGTGATATGCTCAGTAACGCTATTGATGGAACCGGACTGAATGATATCGTTGTCAAATGAGATGTGCGATCTGTATTTTTCCCAATCAGCCTTTGAAAATTTCCATTTAATTGGACTTTCTATTGGGTAGGAACAGGATGTTTGAATTTTGCAGATTAATGGATAATGGTCACTACTATAAGGATCATTCAGAGGTATCCAATCTACACTTGGAAAGAGGATTGGGGAACATATGGAAAGATCTATAGCAGATATTGAGCCAGTAGGGAGATGCACATATGTAGGAGACCCAGTATTCAGTAATGTTAAATTCTGCCTATCAATCAACGTTTCGATCAGCTTACCCCGTCTGTCTGAGGTGGGGGAACCCCATAATGGGTGATGTGCATTAAAGTCTCCTAGTAAACAAAACGGTGATGGTAACTGCATAACAAGATCTTCAAGTTCCTGAATAGTATATTGATGATTGGGCGGAAGATAAATGGAAGCCAATGTCAAAGTAATACCACTAACAACACGCGTGGCAACAGCTTCTAAGGATGTTCGTAAGGGAATACGTCTGGCGGGGATGGTGGAATCCACGAGTATCGCTACTCCGCCATGAGCGTTATTAGACACAGTCCTGTCTTGCCTGAATACAGTGTAATTTTTGATTGAGACTGAGACCAGTGATGTCAAATTAGTTTCTTGTAAGCACATTGCAAGAGGTTTATAGTGATGAATTAATTCGTATATATCATCTAGGTTACTGCGAAGACCTCTACAGTTCCATTGTATAATATGTTCCATTATTTGGTTTTGTAAGAGGAAGCTGAATCTGTCTGCTTTTTATGCGTAGGTTGTTTGTGACGGTCAGATTTAGATTTTTCTTTTCTAGGAAAAGAAGGGCGTCCTGAATCATTTTTATCCTCCATGTCTCCATCTGCATATAATTCAAGAAAATCTTCTTGGTTGGGCATATCATCTGTATCCATGCTTGTTGGTTGTTTCACCTCCACACTATCTGATTTATGTACTTTTTCTGCCACTGTATTGTGGGTTAGGTTTTGAGTTGGAATTGTGAGTGGCGTATTATTACTTTGGTCCACTAACTGTGATTCAGATGTAGGCTGAGTTGATAGTACGGATCGAGCCCAGTCGGCGATCGATTTATCTGGAGAGACTGACACTTCTGTTTGACATGCTACCGATTTGTAACTATGGGCAGCCGAAGCATAAGTAGTTTTTGGAATACTTGATTTTACTTGTCTTCTAGCTTCTTGAAAAGATACTTTATTTTCTGTCTTGTATTTCTGTATTTTTTTTCCTAACTTCCAAAGATCACAATCTTTGGAGTAGGCTGGATGATTGCCCTTGCAATTAGGACACTGCGGAGTTTGTGCCTTGCATTCAGATTGAGTGTGAGTTGTGCATCCGCAGTTTGGACATGTTGCATCTCCACGGCATGCTGTCTGGGAGTGGCCAAATTTCTGACATTTGTAGCATCTCAGAGGGTTCGGGATGTAGGGCCGAACACGACAGTTTAAATAGCCTGCTTTAACCGAGGATGGTAGATTCGGCGAACTAAAGGTTAAAATTATGCTACGGGTTGGGACTAAGATGCCGTCTTTTCGTATCATGATTCTCTTGGCCTGAGTTACATTTTGATCTTTTAGTTCCTGAATTATTTCTTCCTCGGAAACGTTCAATAAGTCCCATTCACTGATCACTCCCTTGGAAGAATTCAGGGTGTTGTGTGGAGTGACTTGGATTGGAATTCCACTTAAAGATGTAAGTTTTAACAGGAGGTCAGAGTGTCTTGGAAGAGAGGTCTCTATTAGCAAGTCGCCAGATTGAAGGCGTTTCACCATTTTTGGAGATGCTGCTGCATTTACAAGGCATCGTTGTATGATGAAAGGCGAAAGCTTGCTGACAGATTGTGAAGACAGAGAATGGATGATCAGGAAAGCTGGAGCTTCCTGCTTGTTTGCATCCTTTTTTAGTCTTTTCGACAATGAAAAGTCATGATCAGTTTCGTGGTTGTCTTGTTGCGAGCTCTTTGGCTCTAATCGTGGGAAGTCATTAGTATCCATGTTTACTCCTTTTAGCCCTGGGAGAAGTACTTTCTTCTCCCAGACTACCAGCCCCGCCACGTGGAGGCAGGAGCAGTGCCACCAGTGACCAAGCGGATATTAAGGTTAGTAGAGTGTGAGTATTTAATATAAATACTAAGAAAGAAAGGTAGATTCCCTTTCTGGGTTCTTACGTAAGACTTTTTAAGTGAAGAACCGCTTTAAGTGAACAAAACAGGAGAAAATCGTACAACAAAAAATAGAACTATATCACTTTCAAAGATCACTTTATGAGTCGCAGAGAAAAATCGCTTGTCACTATCGCTTGGCACTCGGGGCCGCGTGTATAGAGAAGGGCAACAAGATTGGTGAGGGGAATGAAGGGATCCTCTTACCAAGAGAGACTTAAGTTCTGCAAATTGCAGTGGCTGGAGACTAGGCACCTGCGAGGTGATCTGATTGAGGTGTATAAGGCCTTGAATGGATTGAGCACGCTCAATTCTGATGGGATCCTTCCAGTCGTTCAGATTATGAACCTAAGGGGGCATAAATTGAAATTAAGAAAAGACAAATGTAGAATAGATGTGCGGGAATTTGCCTTTAGCCAGCGGGTGGTTAATTTCTGGAACAAACTTCCATCTGTCGTTGTGGAAGTTGATAGGTTAAATAAATTTAAGGAGGAACTGGACAGGCATTTGGAGGGAATGGTGTGGGTTTTTTTTTTTTTTTTTTGGCTTATGCTGCATAAGCTCATACACTTGCTTTCTTGCATCACATGCCACTACTACTACTAAGTCATAAACCATTAGTATACCGAACCTTTTGTTGGATGAAACACTCAGCTAACGAGGATGCTTTTTTTTTTTTTTTTATTTTTTCCTACACCACAAACTGGAGGAAGTATCTTGGATATAGCTACAACCTGGTATTCCATTTCTATACAGAGACGGTTTTGGTTGGAGTTCAACTAACAACGGCGGATTTCATTTCAAGTTGAAAGAGATATATCACTGCATCAAATAAATCTATGAATGAATAATAAATCTCTAAATGATTACATGAAAAACTTTATATATAAATGTACCATAATATAATTTTGAGAAACCCTGTTTACTAAATTACAATCATCTTCCAATAGAAAATCCTAGATATTTTATTTTACAACGGATTTCTTTTGCTATTCACTTTAGACATGCTGCTAATCTCAAATCCGTATATTTTACATTTTTAATTACATTCCACAGTTTTATAGAAAACGAAAATTATTTTGTAATCACATAAATTTAAAGAACTGCCGCCACTACTGCGCACTATGTAAGATGGAAAGAAAAAATAATCATATCTGAATCGATATTTTATGGACTTTAATTGAGGCTTTTCTAAATCTTGTACATGGCCATTTTTCAAGTTCACTAATGTGGATTCCATTGTCTGAAAAGTATTATATCAAACAATCACTGCATACTATTGTGCATGAAATCCTTAAAATTGGTATTGCATCTAAAAAAAGGTAACTAACTTCTTCAATAAAAGGTGTTATTACGAAAGAAAAGGAAGATTTAGAAAGTGAGTTTAAAAAACAGATCCTACATGCTGTTATAGCATGTAGGACCTTTTTTAAACTTCCTTTAAACTATATGCGAATTTATATGGTGCCATATAAACCCAATAACCTCTCTCCTTGTAAAAAATTTCTATTCAATGACGTGTTAATATTGGGTCATGGCTCTTCGTTTTTGAAAAGGATGGTGTAAGATTTGGTTGAACTGCTTGTAGGTCAGCCAAATAATACGGACATTATCACTCTATACAATACGCCTATTCACATTATTGGAAGGCCATAGATACCTGCAGCCAAGGGTAGCAGTAAAGTTTATTACCGTTATTCAGGAATATACCTCACACTAAATGTTGTGAACAAACAGACACTTAATAATAATTTTAAAATTTCTAAAATTGTTCTTTCGTTGTTCATTGTTTTTCCATTTTGCCCTTTCTATTTTAATTTTTTTTTTTTTTTGAAATATGAAGTCACATTTTTTAAGTCAGGTGACACGTTGATACTCAACTTGCTCTGGCTCGCGAATTCTACAATATTGTTAATATGTTTCGTTTGCTGTGCCAGCTATTAATAACAGTGACTTCGAAAGGGTGATATAACTAGCTAAAATGACAAGCGAGGACGTTAAATTTTGCTGTCAAGCTTTTGGCCACTGTATAACCTCATAACCTATCATCACTGGCGTTTTGAAATTATGAGACACAGCTAGATTTGTGTTTCTGAGCAAGATCCGTTTCACCTTAAGCCCCGTACGTCTCTTGTTTAATGGATGACATGTTGATGTATAACTACGGGGGGCTTTGTAATGGAAGCTCGATTTATCTTGGAAACGCGAGGTTGTGGGAAAAGATGAGTCATCGTGTAGATAGAAAGCTTGGAACTTTGACAGCTATATCCAGTCACTATTTCATCGCAGGAAATATCCTCGGGAACATACGTTCCCTTGTTTAAAAAGTATGTAATTACTTACACACACACACTTCGTAGGTAAACAAGAGAATCCACAAAAGGCAAATATCAAGTTTAAAAGCACAAGTGTACAGATAGGAAACAAGAATCCTGAAGACAACACAATCCATCCCGATGCAGAAATCTGTGGGCAGAGAGAAACTTAAAGAATACTGTTTATTCACGCAAAAATAATCTCGCTGTAAGTGCTCTGTTGGCTTCTGACCGGCCAGTACGTAATATTCGCTTTAGTGTACCTCTCAATTTTTTATCACACTACACTGACTGTCCCATTACGTGTATTATTTCACATTTTATGAATCAAAACTAATATGTCAACATACTATCCCAAGATTTTGTTAACGTAAATTGCAGACAGACATTGATGAGGGATGATAAAAAATTACGTCTACATGCCACGTGAATGTTAGAAATTCGTATTAGTGTTATAATGGCTAAATGACGCAAGGAACCTCACTTTTTTCAGCATCTACAAAGAAAAAGAAAAAAAATTCAATAACTAGTACCTTCCCCATTGCCAAAAATACCAAACCCTCAGCCTTGACCACGGTGACAGGCAATTCATTTCAATGATTCACAATACGCTGTCCGAAGGTAAATTTCCTGAAATCCTTCTGTTGCTTTCCAAAACTTTGTATTTGTGACTCCTAGTTCTTGTTTCTTTTAACAGCATATCTCTCTCTCTCTCTCTCTCTCTCTCTTGTTCATTTTACTGATTCTCTTCAGGGCATTAGAGACCTCAATCAGTACCCCGGAGATGTCTAGCTGCCAAGCTTTGCAGTCCCACCTACTAAGCCGTTCTTCAATGGACATCGATTAGCATTTACCGATATTTTGAGATATTTACTTGCTTCAAAACTTCGATCGTTCAGATATGGAATGCCCAAAGAAAGAGCCCGTTAAAAAAACAAAAGAAAGCCACATTTCTTCGATCGTTCAGATATGGAATGCCCAAAGAAAGAGCCCGTTAAAAACACAAAAGAAAGCCACATTAAGAAAAAGGTTAAGTAAGAAAAGTCGACAGACATATAAAACAAGTCAAGTACAGTAATGTACAGTGCTATTATTTAATCTTAAACATCACACTTTTGCTACAGAATATCATTAAAGAATATTAATCTTTATTATCATATTTTTAGTATTCTTTATAATATTAAGAATATTAAGAGCTACAGAATATTAATTTACGCACTACAGTTAACCTGTCTGCATGTAATCTCAACAAAATTATTTTATTTAGTAAAATGATATTTTACCGTACATTTTTTCGATCTTGGAAATCCCTTCCCTTCTGTAAATGCATTTTCCTATATTTTTACACAAAAAAATTACATAGAATTAAAAACTTGGGGAAAAACATGCCAATATTTCTGAATCGTGGAGATTGAAATAATACTTCCAAAAGGATGGATATGTAGGTTACACAATGTTTCCATCCATTCTGGAATCTGAAAGCACACAGATTATCAATGGCTCGTAGGGTATCACTTACATGCACCACAAGTAGAAAACAGTTAATCATTTAAACATACGGAGACCAAAATAAGATTCACTTGAAATCTAGAAACAAAACCAAGTTTACTTGCAGCAAATGAAAAGACATCTTCGTGTATCTTGGACAAGAAAATGTTGTTCAAGATGCACGAATGCATTAAAGCTAAGAATGAGCCAACCATCTGTGGTACAAATAAAATGAATTCTCACGGGTGACGAAAAGCTCAAGATGGTAAGAGCAGAGAATATAAATTGCCTTAGCCAATAAGTGTTATACCTAAAACTTAAAGAAAAATAGAACAATTGTAAAACTATCCAAATTCTAAAAAAGAAAAATACAGCATTAGTTATGTTTCTGGGGTGCACTTTGTGTGTAATCTAAAACCCAATTATCAGAACAGGAAAGAAATCGGAGAATCCCGAGGAAAACAAAGAAATAATCAAATTTGTATTTTTTTTTAGGTTGACTCATTTGAAAGTCAATATTTTTAGAGTCAACGTACAACAAACATGAATTTTTATTTGAATAAAAAATTGAAACCCACAATAACACTTTAGTTTTTCCATGGTTAATGACCTGTAATTTAAACCGGTAACTAATGCTAATCCATTGCACAATCAACATGTCAGTATGGTGTGGAAGGACAGCGATCTTAACTACCATGCTACCCGCGAGGAAAGCACATGAAAAAAGGTTGTTCCAAAGGAACTAACTTGTCTTACTGAGGGGACTCAGTAAGACAAGTTAGTTCGTTCTGTTGAGACTTAAAATGGTGCATGGATGGCAACCATCCCATCTCTCTCTCTCTCTCTCTCTCTCTCTCTCTCTCTCTCTCTCTCTCTCTCTCTGTAAGATACGCACGAGATACGTGAAATATAGTCAACTGACTCATCTGTACTAAAAAACGCAATTTACTCGGAAACCGGTTCGACGAAAAAAAAAAAAAAAAAGTGGTGCCACTAGTTTGAAGCCTGATAGAAAATGGGATGGGGGCAGGACGTAATCTGTAACAGTATGATACGCAGTAAGCGACAATCTCACTTTCTAACCAGACTAAAAGAGAAACGGAGAATGTTGTAATCGATGGAGTCAAAATGATGATAGACCAATTAATCAAACAATCACAGTTTCACAGTGACTCAATCCGGGGAGCGAAAGGTGCTTAAGACAGCACTGAAAACCTCGCAGATGGCTATTTGGAATTATATTTTACATTCCATACAACTGTTATTGACGAACTCATTGCTGAAATGAGAGAGAGAGAGAGAGATTAAAGCTAATTGTTTTGAATACAGATTGATAACTTAGTAAAGACACTGAATCTCTATATGCATGAAAAAATAGTCGATAGAACTCTTTTGCATTCAAAAAGCTTAGTAGAAATTTCTCTTTAATCAGAGTCTCGGATAACAAAAAAGAACTGCATAGTAATATCTAAGCTCCTACATGCAACAAAAGATTGTTGAATAATTTAATTACGTGTTTTTTCTTTGATAATCGCCAGTCTATAGACAAGTTGCACTGTTTCGTAATTCTATTCCGAACTCAGTGTTATTCCATCAGTTGAACTTATATCAGTAACATGAAGGAATGTTCCCTCAGGATTCTTCAATAAATGGTTGTAATGAGTGAGCACTGTTTCATAGTCCGCCAGCAGGAAGGACGCTGAGTCACTGGAGTCCAAAAGAGTTCCATGTTGATGCAAGTGCGGAGAAAATGACGGTTCCTGTTTTTTTGAATAATGATGAAATGATCCTTTCAGATTTTGTTCCCAAGGGCACTATAGTGAGTGGAAATTTGTATGAAGATCTGAAGAAAAGATGTTTCTCCCAGCGTTTCAAAAGAAACGTCCACATGGACTGAATAACATTCGATTCTACAATGACAAAACTAAGTCCCAATCGTGCTGCTAGGGCGCAGTTTTTTTTTTTTTTTTTTTAACAGAAAATAAAACTGAGGTTATCTCACACCTTCCATAGTGCCTACCGTTGCACCTAATGACTTTTAGTTATTTCCAACTATGCAGGATGCCCTTCGTGGCAGAACGTTTCTTAGACGACAAGCAGCTGCTCCGGCCATTCACCAATGGATTAAAGACAAACGCAGTGGCCTTCAACAGCTTGGAAGAAAAGGTGCGAAAAAATGTATATTCTGGGAATTATATTGAAAAATTATGTTTCATTTCTGTATCCTACGTATTTTATGAGAAATAAATTTTTAGAACTTATAACTTAAATAGCTTGTTTGTTTATATGCTTTACAGCGCAAGGGCAGCAAGGCCATAATGCGTCTTGAATAGCTTCAACTCACCTCGTAAAGCAGGTGGATAGATCTCTCTCTCTCTCTCTCTCTCTCTCTCTCTCTCTCTCTCTCTCTCTCTCTCTCTCTCTCTCTCTCTGTAAGATGCGCACTATTATATGCTGGGATATAATAATAATTATGTTTACGGTCCCAAGCGTAACATATCCGTATAAGTGTGCTCGGACCGATTTGCATGCTGTGCCACCTTGGGATAACCCACGGGGTAAAAATCCATACTATCTCCGCTTGAGATCAGCTAACTATAGCCTGAATTGAAGAAGACTTTAGAAATTCCTCAGTCGTTGACGCTAATCAACTCAGACTTCACACAAACCAGTGACAAGTGGCGAAACTACTTTCATGAAGGGCAGATATGTAAGGATGCTATATGGGTGCAATTCAGTATGAGAATCGACAAAAAGTTAAGTGACTTTGAAAGTGGCACGACAACCGATACTCAAACCAAGCGCGCAGGTATGAGTATCAAGGGAACTACAATCATTGCTACGGTTTTCGTGAAAGACCGTCTCTCGAGTGTATAGAGATTGGTCCAATAACAACTAGACAATGGCGAACCTGTCGGAAACAACTCGTTGATGCAAGAAGACAACAGAAGCTGACAAGACTGTACAAGGTAAAAGAAAAGCTATGGTCAGTCAAATGACAACCCAGTACAACAGTGGTAACGAAAGAGGCATTTCACAATGCACAACTCGTCGTACCTCGTCAGATGGAGAACCGATGACCGAACCAGGCTTTACTGTTGCCAGAAATAAACAAGAAGCTTCGGTTACAGTGGGCTCAGGAACATTAATACTTAACCGTGGAGGATGTCCAATCCTCCACTTACAGTACAAGAGCCTTGTACTGTAAGTGGAGGACTGGAAGAAAAAAGTTGCTGAATCCTGGTCCCTGCAGTGTCTCGCTGATGGAAGAAACAGAATATGGAGAAAACAGCATGAGTTTATGGAAATTATAACTATTGTTTTAGGCTCGCGATTGGGCCATTGTACATTGTCTGTAAAAGTGTGCGTTCGTGGGTCGATTTAGATGTACGTATTGATGTTTGTTTGTTTGTTTGCTATTTGGTTTTTTAGGAGCATTAGCAACTAAGACCATATTGCTTCGGGGATATGAGGTGGTCATTCCCTGACCTTTCTGCATCCTCCGTATTCGGTGGTCACGGGCTCGAACCCCGGTCTAATCAAGAAGAGTGTGCTACACACTGCTGCTCCTGCCCACCTGGCTACGGAGGCGCCGTACGGATTGAAAAACTCGGAATAACTTGCTAGAAAAATTGCTACTTCCTTCGCCTGAGATCTGCCAATTACAGAGTCGATTGAAGAGGAATTTAAAAATATCTTCAGTGTCCAGTGGAATCGAACCTAGACTTCTCCAAAAGAGTCACAGGTTGTGAAACCATTATACTGTCATGGAGGACACGAATCCGTGGACCCATCCTGCTAGTTGACAATGATGCGGAGTTGGTAGTAGCGTTGAAATGGTGTGAAGGTTTCGTGGTGTACAATGGGTCGCTTGATACCAGCAAAGGAACATTTAAATGCCACAGGTTATCTGGAAATCGTCTCAGACTAGGCGCATCCCTTCATGACTGCAGTGTATACATCTGTGAATGAGTGGTTATTCCAATCGGATAATACACCTTGTCAGCCAGAACTGTGCAGAACTGGTTCCAGGAACATGACAGTGAATTCGAGTCTACTGAGTGGCCTCCCCAGTCACATATCTCAATCCAATCCAGCACTTTATAGGATGGGGGCGGAACGAGCTCTTGTAACAAACACTTTCAACACCACCTCGATGAGTGAATTCCAAGACGGATTCAGTCTATATGACGTACTGGCTATTAGGTTAGTGTATCTAATAAATGGCCACACGGTGTATATTAAACTGCATGTTAAATTGTTATTGTATTAAGGAGATTAAGTGGACAGAAATCATGGGAAACCTACCCAGTAACGGGTAGGCCCACCTTTAGCCCGGATAAGGGCAGTGAAACGGCGAAGCACAGAGTCCACCAGTTCACGAAAGCGTTCCACAAGTATTTCCATCCATGCTTGCTGCACCGCTGTCCAAAATTCCACTGTTCAAGATCTTGGGCCTATGCAGACGATTTGATCCTTTCTGTGCCTGCCAGCTCAAGGGCTCAGCTTGAAATTTCTGCTAACCGGGGATAACCACTCTGGCTCCTTCAGGGTAGACATGTATAGTGTCTTATGTAAGGCGGCTCCCAAACTCTAGTTCAACTCCGCTGTGGTACACTGTGATGTTACAAAAACGCTACAGAAAGGCCAGAAATGTGTGTAATGCTATGTTTGTGCCGTGTATGTGTTTGTTATGTTGTTTAGTTGTTTCTGGCCGCTTTGCTATCAGGAAGCAACAAGCACCAAGGTAGTGCGCGTCCTGATACCCGTCTACGCCGCGAGGAGGCGGGGCACAAATGAGCTCGAACCGCAGCAAACCTCGAGTGTCACGTACTGAATGTCGAAATCATTCAAAGTATGAGCAAATAAAGTTAATTTTAACAATAAATTTAAAAAAAAATAATAAAATAATCAGGGCAGTGAATTAGAGTCTACGAAAGATAAAAATAAGTAAAAAAATAAATTAAATAAAAATAAAATTTAGTAAAAATACAGTAAAAATAAGTTAATAAAATGGGAAAAAATAAGTTAATAAAATGGGAAAAAATAATAATTAAAATAAAAAATAAAAAATCATCCTGCACCAGTGTAAGGATGCAGACCCCGCCTCAGGACCAACCTGAGGTTAGCAGGAAATAGAAGTTAAGAAGACAGTGACGTCGCTCGGCATCATACACGTTTGTTAACCAACTGTCCAAGTAGATGGTGGTGAAGATGGTACTTGAGCTTAAAAAAAATGGTGGTAGTGACGATGGTGGTGGTGGTATCACGAGGTGACGATTGTGGTGGTATCACGAGGTGACGGTGATAGAGATGCTGGTTTGGACTGGAGGTAGAGCTGGAATAAGAGTAGTTCCTGAAATTGGGACACTACTGATGATTTTTCCACGTCTGGCAAAGGCTTTATGTGCAAAATCTTGAAGAAGATGAAATTTTTCTTTGGAGTCCAAGAGAGAAGACTCATTGCCTGGGGAGAATGGTTGACACAGAGTAGGCAGAGGCTGACGAAGATCCAAGTAATATGGACAAGCGAAAAGAACATGCTGCCAGTCTTCTGGGCTGCCACAGTTACAGAGGGGTGAATCAGACAGGTTAAACATAGCAAGTTTAGCACGAAGGGAACAATGGCCAGTTAGAAGAAAAATAGTGCGGAGACTCGGACTGAACCATTTTAGAATAGACTTTTGTAATGCAAAGGACACAGATGGAATAAATTTCCTTGTGACCATACCTTTTGAAGAAGAAGACCACCGATCTTGCCAGAGTTGAACCAGGTGGTTCCAGCAACAGGTTTTTTCGGTTTTAGGATCGCAGTGGAGATATTAACAGTGAAGTCTAAAAAGTCAAGTGGAATGGCATGTCTAAGGTAATAGCGATAAGCGATTTGGAGATCCAGAGGTAGGCAACCGTTTAAAACCTGGAGCGCAGCTGTCGAGACAGTGCGACAGGTACGGCTCATCATTAAGAGCATACGTCTTTGGATAGAGAGTTTCTTTTGCATGCCAATCTTCTAAGTACACCAAAACCAGGCACCAGCGCCATAGGTACAAATCGGAACAAACAACACTTTGTACAAAAGACGAAGGGTATGATGGTTAATACTCCAGGATTGATGCGAAAGACGGACAAGCATAGATGTATACTTGGCTATTTTATCATGAAAGGCTCCTTCAGAGTGGGCTACCCAGCACAACCTGACAATCTCCAGCATCCTCCTGAAAGGGAACCTAAGCTCAACCAGATCACCGCAGATTAAGATCCATGCCACAACCATCAAGCACCGCACCCAGCTTAAGCACCTTGGTGTAATCCTGGACTCAAAACTATCCTTCCTCCCACACCTACAGTATATACAAAAGAAGATAAAAAATTACACAGCATTGGTGGCAAGGATCACCCGCAGGGACTGGGGTTTAAACCGACGTACCTTAGCCCTGTTTTACAAAGCAGTCTTTATTCCAGCCATCTCATATGTTACAGGGGTCTGGTATCATCGGGCAACTATTGTTATAAATCAGAAGAAATTAGCCACTATTCAAAGAGCAATACTAGTTACCATCACCAGAGCCTGCTGCACGGTGAGCACTCCTGGTCTACAAGTCCTCGCTGGAGTCCTCCCTCTAGACCTTGAAATAATTAGATGCGGCATGTTCTATCATCTATCCAACGGAATCTCTCCACTACCACCATTGGATTCATCACCAACCCAGCAATCAATCGTAAGACAAAGAAAAGGCGCCTTCTCGCTCACCTGCAGCAGGCCTGGCAGGACAGATGGATGACATCCACTAAGGGAGCAATTACAAAGAAATTCATTCCTGAAGTAACGTTCGCGTTCCCAAAAGCCCCAAGCTGGTTTTCCCCTGGCCTGTACATAACGTACTTCCTCACAGGCCATGGGTCGATACAAGAAAACTTAACGTCTCTGGGCATCACAGATGATCGCTGCCATTGTGGCACTGACGAATCTTGGCACCATATAATGTATGACTGTCCTGACTATGGAGACTCGAGATCTATTCTGATCACAAAGATTAAGTTGCCATAGGACCAAGAACATATACTAATTCATACCCATGACAATTATAAATACTTTTGCACGGGATGTCTTCAACAGACGAAGAACATTAAGGAGCCTTTTAAACCACCAAGACCAATAACTTGAGACAGATTCTGGGCACCCCTCTCCAGTAGCGTCAACCGCCAACCTCATTGAAGCTCAACTGAACTGAAATTCACTTCCTTCATTCAAGTTCCATCGGGCTGATATCTGCAACTGAATCTGCACGCAAGATCAACCGGGACCTTATCCCACACAAGACTCCAAACCCAGATATTGGAGACACCGACACCAACAGTTTCTCTGCCACAAGCCACATGTGCCGTGGTGTTAGCAATGGGACTCTGATGGGTCGGCGGCTCCCATAACCTATTGCGGCTAATGATGGTCTTGGTGGAGGCGTTTCTGGCACCTTACTCTCATTGAAGTGGCGGTGATTTGTGCCACTGTCGCTCTCTGGTTGGCTGAAACAATGCGAGACAAACGTTGACGGCCACGTTCATCCACCACCTTTCTCCGCCAACAGCGCTGTCCACGATGAGATGTATTCCGGAAATGGCGTATACCCCATACTGTCTTGATGCTGTCGAACGGGGATAGTGCAATTTCTCTACCACTTCACCGACCTGGATCGTGCAGTTCACTGCCACCAAGCCATTTTGGCGAACAAAAGCGAGCACCTGACTCGATTACTTTAAACCCAAACCCAGGCGGGAAGAGGGGAGACACCCTGTCCCCCCCTCTCTCCGCCGACCCTCCTTTTCCTTCTGGTGAGGCATGGACATGCCTCACTGACCACCTGGGGACATCTACTCTGTCGCCCCCATACTTCTACCTTTACCCCCCAGCCTTCTGCCTCTCCTCCCCCACTCTATCTGTACACGATGTAAACGCCCTACATCCTAAATTAATCAAATCAAAAATAATTTTCGCCCAGTCTCGGCCTATCATATCCACTGCCCTGCTCTTGCCGTTTGAATGCATGGACGCTATGCGCTGTATGCAAACATTCAAAAATAAATTACAACTGCATGTGTGTGTATATATATATATATATATATATATATATATATATACACACACACACACACTTATATATCTTCAATTTTTTTTTTTTTTTTTTTAGGTCCTAGCTGCCGAAATCTCAGGAAATTAGGTGGCAGGACCTGCCAGAGTAACTTAAGTCAAGTGAGTTCCTGGTCTGCCTCCACGGGGCGAAAGTGGGGCAACGTTGGGCCTCAATAGGGGTCCAGCGGCTAAATGACCAGATGAACAACGGTACACGACACCACACAAATACAATTCCCACACACTTTTAAATCTCTGGCTTTTCCAGTCAACTGGTTCACCCAGAATGTAAACTACGCGGAGATGGGGGAAACCCCTGGTGCC
The DNA here is from genome assembly GCF_048544385.1 of Mastigoproctus giganteus. Taxonomy (NCBI): domain Eukaryota; kingdom Metazoa; phylum Arthropoda; class Arachnida; order Uropygi; family Thelyphonidae; genus Mastigoproctus; species Mastigoproctus giganteus. The sequence goes on along the minus strand of NC_143585.1, from coordinate 79,292,780 downwards.
GTTGGACCCTAAACACACTTTCACTTTCACCACTTCCGCGATTGAGTGACTCATGTGTCGGGTACCCACTATCATCCCTCTTTCAAAGTCAGTTATCTGACGACGTTTATCCATACTGACTTCGAATTACGTGAATGCAGTGTACCTATATACCTGCCACGGGGTGGGTCCGTCCACTAGCGAGAAGGGTGACAGCGTCGCGTCGCCCAGGAACCCTATGAATTCTATCCTTTCAGTGTACAATACATAAAAGCTGAAAATATTCCATTCCTGCCCATTTCACTTTCAAAAGGTGCTTTATGAAGTTCTGGAACAGTTCATAAAATCTACATGAGTCTGTAATTTGAGGTCAAAAATTTTTGGTCGAAAGATGGAAAGTTTTTAAATCGGATATTTATAAAGTGATAGCCCATCGTATTCTCTTTCTATACATATATACACACCTTTAACTTCCTAGAGAGTTAAATCTGTTTTTAACAAACCGTACTTTTAAATATAATTATGGTTAGTATAATTAAGTAAATCTAAACAAAAACTTAATTCCGTTAAGTAATAGAAATTTTGTGATCGTTGTTACTGATGAGTTGCATATGTTCTTTAATGTATAATGAACTATTTATTAGTTAACACGCACAACTCTTTCATCATCGACCAAATTCCCTTTTCTTTCTTTGTTTTAAAGTTTTTTTTTCGTGGTAATTTCCCTGAAGGCTTTAATTTATTCGCAAAAATTTGGAAATTTTCGTAGCACGCTAAATTGAACGTCACGGCATATCCCAAATTTGGGAATTACTGCTAAAACTTTGTTTCTCAACAAAGAAGACGCAAATTTTATATTCAAAACAAACAGACTGCTGTTTTCCTTGCGTGATTTCGACTTCAGGAACAAAGACTCTCTTAAAAATGGCAAAGTTTTGTTTTCCACAACCATATGCCGTCGAGTTTTCTAGAATACTTTTGGAATTATTATTAATGATCGAAAAAGACATTCTGGTGGAAGCAGTGTACAAATGACAATTAAGAGAGGAAGAGATAAGATTACATCCGAAATATGGAAGAACTCAAATAGGAAAACAATCCGAACAAAAACTTTTTACACGTCCTTTTCGTTCAAGATGGGATACACCAGCCAGTACTACTTCAATTCCTTAACTTCCAAGTTCCTTCAATACAAGCAGAAGCCAGCATGTGTTCAATATCAACCATCCAACAGCGATAAATTCAACTTAAAAAAAAAAAAAAAAAAAAAAAGCATCATATCATTGATCTTTTTATTAAGTATCAGTTAGTCAGACGTACCGTTCATGACGTCTCTTTTAGTGTCTCTACTATAGAAAATATACAATACGAACCTTTATTCAATATCGAATCGAACAACCTTTGTTTCAATTAACACAAGTGTGCGGCGCGGCATGGATTCTATAAGGTTTAACTTTGGAAACCAGTGTGTTTCGAAATTTAAAGGCTGGAATTTAAGTTGTTTCTGTGCGTTTCTGTATTGTAACCATTCTTCCATCAAAATATTGTATAGTTGAAAAAAAGTTAAAGGACTTCGTTGCCGAATAGCTCTCTCCAGTATATCCCACATATTTTCAACAGGACTGAGATCAGATGAATGTTGGGGGTCAGGTGGAAATACTTTTGTTATTTATTTGGTTTTTTTTTTTTTAGGAGCATTAGCAACTAAGGCCATATTGCTCCGGGATATACGGTGGTCATTCCATGACCTTTCCGCATTCTCCATATTTGGTGGTGACGGGGTCGAACCCCGGTCTAATCAAGAGGTGGAAATACGTGTCATTCTCCTAACCATTCTTGCACGATGCGCTGTAAAGGTTCCATAAAGTGGCCACCACCTTCGGGATAAAAGTGTAACATTGCAGGGTGCAGTAGATCTGATACAAAATTAAGGAACTCCCTGGATGACATTAGACCTCCCACCGGTATCAAAGGACCTGGTCCGTGCCAACAAAACATTTCCCATACCGCGATACCACTTCCAGATGGGATGCTTGGGTTGTCTTAACAAGGCAAGCAGGGTCCATCGCTTCGTGAGGTTCTCGCCACGCTCTCTGCCTACGATCAGTGCGAAACTGTATTGTGATTCGTCTGCCCACATGACTTTATTCCACTGTTCCACTCTCCAATAACAACGTTCTCGGTACTACTGTAAACGGATTTTTCTGTTTTTCTTAGCAACAAGTGGCTTCCGAATAGGCAGGCGACTGCCAATACCCAATTTCTTCAATTTCCAGCACATGATACGGGCTGAAATAGAGCACTTCGGGGCTTGGTTGAATGCAGATGTTATTTTCTGCACAATGGATGTCCTATTTTCCGTCTAAGAAAGACTTCTTAGAGCACGACGACTTCTCTCTTGAAGTATTGTTCTTCTGCAACATTTACACCTTTGAGATGTGGAAAAACTGCTTGCTTTCCAGTCATTAAAAACCTTTGAGATGTGGAAAAACCGCTTGCTTTCCAGTCATTAAAAACCTTTGAGATGGATGCTTTTAAGAAATTAGTTATGTCTTTCGTTTCTTGAATCGTGGTTCCTGCTAAACGTACACCCAACGATAAGACCTTTTACAAAGTCTGATAAATTACGCGTTTTCTCCAATTCATAGTGTTCATATAAATTACTTTTCCACAATTACAGTTTTGTTTCGTTCTTTATTTTTTTTTCTTTACTTGAATATTTATTGAGACTTATAATGCTAACTGTTGAGAAAATTTTCTTTTCACATGAACTATAATAACTGGGGACATTGTGATACTTCAATATAATTTTTAGCAAATCACAACTGGTCCAATTTTCAACCAACGAGAACAAAAAAAGAAGCACTATATTTTAGTTATTCTTATTATAACGAAAACACAAATAAGAGTTCGTATACTCGTATTAAAATTTAGGCATCATCTTATAATGAGTAACTCATTTATAGCGTTCAGATACTTAGCAATAATGAAGTCATCAAAATCATGTCAAACAGCAGTTGAAAAATCGTGAAACTTCGTTCACGACCTGCTTCACGCATGCGCAGAATTCTGCAGCAGCCCCACGACCACTCGAATCCATGTTGCTAATAGCTTTTGAATTTTATATGAGGTTCCTTACCATTTTATTTTTTAAGGAAACAGATTTCCCTTCTCAAACCATACGATAAAAGTTACATATTTAAAATGCAGTGTTTCTCGATTAGCAATGGACATTTACATAGTGACAGTCCAAGTACAAAGCGAAAAAAAAAATTATCTACGAGGAAAATAACCGGATGGAAAAGAGACTACATTTAAAGGATAAAAAATAATCCGTTAAAAGGGAAAACACTTTAATAGTTTAATCGTTAAAAGGGGATGTCAGTGTTTTCTCACCAGTAATTTTATTTGACAGTTGGAAGATAGGAATACCTAAGAGTGCTGTCGCTAACCTATTTAACTTTATGACTAATTATCCCATTAGGAAACCAGTACTGGTGGAAAGTGTATATTGATCCCCTACCTCCATATCCATTGTACTCAGTGTGTCGTCACGATATACGATCTTCATGAAGGCTGCATTTCACACGAAAATTGCCGTTTATGTATGCTTCGTTAACGGGAATTAGATTTTCCTCTAGCACATTCCGAGACCGTTAGCTTCACTGCATTAAAGAATTTTGAAGGAGAATGTGTTGTGGTGGGAGGGGGAAGAGGGAAGCTTCACGATAAGAACATGATTTAATGGTTATTGTGTAAACAACTCTTCATTAATAGCGGTGTACAGAAGTAGACAGTGACAACTATCAAGGACAACCTTGGTTTGAGTCTAGCATCTTATCCCCACACTCGAATACACACACACTGGCCAAAAAAAAAAAAAAAAAAAAAAAAAAACGAACCTTTATTCAGTATCGAATCGAGCCGCCTTTCGAATAATAGCAAGTGTGCGGCGTAGCATGGATTCTATATGGTATTTTAGTGAGTTTTGTCTAATGTGACCATTCTTCCAGCAAAATCTTGCACAGTTACGACAAAGTTGGAGGAAGATGACTTCATTGCCAAATAGCTCTCTCTCCAATATATCCCACACATTCCAAACAGGACTGAGATCAGATGAATGTGGGGCCAGGTGGGAATCCGTGTCATACTCTCCGAACTATTCTTTCACGATTCTGGCGATGCGCTGTTGCATTATCATCCATAAAGTGACTATTGCCTTCGGGATAAAAGTGTAACATTGCTGGGTGCAGTAGATCTGATACAAGATTCAGTTACTCCCTGGATGACATCAACCTCTCATCGGTATCAACGGACCCAGTCTATGCCAACAAAACATTCCCCATACCATGATATCACTTCCAGATGCTTTTTTTTTTTTTTTTTTTTGGTAGTTGTTGGCGCATAGGCTTCTGTGGCCATAATGCACCTCCCAAGGTTTTTGCAGTACTTTGATCCAAGCCCGAGGCGGGAATCGAACCCGCGGCGGTGGCCAGGCAGGACTTTACCCACCCGGCTAGCCCGGTCGGCACTTCCAGATGCGATGCGTGTGTTGTGTTAACAAGGTCCATCACTTTGTGAAGTTCTCGCCACACTGTCTGCTTAGCATCAGTGTAAAACAAAGTGAATCGTGATTCGTCTGACAACATGACTTTCTTCCATTGTTCCACTGTCCAATCACGACGTTCTCGGCACCAGTGCAATCGGAGTTTTCTGGGTTTTTTTTTTTTTTTTTGTTTTTTTTTTTCTCTGAAACTAGTGGCTTCCGAACACACAGCAGCAGCATAACGAGGAGCTTGGGGTTAACTTCTTCCCGATCACTGTATTGAAGCTGAAGCCGGTCTTTGAGCCTTTATTTTAAAAATGTCTATAGAAAATGTGAAAAACAAATTTTATAACAAATAAAATCCTTTCTAAATATATATTAAAAATCATGATAGGCAGTATTACACCGGTGTGCAAAACTTCATGACCAGTCAGGTTTTCACCTGTAGCTTCTCATAGGAGTGGCCTAGATATGGAAAAAGCATACCATAGGAACTGATGAAGTACAGAAACGATGAAGGGAACAACACCGACACAACAACGGAAACAAAACGGTACAGAGGGACTTTATTCAAAAATGGTAGCACAGCACCGGCTGTCATGATACAGATGAATCACTGCCAAAGATGGAACAAAGGGAAGAGGTGATCCTTAGTAGGAGATATGGCCACCCCTAATGTCGATGCAGGCTTTGCACCGCCTGTCCATATTTAGAAGCTAATGCGCCAATAAAACCCAAATCAAACCATACTTAGAACAATGCTGTTGATAAGTTCTTGCGGTAACATCGTCCATTCCTCTGTCAGCGCCATCTTTAGATGGTGAACTTTTTCTGGTGGGTGTGGACGTGCCGCTAGGCGTATCCCCAGAGCATCCCATATGTGTTCGATGGGATTTAGATCGGTGGAACGGGAAGGCCAATCCATACGAACAATGCCTTCACTTTCCTAAAGCATATCAACAGCTACAGTACGATGGGGTGTGGCGTTATCATCCATAAACACGAACTCGGGGCTAATGGCACCTCAAAACAGATGTACATGGGGAAGGATTACCTTAGTACAGTAGCGTGCACCGGTTACAGTACCGTCTTCCAGTATCTGGAGTTGTGTACGTCCATCCAAGGCAATGCCTCACCAGATGAGAATACCTCGACTGCCATATCGATCCCTTTCAGTGATGTTTGCGGGGTGATACCGTGTGCCAACCTCTCGCCAGATTAGCTAACGTCCAGAATCGCTGCTGAGACTGAATCTACTCTCATCAGTAAGGAGTACCTTACCCCATTGCGCTGCTGTCCAGTCCTTGTGTTCGATGCACCACTGTAAACGGTGTCTCCGATGGGCAGGCGTTAAAGGGACACAGTGTACTGGCCGTCGGGCAAATAGTCCAACTTTGTGGAGTCGCCTGGCCACAATAATCCGCGATATCCTGCGTCCTGTGCAGCTGGTTTGCAATGGATCCCGCTGTCTGGTGTCGGTCCCTCTTGGCCTGTAGAAGTATACAGTGGTCACCATTGGGCGTTGTTTTTCGTGGACGACCACCACTGGTCCTTCGAACAGCTGTACCTGTCGTTCTGAAGGCTGATCACGCACGTGAAACGATGCTATGGGCGATACCGAACTCTGCAGCCACACTCCTCGCACTTCGACCTTCTCAATTATTCGACCGGGTAAAGTCATCCAGATGTTGTCTACTGGCCATTTTGTGGTCTGTAGCACTGTATGAAACCAGTCGAACGTCTGTAACAATCGTGCTCACCATTCAGTAATTTGCACATAACTGCTGAACTGCTGCTTTTATCTGTTTATGTGAATCCTCTCAATCACGATTCAAATTTTTGCATGTGTACCTGTTTTCTACTGAACGGCCACAGTTATGCAAATCCCCACAGGCTGTTTCGTTTAATTTTTTGGCTGTAACCTTTAGAAATAGTGTTGGACGAAAATGCAGCCGATCACACAAGTATGAGGGTAGGGTGATTGGGCTATTCTATGCAGTCTGCAATGAAGGTTTCTTTGAATTTTCAAATAAAACTTCGAATTTTCGGGGGGGGGGGGGGAGAAGCAGGATGCTCAGATAACTTCCAAACACACTCGCCAGGGAGAAATTCTCGAGAGAAAATTTTCACCTGTTGTTGATCCATCACCAATCACAGGATATTAGGATGCAGCAAATAACATCGATATACTAATATTCCAAAAATTCAAAAATTCCTTAGAGCAAGGATAGATAAATTACTTACTTTTCTACATATTTGAAGTGCAAAATTAAGTTTGAAAGTAACAGCTATTGCATGCTGTTAAATTTTTAAAGCGTAAAACTATACATGCTATAAAATATCGATAAGTAATAAAAGAATAACAATAAGAAATCAAAAAGTTAGTTTTATATATGATACACAGTTTACTCTATTAAGAATTCCGAGACACCCCCACCCCCCCTCTGTAATAGTCTTTTTGTTTTGAAACACATTTTTAGCGATATAGACGACCAGGGGTGCGCCGAAAAAATCTTGGAGTAGGGAGATGCAGAAAATAATACGAGGCCTCCTTGTGGGTATCTTAGAAATTTCGTTTTTTAAGTCCACTATACTTAAGGTTCGTTGTAAATAGTACCAGTATTTGAGAGGGCAAATGTTCGAATCCCCTCCACACCGAGATTCTAGTTATGCCTGCGCGCGCACACACACACACAAAACCGTTGACGATTACGTTTTCTAAGAGGGTATGTATACAGGAGTACATTTCTTGTATCCGGATGGGAACAAACACTCCTGGAACATGTTTATCCTCGTTTGCAATTAAAAATAATTTTTTTCCCTAATTTTATCTTTAAAAATCATAATGCGTCTTATAGGCCTGTTATCACAGCATATTTCAATACTTAAAGAAAGAATCTGATTTAATTTCAGAAGTCGATTACTTTTGTAGGTGGACTTATATATAACAACAAATCGTGGTATTTGCGCAAAATTTTCAGTTTGCTGACATCCAGCATCCAACTGAAAATTGTTTTACACTTGATGTCCTTGGCCCGCTCTGATCACTCGGCGACGGAGTCCTCTTGAAATTAAAACTTCCTAAATCAGGAAGTTTTAATTTCCTATCTGTGCTCATACATATTGTTTAGTAATATGTATTAATCAATATATGGTATATATACGTTTCTGTTCCTCAAGTCTGCTTTATGCAAACGTTCCCAGCAGATTATATCGACTGTATGCGCCTGGTGTTAAAACAGACTCTTCCTTGTCACATAAACCTGCCTCTTGAAAAATATTTAACGAATGACGGTTTCTAAATATGCTTTCACCTTCCATCTTAAGACAAACAGAATGTGTGGATATCAGGCAGGAATATAATTCTAAAAAAACTTGTTTTTCCAGAGCAAGCACTACGAGCCCTTGTTTACAGTGAACCCTGCTAGAACCGTGATTACTTAGGTGTTTTTGGTTGGTCTTTTACCAAATACAAATAGATACTATCATCACTGGGAATTTACAAGAACTCATTTCTTCCTTCCACTCAGCCTAACGTTTTTCATCCGAGAACTGGAAGGAAGCTGGGGAAGGTACAGCAACAGTATAATTCTTTCCCCCTTTGCATTCCTCTGAGTACATGGCACCATTCAGTTGGTGCCGTAATTCGAAACTTCAACAGGAATGGATTTCTAACACACTCTCCATCAGGACTATCACACGTTTGAGAAATAAAATTTACATGATAAACATGACTAAACTATTAGAGGATAGCATTTAAGAGTGATTAACTAAATATAAAAAATCTCTTTTAATTGCGCTGAAAATTATTTATGTTCCCGAATAGGAATGGTAAAGTTAGGAATAGACAAGCTCTGACATGGTGATGTGTATTTCTCGACAAGTTGAGTGGAGTTAGTAGTTGATATTCTTAAAATTCTCACCACGATCTCACATTCACGAAGTTGTGTGTAATGTGGACTTACAAAACTGAGACAACACTGATCCATGAACAAGTTAATGGTAAATACAATGGGAGACAAGTAAAGTAATTAGCCCGATTTTACAGTGCGGTTTTTACGGGGTGACTGGGCAATCAGACATTTCCTCACATCTTTCACTGCGCACAATATTAATACAAGGATTGTATTAGCAGATTCTAAATCAAATCTAAAAACTGGTTTCTTTACTCTCAACCATGAACTTCAATTTATTATTCTGATTAGAACAGAAAATTTTCGTTACAAATGGGTGCCTCCCAACAACTGTATGGTTGGCTTAGCCTAGTGGTAATACAAGCATTTGAATTGACTTTGTTCAAGCCCTCGGTCAACTCAAATGCGTGTAAACTCATGTGCGGATAAATATGGCGATGTTATTGTATTATCTCTGCCTTGTGGATTCCTCTGACCTCATGCAGCCATCCTGGAGTATAAACCGAAAATTTATTATATTTAACACCAATGAAAACTTGGTGTTAAATATAATAAATTTTCGGTATCTATGGTGTGCAGTCGTTGGATTAAACAATTCAAATTGGGAAGAGGATCAACTGAGGATGAACCTCAATCTCCATGAACTGAACATGGGACATCTCTAGATATTTTTCTGAAACTTCAGAAAATGATTATCTGTGACAGAAGAAAGATGAAGGTGTCTATACTAGAAGAGAATTTTCAGGCTACACGTTCCAGCCGTTTTCCATTAGAAAAAAAAAAATCCTACATGGGCAAGTTCTGCTAGTGGCGCTAGATTACAGCACTAACGCTCTTGGACGATTCGAAATTACACAGCATAATTTAAGCACCACTGAAGAAAGGTCTGAGACATTCCTTTTAAGAATTCTGATTGTAGATGAAACTTAGCATTATCATTCTTGGTACAAAGTAAAACTCAAAGGAGTGAAAACGGATGAACTCATCTAATAAGAATATAAGAATCTAATAGAAACTTAACCTAATATCGCAGAAAACAGACAACGTTGCAGTCAACTAATCCAGGAAAGTTCAAAGGCGATCGATTTAAAATGCAGCTTCAAGGAACTGAACCACCCATTGGCCTAACTCGGATTTTTTTTTTTTTTTTTTTTTTTTTCACTCCGTGGCTGACTTAGTCGGTCTCAGGCGTAAATATCAAGGTTTCCCCCGGAAAAGCCGGGGTTTTTCATCTAGAAAAGCAGGCAAATTGACAAGAGAACACGCAATTTACAGACACAATATGCATGAGTAGTAATCAATAGAATCATTGTTATATGTAAGTGAATCACCGAAATGGTGAAAATGACATCATTTTTTTATCATATCTCATATTGTGAATACCGTCACGATATATTAATAATTATTGTTTAATCAAAGCAACATTTTCACACTATTGTCCACAATCAAAAAGTGAGAAATAGACATATGAGGACAGAACGAAATAGAAAGCAGTAAAGTATGTTGGGAAGAAAAATAGCAAAAATATAATCGAACGAGGAATAGTAGGAATATAAATGCGTGTGTAAAAGTAAATATAAAAATATGATAGTTTCTTGCACTGTGGCCAAGTTGTCTGATATTGCACTACTTCGAATAAGCAACGCTTCGCCAGTGGAGAAGATTGTTGTTACGTATTCTCAGTGGGTACCACCATCACGCAGACGGCCGTTTCAAGGCTGTTTGGTCGCTCATCAGTAGATACCCTGCTGTTGCAATAAGTGACAACCCAGTTATGAAGTATAACTTCACAATATGAGTGACGCCAGTTGGTATACAGCAGTACAGGCTAAAAGAATTTGGAAGGAAAGATGCTGCCTGTCGAAGATGGTTCTCGTTGTGGCAGTCCATCAATTTCAAAAAACCAAATCACTCAATCGCTCGTTTGTGATCAGATCAAGAATGATCGACGTTTGACTACAGAAGTTACTAGGAAATTAATATTTCTTAAAACATGTCAATCAACAGTAACACAAGATGTAGGAATGCAACGCGTTTTACCAAATTTGTGCTTCGCATCCTCACTGACGATCATAGACAGGGGTGAGTTCTCGCATGTCAGGATCTTCGATAACATGCTACTGCTGCAGTTGTTGATGAAGATCCTGACATGCGAGAACACTTTGTTTCTTCCATCATTACTAGTGAGAAATCGTGGCTATGCTCCAGAAACAAAGGCCCAGTCATTTCAACTGAAGACCTCAGTCTTCTTAATTCTGTCAGCAATGGCTTATTATAGCAGCACTCACCTGGTGAGTGCTGCTATAATAAGCCATTGCTGACAGAATTAATGAGAACGTTAACAGTATGTACTTCAAGCTCTAGCTGAATAATTATATAGACATCTTCTCCAAAGCCAAGAAAAAATCAAGATAAAATGTGAACATTATGCGGATCGTATTTTTTTTTTTTTTTATTATTATTGACTCACAGGGAATTTATCATGAATTTGTCTCGCATAGTCAAACAGTGAACCAGGAGTACTACGAAACAGTTTTATGGTGATTATAGCATGTATCAGAAAATAGCGATTCAAGAAATTGGCACTTGCACCTTTACAACTCCCCTGTTCTTTACTTTTTCCATTCAAGAATTTTTTGTGAAGCATTCTATCACTGTGGTTGCTCCGTCCGCCACTCTCGCCGAAGTTAGCTCCCTGTGGTTTTTTTTTCTCAGTGGAATTTTAAGTTTCCATTGAGAAGGTACAGATTTGCAACGACTGATTAACATATTCAGAACGTGACACAGGAACTGTTATCATTCTAAAGGAAGCCTATCTGGAATGCTTTAATAGGTATCAGAATCGTTATAATCAGCGTATAAAGTGTCAAGGAAACTATTTCAATGAAAATTCATCTGCACAGATGGTGAGCTTTCTCAAAAATTTTAGAACATTTTGATCACACATCTTTTCTAGAGATTCGAGAAAGAAGCTACTCTCACAGAATCAATAAAGATCTTGGGAACCTAAAAGCTATGCTAAAAAGGGCAATTTCTATTGCTCTTATATTTTTTATGACATAAAAAATATAAGAGCAATAGAAATTTTTATTGATGACTCAGGCTTAGTTTGGATTTCAATCAAGAGAAAGCTGCTTTTGTTTTGGTAACAGGAATATTCACTAAACTTTGCATACTGAAACATAGTATCCTCTTATCCGCAGTTTTTAAGAAATTCAAAAAGAGACAAGAATTTAAAAAATGCTCCCATTAATGTAGGTCTTCCATGTGTAACATTGGCCTTTTTGTTGTTGGAGCGTTTTTTTTTTTTTTTTTTTGCGCAAGGGCTACTATGGCCAAATTGCGAATATTAGCCTTTTAATGGAATATGAGTATGTTCTGTATACTCGTATACATTCCAATATACGTAATATTCCAATTGCATCAAGCGCTCTCTGATATATACTAGTGGACACTCCATTAGGTACACTTATCTAAATGCTAGTAGATTTCTCTTTGGTTCTCAGAATAGCCTGGATTTGTCGTAGCATGGACTCGTGGCACAGAGGTGCTGATCCATGATCATTCAATCGCTTTCGACAGTTGTTGAAAATTAGATAATTGCTGATTCCTACTCCAAAGAGCTCATTCTACCTCGTCCTACAGGTATTGAGATCTGCTGACCGGGAAAGCCACCACAGCAGGCTGAATTCAATCTCACGTTCGCTGAACCAGTTCTGAACAATTCTGATCTTGTGACAATGCGCATTATCATTACTGAACGAACCTATATTTGCAGATGGATTTGTTTCTGAAAAATTGTTTCGGGAAATGCTATTTGGAAATTGTTTTCGGGAAACAATTTCCAGATAACTTGTAGCATCCAAATGTTGTTGTTGCACTGGTAAAGGGCCTAATATGCACCACGAAAACGCTATTACACCGCCAATCAGCCTGTATTGTTGATACCTAACAGCTAAAGTCCGTGGACTCGTTCTCTTATCGCGGTATTCTAGTCCTCCCGTTAGCGTGAAACATCGGGAATTAGGATTCGTCAGACCAGACAACGTTCTCCAATCATCCGCTATTCAGTGTTGGTGTTCTGAACCAGTGTAATCATACCTTTGGTTTTTTTTTTTTTTTTTTTTCTGAAAGGAACCCGGTTCGGTCGTTGGCTGCGATACTCAGTCCATGATAAGGTACGACAAGTTGTGCGTTCTGAAATGCCTTTTTGGTTACCACTGTTGTAGTGGATTGTTATATGACGAACTTTAGCCTTTATGTTACCCTCACAAGGCTTGTCAGCCTCCACAGGCCTCTCAAATCAACGAGCTATTTCAATACATTATATTCATTACATATTACATTTACTACTTTTGAAAAAACTCCTGTCAATGTATTTTAACATTATTTAGCAGGTCGCAAATCAGAGTTCTTTTATTCTTGAAGTTTACAGTTACAGACACACCCGATACAATCTCGATACACAGTATGGCAGCTTCCGAGATACTCACACTGGTGCGTCTGATGCCGACCACCTGCCATGTCTTCACCTGCATATCTGATTTATATTGCATGGTACGAACACGTTATGTGCTTACTGAAGGAGCGTTCCATTTCATGAAAACAGTGGTGTATCTAATAAAGTAGTCATTCAGTGCATGTCGTTGCTTAGATACCTGTTTAAATTGCCAACTATCAGAGGGTCGCTTTGACTGGACAATTGTATCTTATCCACCTTCTGGAGTAATAGTACAAATTAAACAAATATTGTTCAATTTGTACTATAAGTCATGTATTAGAGTTAATAAGGCGCTTTTCCATGTATTAGGGTTAGCAAGAAACTTTAAATTCCTTGTTAACCAGAAACCAAAATTTTCCTCTTTTTTAAACATGGTTAATAATGCCAGACATCTTGTTCGAATAATCGAATTCGCTTGATCTAATAAAATGAATATCGTTCGGAATACTCTACTCCGTTCTCCCTTACATAGTGTAAATTTAATTTATATCAGACTGTAACTACAAAAATCATTAGGAACACACACACAAATGATCTCATAAGACCACTTTTCATATCTGAAAGGCATGCAAAATTATTTGGTAAATAATTTTTAAAATTTTTTTAAAATTATTTACCAAATAATATTGGTAAATAATTTAATTACCAAATAATATCGTTATTTACCAAATAACGGGGCTTATTTTAAATTTCTAGCCGTCCTTAATAATTTTATGACATATCTGATGGTCACTAACTTATACTTTCATTCTATATTTTATAGAACAAATAGTTTAAATATTCTTCTCAATTATAGTTTGCAATAAACAAGAATATTAACTTGAAGCGAGTCCCAAAGGAGAGGAATAGTCAATACTTTATCCAACGTATTACTCTATCCCTATTTGATAAAGACTTCCGTTTGGCAATCGAAGTTCCTAATAGGAATATCTCAACCTTATAGAAGTCATTAGTTAAATCTAATTGCCTATTCCACAGTGGAAGAGGTTCCCAACAATGGACAGTCCTTCCTCTTCAACTTTTTGGCAACTTCATTTTATCAAACAAACTTAATTAAAATTAATTACTTTGAGCAACAGAATGATTAGTTCTAGATAGTTACATTTATAATAGTTATGTAAAGTAGCTTGAAAGTTTTAAGATGAAATGTTATAAGACTGGATAAAGCCTGAATTTTTGATGATCTCTTATGGCCAGCACACTAGCTACGTTCATTTACTGAACTCGCATAGGTCTTTTCACAACACTGTGGGATACAGATTTCTAAGCAAAAATCTAAAATCATTCTGATTTAATTCATCTTTACATGATTTTATCGACAGTTCCATTTACAGGAAAAGGGGTGGACATGACATACACACACATAGAAAAAAAAAAAAAAAAAGAAAAAAAAACAGATTTGTTCTGTTTTTTTTTTAATTTTAGCCTAGATAGCTCAGAGCAAGAGACGTCAGTGTGCACCGGATAACTGGGTTCTGATCTGAAAGGACTAAATAAGTCCGCGTCAACGGGATTCGAACTCACAAAGTCTCCAATGTAGATTATGTAAAACGTATGATGCATGGAGACAAAGAGTACAGTATTTCACGTGTGCAAAGTTAACAAGGGGTTATTTCGTATTACCATTGGATGTTTCAATTCACCAAGTGGCAATTCAATTCAATTTTCCTTATATTCTAACAAGACAGTTGAACAATAGATAATTGACGTTTTCCTGCTCTAATATGTTTCATAAGGTGATAGGTACAGAGCAAAATAAGCGTGGAATTGTTTTTAAAGGAAAGAAATTTTTATTTTTTGTTAAGACGGGTAATTTAGTCCATCCGGTGTTGCATTAGTTAATTTCCAGGATTTCGTTCAAAATTATTAACATTTCACTTGAAATTGTAAGTCATCGCAAGATTGCGTGCATCTATCCAGTTCAGTCAAAATGATTTCTTGTATTTTTATTCGTATTTTGCTTGGTAACCCCCCCCCCCCACAAATCGTGCTTTACTGATCTCCTGTTTTTCCTTGTTTCTACAGGCACTTTGTTGTATAATTTCCTGTTTTAAGGCTTCATGCTAGTTCTTAAGCTACCTTCCATCAGTCAAATCCATAGTGTGATTATAGATTTTCTGATAATAGTAATTTTAAACTCTGTAATGCACAGTATTGTTCAGTGTTGGGCGAATGAATTCTTAAATGGACGGAGTCCACTGATAACTCAAGAACCGGATAACTAAAAATATCCATGATTTCTCAATATCTTCACTACAAGCAGTCTATAATAATGGAGAACAAAAAAGCTGCTGAAGAGATTATAGATAAACGAAACTTTATCGGCAGAAACTGCACAATCCATCTCATCATGAACTGAGGATGACTATCAGCACATGAGGATAGGTTACAAGACACTGAACAAATTTATTTTAACGTATCCTCAGTTTCTTATCATCAATTGTATTCAAGGACGAATCGTGGGATTCGTTTTTTCATAAGGAAACCAGTTTATCACGATATAGTGACCAGAGCTCAGAGAAATATTCTTAATGCGAAACAGCTTAAAGGTTAGTTTGTCTCTTCTGCATTATGAAAAACTGGAGTTTATGATGTTAACACCGACTGATTCATGGTTGAGTACCTTCACGAAAATGCTCTCTATCCACATAGCATATTCAGTGGAGTGGTTCGAATTTTTCCTTGAAAACAATATTGACTTTCTGCATCATATTTCATGAACTTCCTGATCTGCTTCCGAGTGGTTCTTTCAGCTTTCCTATGAGGACAAACGAAAATAAACTTCAGGTATGCGTACGCTCTGTTTCATATATTAGTGGCACGATCAAATCGAGCACTGGTTAATACCAGTTATCAGACCCATAAGTCCGTGAAGGCAGAAACATATTTTTTAAAATATTCGTATAATTTTATTATAACTGCATTATTTTAATTGTCTGGATGACTCTAAATAACAGGTTTTAGTTTCATTACAAGAGAATGTTCGAGTATCCTTATGAAGAAAGTGCTGGTCAAACTAAGGAAGAAACGATAGGTTAAGTTAACCGATGAAAATGTAGTTGGGAAATGAATAGTTATTTTGTTGCAGATTTGAACCAAAGCGTATTTTTATCATCATTAATCGATTAGCTTCGAAAAATATAATTCAGTGAAAACTGCCACATATTGAAGAACCTAACCTAATTTAGCTACAGCACTGCGTGCAGATATATCTTAGAAGCACCAGTTTAGAGAAACGATAAGGTATGTGAGTGAATTTACTTTTAGTAACTATTAAATTAAGAAACTGAACTTGTATTTCATTATTTACAATTAATTTTAAGGGTCCTAAAACTGCGAATGCGGTAACTATAATTCTTATTATAAGGCAATTCTTCTTTGCAGTACAGTACTTCATTGCTTAATTTATCATTAATTCGTAAAAGTATCTTTTTCTCCTAATCAAGATTTTCCTGTGCTTTTTTACATTTGTGTCAAAGGTTTATTTCCCTCCTCCGACATTCGTATTGACTTTTACATTCATTCCATAAATAATTTCATTAATCATTATATGGCTTAAATTAATTTATTACTCTTTTGTTTGTTTTACTAGCATGCATGTGCCTGCTTATTCTACATTAAAAACCCGAAAAAAAAAAAGAAGAAAAACAATGGATGCGGCATGACATTAAAACTTACGCCCTGCATCTATACATAAAAATTAATTAACCACTTCTGATCGCAACAACTCTTCAAAAAAAAAAAAAAAACCCGCTGCATAAAACAAAGGCAACTGATAATAAAGTCTTAAAAGCGATGTTTAAAACGTCATTAAGTTTCAGAGGCCTTCCAAAAGTAGCGCCAGGTTAAGGTCTTTATCATGCCCTCATACCGTCACCTCCAATAAATACCGAATGTATCAGAAAATAGCGATTTCATTGAACTAATCAATATTAAACTCACCGTTTGGATACTGTTGCGCCTCTCCAAACCTGTAGAAAGGGGGTCTGCCCCAGACGTGGGGCAGTACAGCGAACACAACAAATAATAACCAACATTTAAATAACGGGATAGCGAAACCCATGGTGCCCACGGCCAGTGTGACCAGTCCACTTCTCCACTCTGCATCGGTTAGCATTCGCCATTTCATTTATAAAACTTTCCGTGATTCTGTCTTCCCCACTGTGCTTTCCCCACCCCGTGCAAGTGACGAGAGGGAGCATCTTCACGAGCTGGCCTTGAAGGTATGTGACGCCACCAGCCTACACCGATGAAGCGTGGTGTGTGTTGTGTGTGTAAGCCTGTGCGGGCTTTAGCCAGGTGAGATTGCACATTTCACATAGTCTAACTGGTGGCAACTTCGAAGAATTTTGTAGCCGTCATTTCGTTCGTCGGAAGGATTGTTAAGACTTTTTTTTTTCCTTTCTTTTTTCCCCCTCCTCCTTTTTTAAACTTTCCCTAAAGGGTTGTCAGTGGTTCAATGAGAATTTCGCTCCTCCTTGGAGCCACTTAACGCAAAGAATTTTTCAAAGAATACAATGGAGGTAAACGAACTCATCTCGAATCCACGTGAAGATTCTGTTTGCCCACTTGTGTGCGATGTCTGTATGGATGACCTACTCAAAGAGGTCATGTATGAACAAGCGACCTGGATATAAGCCGCTAAGGAAAGGGATTTGTGCATGAATACCGTATTATGTAATTGGCATAAGCGAAAGTACAAACAACCACACACCATTGTGTAATGAGAGTGGACGACAAGTGAAAGAGAGAAGCTCTGTCAGAGAAAGTGAACTGTTTTTGTGTGTACATATCTCAACAAGGAACGCGGTCGGATTTCTTCAATATCTGAAAGATGATTCTTGGCAGCGGAGGCAAAGCTAACCGACGAGGGCCTTTCTAATGAGGTGATGATTCTATGACAGGCACTTCACCAAAAATGCTCAGAGGGAAAGAGATGGAATCGATTAATTACTTGCTTTTTTATGGTTCCTTATCTGGTTAGTTTGTATTTTAAAACAACGAAATGTAACGGATTCTTTTTTAGGAAAAACAAGGCAGGAAAAACAAGGCAGGAAATAACTTCGATAGAATCGGAATGATTTAAAGCAGTAGTTTCCAAATTGTGGAGCGCGAATTTTTGAGATGTGGAGTGGGGGTGGGGGATTGCTTTACGGCATTTAGTGGTTTCCGGCTTTTTGGATTTGTCAAAACATTATTTTCAATTTTAATTGTAAAAGAGATACTAAACAAACAGAGAAAAATGACACAAAAAAAAAGCAAAAGAAAAAAAGTTGCTTTCAATATAATATGCTTTATGATATTACCTTCAAAACGAGGTAATATCCGTAAAGTCAAAATTCATGAATATTTCTCATATTATATTTCCACAAGCATTAAAACTAAAATATCTGTTTACAGTACAGGTTCCCAAACTTTCTCGGTTCACGGCACCCTTAGTGTCTCAGTAATTTTTCGGCGCCCCTAGGCCAAAAGAAATACTTAACAATTCCGTTTATTAAGTAGTTAGGTCCAAACAACTTAAGTATTTACCTATGTCCTAACAACTCAATAGCCGTTTGAAAAAAATAATACACATAAAATGAAAGGAAAAATAATATTTTTATTTCTTCTTCTTCCTGTCCAGTATTAGGCCTAGTGGCCTGTTACGGTCTCTCTCCAATCTTTGCAGGAGCCTGTCTCTCCTTCCCTGGGGTTTGTAGTTTAGTATCTCTTTCGGATAACGTCCGTTCTCCATTCTCTCTACATGCTGTATCCATCTGTTTCTGTATGAGTCAATATAATTCAGTACTGAGTAAATAAGAATAAATAATTTTATTTCGTTCTTAAATAACCACGCTCACTAACTCATTTTCCCTCCAAATTTTAAAATATCCCGCGGTTCCCCTCTGAGTTCGCTGCGGTGCACCGGGGCGCCGCGGGTTTACAGTAAACTTTGAGTTAACGAAATTCAGAAATAACGTTCAGTATGCACTGAACTAGGCTTTTCGTCCGTATACGACCGAGTAATGTCATCCAACGGTTAAAACATTTTAATGAACAATTGTTCAAATTTAATGAGTAAGCTGGCTTTACTTTCATTTATCAGCACAGTATGAGATAATCAAACAGAAAAACCGAAACCCTTCACGCAACATTTCTGTTCTCTTTTAGGACCATTGAAGTAACTTGTTGTTGAAATGCCGTATTGTGTGTGTGGGGGGGGGGGGGTTAATAAGTAACACAGAGGCAATATCAAACGAATAAATAAACAAGAATAGAAGTAGAAAGGGAAGAAAAGTGGAAGGAATAAGTATCTAAAATTTTGAAAATATTAAATATAAGGCCAATGTAGTCAAATAAATTCATATATATCTTTCCAGTTAGTAGCAGCAAACAAATGAGAGGAAGAAAGCTTATATAGTATCTGCATATAGAAAAAAAAATCTACCGACCTTATCATTCTATCCTCTCTTAACAATTTTTCTAATTCTTTCTTAAATTTATTCAAACTACCCACTTCCACAACGCCATATGGAAGCTTATCCCAGCAATCAGTTATTTACTCATGGTAAAAGTAAATTTTCCCACATCGATTGTGCATTCATCCCTTTTCAATTTATATTTATGTTCTCGTATTGTGTGTGTGTCATGTGGATTTAGTAAACATTTAGTTTACTAAATCCATTTAGTCTTAAACACTTAAATCAGGTCTCTTCTCATGTGCCAAGTTTGCAGATGCTGCAATTTGAAAGAACAGCGTACCGTTTTGTATTCCTGACTGATCTTGTCGCTCATTTCTGTATTCGTTCCAAAAGATCTATAATCTCCCTAAAACGAGGCTCCTAGTCCTGTATGCAATACTCAAGGCATGGCGTAAATTGTCTTATACAATATGATAAGCACCTCCTTGTCTGTGCAGGCAAAAATTCCTGTATAATCATTCACTGAGCCCCGTGAGCTGTGAATGATACACAGGCAACATGAACTAACAGCCTGTTTGCACTGATCAGAGAATTCATGTTGGACTGTACAATTACCCCTAGGTCTTTCACTCTCCACTACCTGAGCGTGGTACCACCCAATTCATATGTTATTCTGCTACCCTTTTGCATTTATCGATGTTAAACCAGAACTGCCACTTCTCAGCCCATCTGCCTAATTTTTTCGGATTTTGTTACAGTAACATACTGTGATTACTATAATTAACCACCCCGCAACCTTTGTATGATCTTCAAACTTAGACATTCAGCCCTCATCAATGTCATTAATAAAACAACAATGGGCCAGCACTTAATCTGGGGTGTCTCCATTAATAACATTAGTCCAAGAAGAGCAGTGCCTATTGATAACCACCTGTCTTCTCCCACTCGACCATCCATAGCAGTAACTTGCTATAATGCCACTCTGCTCAATTTATACAGCATTCTTTCATGTAGAACAGTATCAAAAGCTTCACTGAAATCTAAGTATATGATGTCAAAATTATTTTTTGCATCCGTTTCCTTTGTTACTGCAACATCATGGCTAATCAGACTGGTCAGACAAGATCTCCCCTTAACAAATCCCTTCTGTGATTGCTGTATATCTTCATTCCTCTCAAGGTGATCCTGAATTACTTTTTTAACCACCGACCCCATCATTTTCCCTAGAACAGAAGTCCAGCCTTCAGGTCTGTAATTACTAACTTCGCCCTTTGATTTTCCTTTGTGAATAGAGGCGAGATTTGCACATCTCCAATGTATAGGAACCTCCCCTGAATCCAAGGATGCTCTCATAATGGTAGCTAAAGGTTTTCTGACCTCTTTTGCTGCTGCTTTTAATATAATTGGATAGATTCCACCCGTCCCAAATGACTTATTCACTTTTAGCTTTAAAAATTTGTCTTCCACTTTCCTCTCAGTTATCATAAAATCATTTAGCTCCCAGTCATAACTTTGATGTTTCTTTCTATCACTAAAAACTTTTCGCGCTTGAATGCAAAATATTTAATGTTTGCCAGCAACCTAAACAACACCAACAAGTGATGTTGGGTGCACCTAGTGGAACAATATGGTTTATCCCTTCCTTCTAAGGTCAACATAAAGGAAAGAATTCTTTGCTATTTTTCTTCGCATTCTTAGACAAAGACTTTTCGTAATTTGATTTAGTCTGCCTATCCTCCTCCAAGTGACTTTATTACCGACTATTTTTACTAGTCTGCAATCAATTATTGTTGAACACAGAAACCTATAGTAAGTAAGTTTCTCTGTCCACTGATAATTTATAACCATCCCATGCGTTTTTCTTCTCTGCAAACTTCTAGCACTGTCCCATGAGGACTTCAGAGAAGTTCTTGTAATCATCCACGCCTTGCTTTTCTAGTTGCTACATGTCCCAATAGAAGCAATGCAAAAATCAATTTTAACTCTGCCTGCGGCTGCCGTTAAACTGGTCTTTGTTTCCCCAAACTAGTAATTTTCAGACCAACCTAACACTGCCTCGATATCATTATAACAAGCTCCTGTTAACAAGCATAGACCAATCTGAAAAAATTCTACTCTGTTCAACCTACTATTATGTCTAGGCACAATTCCAGACACTTTCAAATTTAATCCTAACCTGCGGCTCTTCTCAAAACTGCACTATACCTGATAAGTAAATCCTCAGATCTACGCAATATTATCTTTTGGGCCTTTAAAAGCTAACTGAGGCCTGACCGAGCAGTCAATGCGAGTGGGAAGGAGCGAAAGTGCAGTAACACGCGCTCTTTGAGTGCTTCAAGCTTGATATGAGAAACGAATTGTATTCATGATTTATTGTAAACTCCTCTGACCTGGTTGTCGTTCCGGAGTAAAAACAAGAACTCTTCTATAACATTATTAATTTTTAGCCCCTGACAGACATACCCTGGTTCTATTCTAGCTATTCTTTTTACACAATATATTTCCCGTTTCTCTGCGACAGAGAAACTGAGAATAGCTACTTCCTGCGAGACTAGCGTCTTCTGCCGTTGGGTATTCCGATGTATTGTCTGATGCATAAGCATACGCTCAAGTGTTGAACGGGGCAACATAAGTCCCGCGGGGACTTATGTTTTAATTCCGCCGGGGGCATCAACCCTGTTCTTCGAGCTCTTACATTTGCCTATCAGAACGATGAATTTGTGCTTAATCTCCTCACACTCTTTGCATCAGAAACACAGAAAGGCATCTTCTTTGGTTGTATCATGTCCCGCTACTGATGTTCGCCCGCATGCAGAAAGTAATGCACATTATAAAACCCCAAGACGTCAGAAAACTGCTCTCGGTAACTATCCTTCTCTTCCCTTAGCCAAAGCGGTCTCACATGTTTTGAGCTCTTTGCTTTGCTGCTCTAGTCTGGGTCATGATTTTAGCTTAAATTTAAAATACCACACTAAACTAAAAATATATATATTAAAAATACACCATAATAATAATAACAGTATACTATTCTCAGCTTATGCTACAACAGTATGTACTATATTATAAAATTACATTATGTACTATATTGTATTAAACAGTTACATTATAAAATCACGTTGGTATAGTTAAAATTTGATAGTTTATAGACATAATAAAAACAGTTCTGATATGAATTATATTCCTACAAAATTACATAAAAATAGTGTATATCGTTTTTATATCGATGCAATGAACACTAAATATGGCAGTAGAATTCTCTCCTACTGCTACTTTCGTTTTTCAGTAATTTGCAAGGCCAAGTAAGAAACAATTTCGGCTACTTTACGAGAAAAATGGAAAAAACTGCACTACTAATTTGAAACATGTTAACAGACACCAATAATTTTTAAGAAATAAAAAGTCCCACTCACTACCTAGCGCATGTGCTTTCAAAGATCAGGTCTCCAGAGTTTAATGGAAAATCGGATTTAGTCTTATCCCTATACAGTCAAATAAACCAAGTTTTTACTATATAGTGCCAATAATTAATGAAAAGGGTTCGTAATCTAAGTGGTTACGTAAATGGATTTTCACATTCGAAGTTTAATAGCCTATATATTTCATATTATTTTTTCATAAAATATTTTATATGTTTTTCATATTTCTTCATTTTGTGAAGGGAAAACACAAAAGGAAGACTGAAGAGGAAACTGCATCAAATCATGCCCCCTTCCCCAACAGGCTTGGGGGGGAGAGGGTTCATAAAGTTTAGAAACCGCCGTATTGAGTAATGAAGATAGTGACTACATTTTCGTATAAAACGATTACCGGCTTCATCCTCGAACAGGAACCAGTTTTAAAATTAATGAAGGGGCGTATTATTAATAATAATGGAACTTACTGGGGGCAGAATTAAATTGCTTTGTAAACTTTTCTTCGTCTAGGGCCATATATCATCCATGCTAACTAACTAGGTGCTTCTATTCTGATACCAATCACAAAAGCTTGGAATACAACCCCAGGGACTCGCATCTGGTGAGCATGGGCTTGGCACACCCAGGGTTCTGAGATGGAGCTGGATATCATAATTTTTCTCTTTCTTGGTGATTCCCTTCTACTTCTGACTCTTGTTCTCTCTCTCGGGCTAACTCAGTTTTTTTTTTTTTTTTTTTTTTGGCTGGTGCAGCAAAAGCCTCAGGCTTTCTTGCACCACGTATGGCTAATAATAATAATAATAACAATAATAACGTGGACGATATTCACATGTCGACGATGCCACCTGCCTCAGAAACGATCCAAGTGTACCCAGACGAGTACACTCATAGACACGACCAGGTAGCCAGGATAATACATCAGAAGCTAGCGACGAAATACCAGTTGACCAAAGAAAGTGTGCCATATTACAAGTACGAACCCCAGGCAGTACTAGAGACCCGAACCCATAACTACTGTACTGGGACCGCGCCATAATAACGGATAAGGCCATCCCGCACATAACCCTTGTGGACAAAATGGAAAAGGCTACCTACCTGATTGACATAGCGGTGCCCAACACTGGCAATGTCCAGAAAACCCATGAGAAAAAATTAGGAAGTACACGAACCTGAGACATGAGGTCAAGGAGATTTGGCATATGCAAGAAGTAACGATCATCGAGATCGTCGTGTCAACCACCGGTATAGAGCCAAAGACTCTACATAGCAGCCTAGCAGCAATAGGTCTCCCAGAGAACACCTACAAGGAACTCCAGAAAGTCCAAATCCTGAACACCTGTAGGATAGTCAGAGAGTTCCTCGACCAACAGTAACACCACACATTACAACCACCCTGTGTACTTGGTAGCAGTACCCGTCACGGAGTGGAATTCCCCAATCAGGGAGAAATAATAATAATAATAATAACTCCTGAATTTTTGTTTGTTTTTCCCAGAGGAAAAGAAAGACCTTCCCTAAGAAAGACCTAAAAATAATACTCTTGAGAAAGTAGTAGTTTATCTCCACTCTCATCATTACTCCAACCAAGAAAGGAGCATATTCTACACAGGAGATACAAATCAGGCCTAATACAAATAATGTTAACTTGAGAGTTAAATTAACATTTGCAGGGATTTTCAGAAAAGACGCTCCAGTTTTAACTTCAAGTAGTTATCAAAATACTCCTACTTGTATATGTCGTGCATCAATGTATCCTTTGAACTCAATAGCCTTCGGAAAATATACTGCCCTTTGCGGAAACGCAACAGAGTAGAATGGGTTATTAGTGACAAGATTTTTATCAAACTGCTAGAGTTATTCAAGTTCAGCAGGAGACTCAAATGCAGGAAATCTCGAAATTGGTTTGCAATAAATTGACTAGAGTAGTTAATGTTTGAACCGATTGTGTTCGTGGATGTTTTTGTCAAAAATTTGAATTAAAAGATTCATCAATGTACAAGACTGTCTGAAAAGATGTTAAACTTTTAAAAGACGTTATATGTTATAAAATATGTCTGAAAAGATGTTAAATGCCATATTAGACCTATTTAAGGCCTTGAATGGATTGAGTAAGCTGAATGTGAATGGAATTCTTCCTCTTGCCTGAGACGACACACTTGCTGCAGGATAGATGTGAGGAAATTTGCCTTCAGCCAGGGTAGTTGATTGTTGGAACAGGCTTCCATCTGTTGTTGTGGAAGTGAATGGTTTGAATAAATTCAAGGAAGATCTAGACAAATTCTTGGAAGGTATGGATGGGCGAAATATGTAGTGCCTTTTTTTTTGTTTGCAAATATAAGCTCGCTTTCTTGCATCATTTGCCACTACTACTATAACATATAATAACTGTTTCGATACAAAGTTTAGGCGCAGCAATCTCTTTTCGAGAATAGTAAAAACGGGAGAGTCGGTTTCGTATCACTTTCTGTATTTTTGAAGAATAATCGTTATTCTAACAAACAAATGGCTTACAAACGGTGCCTTTTTCGCTGAATGGCTACAATAGTAAGCAGAATTTGGACAGGCATGAGCCACAGAACACCCCAATAATGGAAACAACTGTACCTCAAGAAATTCAGTGTGGTGTGCTGTTTCATTCGTTGATTGGGCGTTAAAAACCAGTGCACACGTATAACACATTGCAGCACATGATTGTATACGGTGGCTGTACTTTTCGGAACTTCATAGCAGGTCAGTTTTTGGAATAATTTTGTTTATTCCAAAAACAAAACTACGTCACACTATATGTATTCATATAGTTTGAATACATATAGTGACGTACATTAGTTTATTTTTGTATTTATTTAAGTATTTATAAAGCTATGGCTTAATATTCAGATAGCCCTTGTTATCGATATTTTGGCGGAAATTTCGCAACTTTCGTTCGGCAGCTTTTCTCTGGTGATTAAAGTTTTGTGAAAAGTTTCATTTCTGTAATATTTTGGTAACTTAAATTCTGCAATTTATTGTAAATTTAAATTTTGTAATCTTTCTGAAGTTCAAATTTTACCTTAATAATGGTTGCTACAAGATCCACTTACAAAGTCCAACGATATCGTGACTCAGACGGAAATTCCTGCGGGCATTTTCGGTGTGAGTCATGAGTCGTCATTTGTATACCTGTGGTATGTATTCTATGGTTGGTATAGTATACGAATCTAGCTCAATTGACGATTCTTTTCTTTTCTTTACATCCGATGTAAGAAGTGCACTGATCTCAAATTAAAACTTTGTGCATTACGAGAAGAATTCGATCCCCTCAAGAAAAGAGCGCTTGCCCTAGAAACAAATGTAACTGAGAGCTCGCCAGGGATTCAAGTATCTCGTGACCTGTCAAGTGATCACCCCCAATTTGGTCCCAGAGAAGAATAGTCAAGTGCATACCACTCTGGGTAAAGGTGATCTAGTTTTATTGGGAGACTATTGTCACGGAAACGGGTAATTTTCTTGTAATAAAGATAGGTGGACCAGAACCATGGAGTGTTTGCCGGAAGCAACAATTGATGATGTTACCAACAGATTGTCAGATTTTAAGGGGAATAAAGAATTATTATTCATGGTGGGGACTAAGGATATTAAACCAACACGATCTGACCATTTGGTGGATAAATATAGGACCATAAATTTAGGTCAGAATTTGTGTCTGCAATTCTGCACAGACACGATAGGAGGGATTATATGCTGAAAGCCTTGTGAATTAACTCGAGACTTGAGGGCATCTGGAAGACTCAAGAGGTGGGGGGATATTTTTTATCGGCATAGCCCACACTTCTAGACAGAAGGAATTGTTTTGTAGGGATGGTATTCATTTGAGCAAAGGCGGTGCAGGGATTTTTGCAAGTATCATTGAAGATACCATTGAAGGGTTCAGGGAAATTGCTAGTTAGGGGAGAGAGAAGGGTAATATAGATCTGCGTTTATCTTATGATATGGGTCAAAGTAATGCTTGTACTCACCTCAAGAATTCTTATTTGTTGCCACAACAGCCCACATTGACAAGATGTTTTGAGTGTAGCAACGTTTCAAATGAACGGGATGCGAAAGCAACCATAAATAACTTCATGAGGTGTCTCAGGGTAGTAAACTATAGAAGAATACTTAATCTTAACTGTGTCTACAGTAATGTTAGGAGTTTTGTCAATAAAATGGATGAATTTGAATTCCTGGGTAGGACAACTAATACTGATATAATAGGGCTAACAAAAAAGTGGTGCCACACGGGTATTGGGGATGACGAGTTCCATTATCGTATGCATAGTGTATTTAGGGAAGATAGGAGGGGTGGTGGTGTCACAACCTTTATCAAAAGCAACCCGAGCGCGAAAGAGTGTTTGCTGAGTCTGAAGTTACGTCTGCTAGCAGAGAATCTTTGTGGTGTGAGTTAGTTGGAAGAAAAGGTATAATGAGACTAAAAGACTGTGAAGAATATTACGAGAGTCTTTACATGTATATGAAATGGGCAAGCAAGGGCGAATGTCTTATTATGGATGACTTCAATCTTTCCCAGACTGATTGGAATAAGTGGGAAGGAAACTAAAGCAAGCTACCTTGGGGAAATTTTTTTCTAAACAAATTAGATGATTATTATTTGTACTAGCATGTCAGAGATAATACTAGGAATCAAAATACTCTTGACCTCATCATTACTCGAATTAGATGACATCACAGAGCTTAAACTACAAGAACTATTGGCAGGTAGTGATCACGCAGTCGTCAGTTAGAAGATGATGAAAGATGTTGCAGTTGTTAAAGGTAAATTTCAGAAGAGAGGACTTTGACAGTTTAAGGCGCTATATGGCATCTATTAATTGAGCAGATTGCCGAGTGAGGGCGAATACACTTGAATTAGGGAATACCTTTAAAGCAAAAATCACAGACGCCATGAACGCATACATACCATTAAGAAAATACTGCAGGAGGAGGATGCCGAAATGGGTGAATGCGAAGCTGGCCGGTCAAATAGGGCGAAAAAAAAAAGCATGGGGCAGTTACAGAGCGATGAAAGGTACTGAAGCCTACAGCAGGTACAAGTCGATTTGTAATATAACCACCAGGGCCGGCCCGAGGTATATGTGCGAACCGGGGGAAGGAATTCCTGCTCCCTCTTCCAGATAGAAAAAAATTAAGGTGTTTTTATTGAGTTAATATTTTTATTTTTGATAGAGAAAAGTTAAAAAGACAAATGTAAACACAAAAAACACAACCAGAATATTTATAATGTTTTAAGACATTAATCAAAATACTAGCAGTGGGTTGCAGTTATGCTTGCCTTTAATTTTTATAATAATAGTTTCTATAATTAAATTTCTTTCGTTTTCCCCCTTCCACGAAGCATATGCGCCCTGTCAAACCTTCAACACCACCAATGTCATGCGCCTCAAAAGCGCCAGCGCCCGGGGCAACCGCCTTCCATCCCGTAGCTCGGGCCGGCCCTGAGTACCTCGGATAAGGATAGAGAAGCCAAGGCTGCATATGAGGAACCATTGGCTAAGAGAAAATAGTTGGGACATGGAATTTTTTTATGTATGTGAATACAAGGAATAAAAAAGCGAATCAGATCGGACTTTTTTGCATTGGGTGTGAGGAAAGTCTTAGGAAACCCAGCTGATGTAGCAGATGAATTGAAGAGGAAATTTCCATCTCTCTTTACTGAAGAAAGACCCTTCATGCTGAGAAGAAGCTGTGCAAGTGAGTGGGAGTCATATGAAATTAGTGATATCGAAATTGCAGACGACTGCTTATTAGAAAAAATTTCGAGCATAAAGGCAAGTAAGGCTCCTGGAGTTGATGGAATAATTTTGAGGAAGGCCACTAGGGAGGGTATTGAACTACTAAAATTAATTATGAGAGCACCTTTGGACTCGGGAGAGATTCCGTTGGATTGGAGAAGTGCGAAGTTGATAACTACAGACCAGTTAGTCTGACTTCAGTGGTAGGGAAAATCTTAGAAGCAATGATTAAGAGAGCAATCCAGGGACATTTAGATAGATATGGTATTCTGAATAACACAACATGGTTTTGTTAAGGGCAAAATCATGTTGAACTAACTTAGTAAGCAATTTTGACATAGCTATCTACTCACGGGCTGGATGTAGGAGAACAATTTCGACGTAATTTATTTGGATTTTAGTAAAGCATTCACTCAGTTCTTCATGAGAGGTTATTATATAAGCTGGAACATGTTGGGATTACTGGGAAAATTCTAAGATGGACTGCTGGGTGGCTGCAGCACAGAAGGCAGAGGGTTGAGACTAATGGATATTCTTCAGATTGGTCTAAAGTCAGAAGTAGGTTCCCCCAAGGCTCGGTTCTTGGACCACTGTTGTGTCAGATTTTCATAAGTGACATCGACGATAAGATAGAAGGTTTGATATCAAAATTTGCAGACTACGTAAAAATTGGTAGAGGAATTAATGATCAGCACCAAGCAGCGGTCTTTCAAGATGACTTGAACAGGCTGCAAGAATGGTCAGATAGTGGCTTTGTTTAAACGCCACTGAGTACCTCGGATATTAACAAATGCAAGGTTTACACTTGGGGAGTTGCAATCCCAAAGTATTTTATAAACTTGGTAGGATTTAATTAAAACATTGGAGGAAGAAAGGGGGCTGGGACTTATAATACGGGCAGATATGAAGTTTTATGAGCAGTGTAAACAGGCAGCCAGGAAAACCCATGTTGCCCTCTTGATGATTTATCGAAAATTATCCTGTAGAGATTATGGAGGTCAGAGTCTGACTGTAAGACTACATTTGAAATACTGTGTTCAAGTATGGAGACCTCATCTGAAAAAACACATCAAGCTTCTTGAAAGGGTCCAAAAACGGCCAACTCCCATGATGAGATCGGCAAAGGTGCGACTATATGAGGAAAGACTGTATATGCGGGCTACAGAACTTGGAAAACAGCACCTCAGAGGCGACCTGATTGAGATTTATAAGGCTCTGAGACAGCTTATTAAAATGAACGAAGGCGGAATTTTCACTGTTAGAGAATTGAATAACTCAGGCGCATAAATTCAAAATACAGGGTTTAAGGTTTAGACTAGATTGTATGAAGTTTTCTTCTAGCCAGCGGTCGTTGATTGCTGGGACAGGTTGCCTTCACAGGTAGTTGAGGCTGATAGTTTGAATAAATTCAAAGGTCAACTCGATAGTTATCTATGTGAGGAGAGAAGCAAATAATTTATATTTTCTTATCTACTCGTTTTTTTTTTCCCGGCCAGTGCAGTAAATGGCTGTGGCTTCTTTGCACTTTATGGCTATTACTATTATTAGCAGGACCAATTTTTATCGATGCAGATAACAGTCAATTAACATTATCTGTATCTCCTTTAAGAGCAATTTATCTCATCCCTCCAGGATAATAGTGTTAATATCGACCAAACTTTACATACATGAAAATCATTCATAAAATCCAACCGTCCTTAAGAATACACTTACGCATGATGCTGGCTCAATTCGGTTTTCTGTTTTGCGCAAGATAAAAAAAAACCATATCATCAAAGGAAACTTCCCTAAGCGCTCCAGTACTAAACATCTGCGTGCAGTGTATTTCTGAAGAATTTTAAACATTTTTTGATTTATTTCATCTTTAAAGATAATTCATAAAATAAAATTCAGTATCCATATTGGAAAAGTGCCGTAAAGAAACAGCAAAAAGGTCATTACAAGAGAAGCTGTTATTGTCGGGTTTTTAGGCGCAACAGCAGATTAGACCATATTGTGCCGTTGTGTATTATGCCTTGTACAAGGCATGTGTTCACGGACTTATCTGCACGTTTTGCGGGCTGACAAATCCTCGCGATAATTTCTCGGCGATTTCTGAATCTTTATAATTGATTAATACTCATCAATAGATTCGAATTTCCTCGAATTACTGCCGATTTTCATGTTATCTTTTGACTACTCTACGTCAGAATGCTGAATACAACATAGAGCTTTGTTGCTCAGAATGAACCACATAGTGTTTCCTAGAATGAACTGGTGGTCCAATGAAAGAAACATATTTTCAAAGATACTGTTTCACTGTTGTCAGTCAATTAATTCAAGGTCACCATTTTTCTCCATCTGTTGTACTCAGCAATCTAACTTAACGACCTTCTATCCAAGAATGCAGCTTTCTTCACATTGATGCTCAAAGTTCTAAAGCCTCTGTGAGTGGAATGAGTTTCTCACCGCAGTCTCAACAAGATATATCTAGGCCTATATCTCTTGAGTGTGCCAGAAAGATTTTAAATTTGATGTCCATACACTTAAAGAAGGCATTTCTCCAACACCTGCTGCTGTTTTCGCAATGAAGAAAAGAGCAAAGAAGAACACCCAGCCTGTTTTTGAACTGATAAGCAGTCCTTACACGGAATCTCTTTAGATGAAACAGCGAAAGCCTAAAGGAAAAACTTAAATTCCAACAGGATCCTAGAACTCCAGGGCCTACTGAAGAACAGAAAGATAATGAAAGATGGCATTGCTTTATTTGTGAAAAGCAAGAGCTGCACGATATGATCCAATGCATGTAATGTCATAAATGGGTACACGAAGAATGCGCTGGAGCTAAAAAAAGAGCAAAAGAATGTTAGCCCATTAAACAACCAAGTATGTTCTATTTTCTAAGAGTTGAGTACTGTATATTTCTATTATATTTTCCATTGTGTATAAAAAGCCGTATTTTACGACTCTAGAACAATTCAACCTCTGGTCCAATCTAAGGCACCTACTAGTCCAATCCAGGAGCCAGGTTCCAAAATTGGACCACTTCTATAATTTTAGAATATATTTATATATATTTATTTACATGCGTAATGACATTAGAATTAATTTTTAATTAATTTTAAAAAATTAATTAAAAATTAATGAGTTCAGTTGATTTTTTAATGGTTTTCAATTTATTTTTTACTGTAATCATTTTGCGTTAATGTTATATTCGTTTTAATTTCTGGAGAGTATCATACGGAAATGTTATACGTATCATATTGAGCTAAATTTCTCTTATTCTTCTACAAATATTGAAAGCAACGTAGAACGTATTGAGCACCACAGCTCTGGTTTATACTATCAATATTCATCGATAAACATGCAAGGTAAGAAATTCTTAATGTCCCCTCTAACTAAAGTCTGTTTATTCGCCAGTTAAATTTCATATAATTTGGTATTCAATGCGCCGATTGAAAAAAAAAAAAAAAAAAGAAAAGCCAGCTCCGATATTTTCTATAACCGTTTGCTAGTCTTGGAACCTATTAAAAATACTAACAAATGAATTCCAAAGGTTTCCCACCGGACATTATTTGAATTCTTTTTCAGTGTATCTTCTAAGAGTGGTAGATCGTAGTGAATCCTAACCAGTTTTGGAATCAGAGATTTAAGGCAGCATTTGTTATCCAAAGGTCTGACTAATTCATAAGTTAAGAAAAGAATACTAGAGCAGGAGTTCATTATCATTTGCCACTCTGTCAGAATATCCTAATGTCAATTGCTTGGATCCTTGATATGCACATTAATAAGGGTCACGGCTCTTACTCACCAGAAGTTTAAATTAACCAAAACAAACATTTTTTCGTTCTCGAATGATTGCAGCTTAACTAAAACTTGCTACTTGTCTATATTATCATAAAATAGGATTTACTGACGCTGTTCATCATTAAATTTTACCACACTCTGCCTAAGGCACTACAAGCCCAACTTCTCTCACCTCGCCCAATATCTTTGCTGATTTTACGAATGAACATTTCAAAGAACGTTCGGAAAGGTAGGAGAAAACCAGAAGTCTACTACGACGATATCCTGACGCACGTGAGCGGACTAAAGAGTGCTGATCAACAACACTATTTTAGGTGCCAAGGAGAAAGTGTTCTCCGAAACATTCGCACCCATTTGTGCAAAGAATAACCATTTCCTTAAGTTCTAATCCCCCGAGATTAAGAAAACGTATGTTGTGATGTCTCCCCCTCTTTCTTTCGCATAAATCTTGAATTACGTGCGGTGCTCATCACTCGTAACCCCTCCCTCATCCCTTATTTGTCGTCCGGAAGAAAATAAAAGTGTACAAGCCGCTTAGCCGAGTCGGGAGTATAAAGTGGACACCCTGCCGACACTGTAAACAGGCATCACAACTGCGCTGTCTCTTCTCGCGGTGAGTGAGGCTGCAGGTCAAGGACGGTTTTCTGACGCTCGCCAGGAGGATGGAGGATGGTTTTTGTACCGTCCGGACTTTCTCCAATCGGCCTTGAGGGTCACATAAAGCATTCGAGGTTATGATCTCTTCGTCGGAACGTAATCATTAAAAGCAAATCCTTTACATGAGAGGAAATAGCGAGGTGTTCGAAGGGGTGAGGGAGAAAGGAAGGGATGCCAGAAAGGGAAAAAAAGAAAAGCGTAGACAACAGGTAACTGAAGACGCCAGTTACGAAGATGAAACGCAGACAGCAATGCGGGATTTCAAAGAAAGAAAGCTGACTGGAGTCGTACTGGAAGGACGGTAAATTGAGAGATGAAAAAAGGGATTAGAGAATGGCAATTCTAGACAAATGTTGGATACTAAGGGAACGAGTTTTTTTATGAATATTAAAACGAGCCACGAAATCGAGTAAATCTTAATTTTGAGTAAAAATTAAACAATAAAAAATTCCGTGAACATTACATGATAAATCATGATGAATTTTGAATTACTTCCTGTATTTCCCATGATTGAAATTTGCTACAGAAACAACTAAGAATGGTCTTTTGTCAAAGAAGAACAAAGAGTAAAATGTAAATTCTCCACGGATAACAAGAGAAACACAAATTAAATAAGGGGTTTTTAAGAGGTTTTCCTTTAATTCCCTTATTAAATCTCTTTAATTCGGATTAAAGAAATAAGGGAATAAAAGAGATTTCATCACATTCCAACCTTCCCAATATATCTCTATTATAGAACTACTTTTTTTTTTTCTTTTTTTTTAAGTATTCGTTGATCACAAAAAAGTGACTCGTGAGAACGAGTCCACTTGGTTCTTTGCCTGTAGTTATTATTCATACGATTTTTTTTTTATTACATTGGCAAAGCAAATTAGGCGAGCGCAGAATCTACACAAACGATGTTTGTGTAGTTGAAGTGAGTTCCAATCGTTGCATCGAAACCATTCAAAGCAAATTGCACAGAGAACAGTAACTGCGACTTAAAGATTGTAGGAAGGAACAGTTTTTGACACCGTTGTGGATGGCGTGCCTAAAAGCTAAGGTCAACGACTTTAGCTTTTAGGCACGCTCCCGCATATATATATATATATTTTAAGAACAGATAAGTCTGATAAAGTTTGCACAGATGGAGGTGGAAAGTACACAAAGTGCCAGGGACTATATATATGTGCTTATTATCTTAACCAGGTCGAAATTTTGTATTTGGGCTTGTTAAAAATATTTGTCAAGCCAAACTAAATTTAATTTAAATGGACAAATAGAAATCCAGCAATTACTATTTCTTTTTTCTATATACTGTAATTTGTATGAAAAAAAAAAAAAAAAGGATTAAATGTAGTTATGCAATATCGTTAGCTTTAGATAGTCCATGCATGCATTGTTATGTAAAACAATACATAAAGTAGTGTCTCTTGTGAAGGATGTTGGTTTGTATTTTATTGGCGCATTAGCATCTCAGGCTATAATGCGCCAGTGTGAAGGATATATATATATATATATATATCCTGTGTATATATATATATATACACACACTGTATAAAGAAAAGACACTTGAGAAAAAGAGTACACGGAGTAATAAATATTATAGAGTTGTAATTAAACGGGACGGTTAAGTTTAGAGACCGTAAGTTGTTGTTATTTGGTTTTTAGGAGCATTAGCAACTAAGGCCATATTGCTCCGGGGATATGCGGTGATCATTTCCTGACCTTTCCGCATCTGGTAGCCACGGGCTCGAACCCCGGTCTAATCAAGAAGCGTGTGCTACGCACTGCTGCTCCTGCCCACCTGGCTACGGAGGCGCCCAGAGACCGTAAGAGTACAATTTTATTAAATGCTCTATAAAGTTATAATCTTAGTAATTAATCGATAAGGAGATAACTGTACTTTTCATTTCTATTAACCACAGAAAAAGAAAAAGAATCATTTAATTTAAGAAAAAAAAATCGAACGCTGCTGTAATGTAATGTAATGTAATGCGCTGCGTATATTAATTAACTATTTTAGATACGTTGTATGGTTTCGCATCTGCGATGAGTTGTTGAGGAATCAGTGTAAGTGCTGTTTCCAGCTGATTAGGTGTCACTAGACAATCCAATTCAAGATGCAGTGCGTCTTCCTAGGAGGTCTCAAAAGATGCTCTATGGAATTCAGGTGGGGGAGCAGCAGGTAAGCCAATCCACATTGACGATAACATCAACTTCAAGTATACTGTTCACTAGCTATACTGTTCACTAGCTACCAGTTACTAGGTCCTACCTAGTAACCGGTAGGACCACCTTTCGACTGGATAAGGGCAGTCACACAGCGAGGAGTCCACTAGTTCACGAAAACGTACCACAGGTATTTCCATCCACGCTTGCTGCGCCACTGTCCATAATTCCGTCGGATTCCTGGGTGGAGGATCCAAAGCTCGAACGGACCTTTCCACAGCATCCCAAAAATGCTCCACAGGGTTCTCGTCCGGTGAATGACGAAGCCATTCCATGGTGGTAAAATCTGCGGAATGCTCTTCGAACCATGTTCTAGCTACCATGGCTCTGTGGGAAAGCGCATTGTCCTTCTGGAAGAGTCCATTGCCCTGCGGGTGCACGATGACCATGAAGGGATGCAAATGGTCTGCAAGAATGGACACGTAACCTGGACCATTCAGAGATGCGTCTAGACGTACCAGAGGTCCCAACGTGTGCCAGTTGAACACGCCTCAGACCATTACAGACCGTCCACCTGCCTGAACAGTTCCCTGTTGACATGACGGGTGCATAGCTTCGGGCGCATCCGTAGCCAGGTGGGAAGGAGCAGCAGTGCGTAACACACGCTTCTTAATTAGACCGGGGTTCGAGCCCGTCACCATCAAATATGGAGGATGCGGAAAGGTCAGGGATTGACCACCGCATATCCTGGAGCAATATGGCCTTAGTTGCTAATGCTTCTAAAAATCCAAATAACAAACAAACAACAGCATAGCTTCGTGTGGTTTCCGCCAGATACGCATCCCCCCTGTCCGCTCGAAATAACTGGAAACGGGACTCATCGGACCTGTCTCCAATCATCCAAGGTCCAGTGCCGATGTTCTTTCGCCCAGTTGAGGCGTAGGGTCCTGTGTCGTGGTGTTAGCAATGGGAATCTTGTGGGTCGGCTCCCATAACCTATTGCGGTTAATGATCGCCTGATGGACTTGGTGGAGACGTTTCTGGCACCTCCCTCGTTGAAGTCGGCGGTGACTTTGCCACTGTCGCTCTCTGGTTGGCTGAAACAATGCGAGACAGATGTCGACGGCCACGTTCATCCACCTTTCTCCGCCCACAGCGCTGTCCACGATGAGATGTTATTCCGGAAATGGCGTATTCGCGATACACTCTTGATACTGTCGAACGAGGACAGTGCAATTTCTTTACCACTTCCGCGTCGGGCAACCACTATCATCTCTCTTTCAAAGTCGGTTAACTCACGACTTTTATGCATACTGACATCGAATTACCGTTTACGTAAATGCAGTGTACCTATATACCTGCAAAGCGGTCGGTTCGTCCACTAGCGAGAGGGGTGACAGCGTCGCGTTGCCCAGGAACCAGGTGTCCCATAAATTCTGTCGTTTCAGTGAATATTTATAATTCACTGAAATGTGCCTAATACAAAAATATAGTATATTGTACTATATTTTTTATTTATTGTATATATTTTACTGTATTTAATTTACTGTACATATTCCACTCTACTCTACTGTGTACTTTTTATTCACATGTTATTAATTATTTTTATCTGTCCATGTGCTGCCGCACCGAGGTGAAGTTCTATACTTCAAAGTAAATAAATGTAATAAAAATTCAAAGTAAATAAATGTAATAAAAATTCAAAGTAAATAAATGTAATAAACTGAAATTTTGTAACCCGATGAAAGTGTCGATGTGATCAAGGAAAACTACACTGAAATACAAAAGATGAACCTTTTAAGTATTTTTTATAAAGCACCTACGGAGACCTCAAATTTTAAATGATTTCCTAAAGAATGTTTACAAACATCCTTGTTGCCCGAGCTGTCTTCACAGATATTGTAATTGAGATTACAGCATCATCAGTCTTAGAATTCATTGCCAGAATTGTATAACTGTTTGAAATGTTCTAAAACTTAAACACAGACAATCATAATGGGGGATCTCAATATGCCACTACCAAAACATCGGCAGGCAAAAAGCGAGTTGGATGATACAATGGAAGCTTTAAATATGAACCAATTGAACACACCAGCAACAAGAGGAACTCAGCGCCTGGACCTGATATACTACGATACCCAGATATAAAGTTGAGGAATAACTATATGAAATTCACGCCTGATCACCAACCACTCACGTGTGAAGCCACTTTAAGAAGAATCCGAGACATCCGTCAAGCTGGTCCACATTCGAAAACTGAAACAAATATAATCTTCTCATCAAAATATATTAAAAATGATGTCATTCTGAAACACCTGATCGCATATAATTGGCAAAAACTATACCTTTTGGGCACTGATGATACCTTATCAGCACTCTCGCAATCACTCATGTATATGGCCCAAGAAGGAGCATCTAAGGAAATAAAAGTATCAGACAGAGCAAATCCCTGGTTCAACCCACAGTTAAAAGTAATTTTCAAAAATAAACAAAAACTGTACAGGAAATGGAAAAGAACTGGGCATCCAGAGGACCACACCAGGTACAAACATGAAAGAGCACGTTTCATGAAGGGGAAGAAACGGGCACACATAGATATGGCTAAAGCAAAACTAAAGGCAAAAGAATTGTCAGCAAAAAAAGCCTCATGCATAAAATGACGGAGGCGTCCTTTAAGGAATAGACCGAAGCCACTTTCGGAACACCTCTCAAGGAAAATCAAATTGACAGCGAAGCAAACAGCAATAGGATACAAGATATAATCAAGAAGTTTAACGAATCTATCAATAGCAATCAGATCGTAACTAACAATGAACATCTAAAGGAAATCAATATTAGCAGAGACATCTTAAAAAGAGCAATCAACAGCCTTCCAAATAAAGCAACAATTGGGCCGGATAATTTCCCACTATTTATGATTAAAATCTGTAGCTGTTACATAATCGATATACTACTATACATATTCCAGAGAATATTGATGGAGGAGAACTTTCCGAAGCTGTGGAAAAGCTATTTTGTAAAACCTATCCCCAAAATAAAAAAACCCAAAATCTGTAAAAGACGTCAGACCAATTGCTGTCGGATGCTCTCTACAAAAAATCTTCGAAAAAACAATCCTGCACACCATTATCGAACATTGCTTTAAAACAGAATACCTGCACTCAGTACTTCCACAGAGATCGACCATCACCAACCTCATGGGGATACTGCTAAGGATCCAGCAAGCACTAAACAACAAGCAGCAACTGGATGTAGTCTTTTTAGATTTGGCAGTCGCATATGATAACATATCCATCCCAGCTCTCATAGTCATTTGCGGGACTACTTTCTCATTACGGGAAATGCCCTCCATTTTTAAAAGAACACTCTTCGGCGCAGACAAATTACGGTGACAAACGAAAACACGACACAAGGTATGAGGTTGATAAAGGTGTCCCGCAAGGTGGAGTCTTGTCTGCCACAATTTTTACCATAGCCCTTGAACCCTTCTTAGCCCAGAAAAAGAAACACTTCATCACATACGCAGATGATATAAAATTTTTTTATTGCTTATTGCCTCAGATGATCAGAAATCAGCTGACTACCGCAACCAAGTGGCTAATACTAAAATAAAAGAACTTCAAGAGTATCTAGATTGAATCGGGCTGCAGTTGAATGAAAAAAATACGGCACAAATGACTTTCACAAATAAAATAAATCCAAACAAAATGGAAATATATGTAAACGGCATCCTCGTCCAAAAGGCGCAGTCACACGTTGATCTTGGACTCAAGTGGGACGAAGGCCTGAACTTCTGCCGGCACTTCGCATACATCCGTAGCAAAACATACGCGGCGCTCTGGGCAAGCAGGCAAGAGCTCACCGGTATTAGAGACCCCGGTCTGATGAAGCAATACATCAACAGATGTGTTGCTCCTATTCCCCTATACGCGGCACAAATCTGGTCTTCAGCTCCTGAAAGCAGTATCAAAGCCTTTCTAGGACTCGAATACTGGCTCTTGAGATGGCTAAATAGAATTTCAGCTAAGCCTTTTACTATCTCAAGAGCTATACTATACTCCAATTTAGAGGTCACACCCTGGAGACAAATAATCACGTCAAGAAATATAATGACGCTCGCTCAGTTTTTAACGGTACGGCTGGATACATCGAAGGCCCGAGAGTGGATAATAATAAACGGCGAAAAACAAAGACGAGTTGCAGATAAGGAACTGCAACTCAAAGCTGCATTTACGCAGTTGGATAGCCTCGGAAGATTCTTTCCAGCAAACACAATCCAGCTATTCAACAACCTCAATATCAACCCTGAAAAGCTCTGCACTTGCAAATCCTCCAGAAAGGAAGTTCTCGGAAACTCCTACTTGAAAATACAGATGTAAGGAAACAGTTTCGGCATCTTGTTCTGCCAGGCATGAGTCACTGGGCTTTAGAAGTCCGACCTCATCAAGAAATAGATGTCAAGATATGTTCCTACCCACCCCACTCTACTTCCACAGAAGAACCCGACTGCTGGAAACAGTAAATTGAACTTTCAAGTTTTTATTTTGTATTACAGTGTATTATACTGTATCACGGTCATACCTGTTGTCTCGTTGTTTCATATGCTGTACGCTGTTCGGCGCTGTAAATATTTGTGTTTATGTAAATATGGTGAAACTCCCACTTCTGTGTGTTTAAACAGAAGGTATGCTTCGAATGTCACGGTATTAAGTTCTTACCAGTTTATACTAGTTAAGTGGTAAAAGACTTAGCAGGTAATTAATAACTCAAGTATTGTATATTCCAGATAAGATGTATTTATAAATCAGATAACATGTATTTTATAATTGTATTACATTTTGTAACATAATTATATGTGTATCATCACCCTAACCCTGGCCAGTGGTTGTAACCGGGTGTCTCCTAAAAGAAATAAACTGATGATAATAATAATAATAAACGAATGAAAATATTTCACCATTTCTCCGTTCAATTCATTTGTGTTCCGGGGAAGTGGTCTATAGGGAAGGCAAAAAGGCGTTAAGTGACGTAACCCCAGTCACGAAATACCGGCCCCAGTATGAAATAACCGTTTTCAGTCGGCCCACTGTCTGCTAAGCAGACGGACAGCCTTGAAAACACCATCAGCGTAATGGTAACAGGGATGGTCACTGCAGATGGTGATAAATGAAACGAAAGGTTGGCAGGTGGCCGCGTTTAACTCTTCCCACAGCCTAAGGGAAGGTGACAACAATTTAAGAAACAGCTGAGTACTATTAATGCTTCATTATTTTTTGATCTTTCTTCATTGTGACCCTACAATTCCTAGGGTGATAAATACGTGTTCTGTTAACCCATCACAATTGTTATTTAGATGCAGCCTGATATAGAATTAAATTTTTTTCCCTTTCGCTTTTTGTCGCACTGCCAAAGAGTTTATTAAGCTAATGGTGTTGCTACCAGAAATACAAATAACATCATTAAAGAAAGCAACTGGAAACACTACTGGCTAGAAGTTTCTGTCTATCCGAATAAATGTTTTTCACATTGAAACAGTCGTTTCGCGCTTAGCGTAGTCAATAATATTTGGTTTACCGACAGACAGTCAAAATTCTTCCATTACTGAGGACAATTTATTATCTA
Source organism: Mastigoproctus giganteus (assembly GCF_048544385.1). NCBI lineage: Eukaryota > Metazoa > Arthropoda > Arachnida > Uropygi > Thelyphonidae > Mastigoproctus > Mastigoproctus giganteus. The sequence continues at coordinate 79,252,039 of NC_143585.1, read as the reverse complement.
CGGGGGGGGGTGAATACATACTGCAATCGCCTAGTATAATTTCATCCAGTTATCTAACCTCACCACCAACATCTATAATATCTAACATCGTAACCAGGCCTATACGAGAGGAATAGATTAGGTCTACAGTACCTGGAGCCACAATTTTTTAAGAGGGACCGACCAGCCAAGACCATAATATTGCATTTTCGAGTAATTACATTAATTTTAATAACCAGCAAAAAAATTCTACAAACTTAACATAATAAAAATATTTATATTTTCTTAGTTTTTTTTATCTCTTTCATTTATTACACATATGTTGGAATTAACTCTTTATTTTTAACCCACATATCTATATGTAGCTACATACAAACACAAAGGGGGACAGATGGACTTCACAATGGAGCCCGCGTTACACATAGAAACACAAGGCTTTCATGTACTTTGCACTGAGGGCCCCGCTTTATCTCTCAATGACCCCGCCCTTACAATAAAATCCGAAATTAAATTCATTTTCTTGAAATATATTGTTCAAACAATAAACAAGACAGACTGAGACTAAAGAATTATATTGTGTTAAAAGCAGTGGTTCCCAAACTTGGATGACTGAAGGAAACCCTTTCATTGAAACTTTTCCACAGAACCCCAAGCTTAAAATTGTTTCGATGCTATAATTTCTTCCAGTTTTTAAATACATGGTAGGGGGGCTCCACGCCCTGCTCGCGAACCCCCGTGCACGCTTTTCTACGTAAAATGTAGAGTTATGACGGAGTACGTCAAATCTTTTCTACGTAAAAGAGACAGCTGTCGAAACGTACTGATCGAAATATAATCAGGAAATGCCCTCACCCCTACAACACAATAAAATCCGTGAAACAAATTCGAAATTAAATAAATTTTCTTGAAATTTACCTGTGCCTTTGTAGTGACGTAATTTCCCCACCCACTTGTACCACGTGACCAGCATCCCTCTTCTTACATTGGCTACCACACGACATTCTCAAGGTCGAATAAATATCATTATGCAATTATTTACCTGCGTTTACATAGGTCACTTAGGAAAAGGCCTTTTGCTTCGGATTCCATAATGCATGAGGAATATTGTCGCATCCGAAACAACAGGACTAAAATATATAACTAAAATATACACATTTTTAAAATATTTAAACAATGAAAACATCGTCCCAATATAGTTTATATATTTACAAATATACAAACTATATTGGGACGATGGGTCCCTTCATCAGCTGACATTAATATACAAAAAACGTTACAATGGAACATCAAGTGATGCCGGGCGTGGTCATGTATTAGACAGTGAAGCATGTACACAAAGTTGGTGAGCGTTATGGAGGCAGTTGTTATGGCATAAGTCCCACGTACGCGCTGTATATTGTCAACAGCAAATGTCTGATTTTGCTCAGTAACCCATTTGTGTTCCTCCCATTTAACGTCCCTATATAATAGAGGTATGATTGTAAATAATTTAGTATTTTGTAAATATTTGTATAGTTTTGTAATTATTGGTATAATAATAACATTATAACGCACTGATCGAAATCTAATCAGGAAATGACCTATGTAATTATTTACCTGCGCATTTGTAGTGACGCAATTGCCCCGCCCTCTTCTCCCATTGGCTAGGATAAACATCACTAGGAGGAAAACTTTTTTAATGTACAGATCGATAAAAAATTTCAGACGTTATTTGGGGAGCCCTCTGGAGTATCTCTAAGGACCCTGAGGGTGGTCGATCCGCGATTACAGTTTGAGAAATGCTGTCCTAGAGAATTAAACGTCCTAACAATGCTTACTGTTCCAATACAAAAAGTCAAACTCCAAAAGTCAATTGTTAGGATATTGAAAATAGACGTCTCACTGAGTGACCTATCCTTGTCCTAAGAGATCATTATTTTATGTATTCTTAATAGAATACATGAAATAACCATTACAATATCAAAAGTATTTATTTACACTTCATTAATAATTCAGAGTTAGTATGATTAAATTCTTAAAATAGTGGCCATTAGTTTTAAATGCATAACACGAGTCGTTTTGACACATTTTGGCAAACATTAATCAAGCCTTAATTTATCCAGATTTAGGGTGCTTAAGCGTAGAACCCGCGTTCTACGCTTAAACCATCAGCGACATAAAGCAGGAGCTTCTCACTGGCTATGAACACACAGAAAGCAGCTGACCAGTGCAACTTCTCGGTATGCGATGGGGTAAAGTTTTGCACTGGTCAACTGCTTTCTATTGGGTTCATAGCCAGTGAGAAGCTTCACCTGCATGTCGCTGCTAGTTCCAGGTAAGCGGTTACCTGCGTTCTACGTGTAATCACTCTAAAGGCGCTTACACGTGGAAGTTACACTGGTAAATTGTCTTCTATGTGTTCATACCGAGAAGTTGCACTGGTCAACTGCTTTGCATGTGTTTGTAGCCAGTGAGAAGCTTCCGCTTTATATTTAGATAGGGGCACTTCTAAACTTTCAAATAATACTAAATATAGCTGAAAATAGCCAAAAATACGGAGCACAGAATTCACTGTTGTCATCTCCGCCACCTAGCGGGGTTTTATGTCGCTGCTGGTTTCCTGTAAGCGGCTACCTGCGTTCTACGTGTAAAAGCCCTTATGTAATAAAACTAGACAAATATTTTAAAATGTATCAGTAATTAGTTTTAGTAGGTATACAGTGCGAAGTTTAAACTACATCTTTTAAATCAGGTCTGGCCAACATAAATCGTTCTGCAGGCCACCTTGACGAACTACAAATCTTTTAAAAAAAATCAAATGCCTTAAAAATTAATTTATTCATTCATTTTTAATATATATCTACATCAGTGAGATATTTGCTTTTCTTTGCGATCACTCAAATACTTTAAAAATCTACTTCAATATCAATACTGGTATCTGCAGACGTTAATTGGTTTGTTATTGAAGCTCGAGATTTACTTTTAATAAACTTCATTTTTGAAAAGAAAGTTTCATAAACGTATGCGGATCCGAAGGTGCTCACAATTTTTTGTGCAAAAAATCTTAATTTGGGATACTTTTCAGCTGTGACATATACGTGTTGTAAAAGTTGATTTTTGTTGTCGTGGCGTTTTAATTCGTTGTTGCACTGTAAATCAATTACTTCCATCTGCAAAGTTTTCGGTTTGAAGAAAGGACTGAATGGTGGGGATTCGAGGAAGTACAGCTAGTCTAGTATTATATTTCTTGTTATTTATCGTGCCTAATGCAGCTAGTGAATGATTTCCCACTGATGTAGTTAGCAGTATAAAAATCATCTGTCGGGCCGCAAAAAATAATGTATTTGATAATATTGATAATTTATTTATCCCTATTTTGTGTTACAATTGTTGGGAGATAACGGCAAGAAGGGAGGGAGAACACATAACCCAGAGGCTTTTTAGGGGGTTTTCCCTTTGAAAAAGATAACAATAAAACCAGATACACCATGAATCGGACATATTTCTACCTTCCATTACAGAGACTTCGTAAACCAACCACACATGTCGCGTGGTTAACAACAGTACTTATAATTACATTGTGAGTACTTTTACAATAACAAGTATGAAAGAAAAAATTATGAAATAATTGCGTAGAGTGTTACAAGCTTTTTGACAGCTATTCCTTCAACTTGTTTACATAATTTCCAAACTGGTATGCATTGTGGAAAGTTCAGGAGTTGAATGGAAGGTGATTTAGATCAGACATCCCTGGTGATGTGTTCAGTCAGGAGCTTCTTGAACTTGTTTAGTGAAATGGCATTTTTGATGTTTTCAGGAAGATTATTCCAGGTTTTTGCGCCTCTGTATTTTATATTTTTCTGACCTATGGCTTTTCTAAAAAGCGGAACCTTCAGGTTCGCTTCATTTCTTAAATTATATGTTATTCCTTCTTCTTCTATTGTTATAAAAAAGGATCTCAAGAGAGGAGGAAAGTTTGGTGTTTTCAAAGCATTGTAGACAAAGACCGCCTCAGCTTTTGTATCAGTTGGTAGATGCTTAAGAGTCTCGCTTCCTTATATCTCGAAGTCACCGATGCATTCCAGGGAAGGCCCAAAATTGAACGAACACATAGATTGACAATTGAATTGATTCTCGTAAGGTTATCTTGACTGGTCGTATCCCATGAGATGATTCCATATGTGAAGTGAGGCTGTATTAAGGAAAGGAATACTAGTCTGAGAAGTGAAGGAGGTACCGAGGCTCGGGCGAGTATTCCTGCTAGTGACGAAGTCTTCTTTCGTAAGGTGATCATTTGTTTATCCCAACTCAGCTTGTCATCTAGCCAGATTCCTAGAAACTTGGTATCATTCACCCTTTCGAGTTGTTTTCCTTTGTATGTTATTTCGAAATCAATATTTAATGGTTTATTTTTCGTCCTAAACACCATATATTTGGATTTTTCTGATTCTTTTGAAGTATCTTGCATTGAAGTTGGTTAGGATCTTTATCAGTGATTAGAATGGAAATGTCATTGGCATACGCTACTAGGTGGGAAGATGGAAGATGAGAGAGAAATTCATTAATGTAAAGAACAAATAGGATAGGTCCGAGAAGTGAGCCTTGAGGTACTCCCCTGGAGAAATAAGAAATGTCTGAAAAAGACTGGTTTGCTTTAACGACAAATGGCCTATCAGTAAGGTAGTCTTCAAGGAGAAGGTTAATTTTTCTCTCAAGCCAAGATTGTTGAGCTTGTTGAGTACGATATTATGATTTATGCAGTCAAAAGCTTTTGATAGGTCTAGAAACAGTGCCATTGCATAGTGACCCTTTTCAAGACAGTCCGTGATCCTAGAGCAGAAGTCAACAATTGCCAGGTCAGTGGATCTTTTTGAACGATAAGCGTACTGTTGTTGATGGATAAGCTGATTGACTTCCAGGAAGCCCATGAGTCTGCCGTGAAGAACTTTTTCGAATAATTTTGCAAAAACTGAGAGTAGAGCTATTGGACGAAAATTGTTGATAAAGTTACAATTTTTCCCCTTAGGAACAGGAACAAAGACTGCTTTTTTGAATTGAGACGGGAATTTACCAGATTGAAAGGAAAGATTGTAAATATACTTCAGTGGTGTTAGAATTGAGTTAAGGACCTTTTTCAGCAGAGCAGGAGATATTTCATCAAAGCCAGCGGCTCCCTTTTCTTTTAATTGATGTCCTGCTTCTAAAATCTCTTGATCTGAGAGCGGAACGAGGAAAAAAGAGCTCCTCATTGAGTGCTTGACAGATTCTCTCGTTGCATTATCTCTAGAGTCAACTTCGTCTTTAAAACGGTTATTCACACTTGAGATAAAGTGATTACGGAAGGCTGCGGCTTTTTCCTGGTCATCCGAAATGAGTACCTCGTTCTCAACTACATCTCCAACGTAACTCTGTGATTTCGTTTTTCTTCCAGGTAGTAGCTTGTCCAAGACTGTCCACTTTTCCTTGCTTGTAATGACGTCTTTAAATTTTTAAGTTGGGAACTATAATATTTCCTTTTCTCCAACCTAATACTGTCGGTGACTTTGTTTCTGTACGTTGTGTATTTGTTTTTATCCGCCTCCTTTCCTGTTTCTCTAGCAATTCTTGCAAGTTTGTCCCTTTTCTTTAGCATGTTACAAATTTTGTTTGACATAAATAGGCATAATTTCCGTCTTGGCCTAGTGGTCTCTTTATTCCCTGGGATCCTGATGTATGACGCGCATTTTTCGTAACTATTTAGGATATGCTCAAAGAAGTCGTCGCAATTTCAGGATCATCTGTAGCAATCACCCCATCCCACGAAGACTGCTGGAGATCATAACAGAGCTGATTGAGAGAGCCTGGAGTCACAGATCTGTAAGTGTGCATGATCTCTTCCACAATTTCATTTTCAATTACCATTAAGATGGGAAGATGATCAGAAATGGTTGCATCCAGTACTGCATAGGTTAGTGAGCATTCCCCAATTGCGAAGTCAAGAAGGGAATTGTGGGACTCTCCCATTCTAGTCGGGATAATTCCGTCAGTCAGAAGAGAAAAACCATTGGAAGAAATGACATCTAGGAGGTCTTGCACTTGAGAGGAAGAGCTTTGAAGTATGTTAATATTAAAGTCTCTCATCAGCAGAAGACTAAGGGATTTGCTTGTGAAGTGAGATAGAATATTGTCAAGAGTTACAAAGAAACTGTTGACTGAAGCTGAGGGAGGTCGGTATAGACACCCAATCACCAGCGAAGCAATGCGGATAAAAGTGATTTCACAAGCTTGATCAGGCAGATTTGTGATAGGAAAGGCAGAGCATCGCAGATGATTGTGAACGCGGGACCCATGTAGCCCGCGGGTTGGCCAGGCCTGTTTTAAATTATCTTACTATCATAAAAATCTGCGAAGATGAAATCTGGTGACCTGATAACTACATTCAGTGGCAAATTTATTAGATACACCTACCTAAGAGCGAGCAGGTCCCACTTTACTGCTCAAAAAGGCCTGCAATCGTCGTCGCTTTGACTCAACGAGATGTCGGTCCATGTTGACCCAAATGCTTCCTACAGGTGTTACAAATTGGATGGTTGCATGTTTACACTCAGAAGGTCTTGTTCCGTTTCATCTTACAGGTGCTCAATTCGATTGGGATCTGCTGGCAAGGGAGGTCACCACAGTAGGTTGAATTTAATATCATGTTCGCAAAACCAGTTCTGGGAAAATCCGGCCTCGTGACATAGTGGATTAATCTTTTGGAAGAACCCATTTTCAGACTGATATACTAAAGTCATGAAGGGTTGAACCAGCCAGTCAGATAAAGGGTCCCAACATACATCAAGAAAATGCTCCCCGAACCATTACACCGCCACCACTAGTTTACATTATTGGCACCTGTAGGACGAGCCCACAGACATGTTATTTTCGCCATATTCTGGCTTCTTATCAGCATGAAAGAGCAGGAACCGGAATTCATCAGATCAGGCAATACTTTTCCAATCCACTGCTGACTAGCGTTGACTAGCACTGCTGACTAACCGTACCTTCTTGCTTTCTAATGACAGAAGTGGAACCTGATTCGGTTGTCGGCTGTGATAACCCATCCGTGATATGATATGGTACGACGAATTGTGCGTTCTGAAATGCCTCGTTGGTTATCACTGTTGGACTAGGTCTTTATCTGACTGACTGTAGTCATTATGTTTCAAAGAGCTGTTTTCAATTACAGGATCGCCACATTGGCTGGATGATTATTGGAAAAATCTTGATACACTCGGGACACAGTCGTACGTGAAAACCCCAACCGTATTGCAGTTTTCGAAATACTCACACAAGCTCGTCTGGGGCAGACTACTATTCCACCGGCACATCACTTAATTCTTTCGTCTTGTTCATTCTAGCACTGAATTGCACCCTATCTGCCCACCTGCTTTTTATCGTGCGGTAAGGACTCGGGATTGGGCGCTCCAGTTCATGACAAGGAAAGACCTGATACGACATCTAAGCATTCCATCAAATCCATTTTCTACAAAACAATAACTCCAGGAGAGTTACAGTAATTTAAGTCCAGTGTTAGAATAATTTCTCCATCTTCTAATGGGACTGTCTGGGATTTTGCATATAAGTACAACGAGATGTAAATGCAAGTTGGAAGACAAGCAGAATAAGGAACTATGAGAGTGGTAAGTGCAATATATCACTAATTGCAAAAGAATAGTACTCAAATATTCGTTTGTCGCAAAGGCATAAAGATGGCCAGAACACGTACACGTGTTCTGGCTATCTTCACGAATAGCATGTACCCAACTGAAGGAGTTAGAACAGGGTCACATCATTGGGATCCCGAGACTGTATGGCCCAGATATACCGCTGTTCGTGTTTCGCAAAATCTTTACATATACACTGGTGGCATTATCAACCAGGACCGCTGGTTGATGATGCCACTAGTGAATATGTATATATGTATAATATAATATATCTCTCGTATATATGTTTCTAATGTATGGTGGCACCAGGAACAACAGTTCTCCGCCTTGATTCTCTGTGGAGACAGACTGTAAAAAAAAAAGCAAATATGTGAGTAGTCTGTGGTTTGTGTAAATTGTGTCAGGGCAACATTGTTATGCTATTTAGCCTCTTTGCCACCGGGAAGCAGCCATAACCTGGAAAGCTGCTTCGTAATGCTCGACCCCGGCATGAGGAGCCGGACCTCTACTATCGTTAACTGCCCAGAGATAACTGCCATAATACCGCACCTACTGGAAGTAGTGCTTTACCAGAGGTTGTACCAGCAGCAGAACACACTTACAAATGTCGTCCAGGTTCTGGAGAACATGGACAAACACTAGCAAGAGGTACGGATAACTCGTTATCAGACTGCCACCTAGAGATTTTCCTCTCTGAAAATGAGATTGCAGTTGATATCAATTCGTCTTTAGATAATATGGTATCAGGAAGCACTATTAAGTGACTGGCAGGACAGGTTGCATTCATATTGCATTGACTTACCCTCGCCATATCTTATCGTATACAGAAGTACAGACAAATGGATCGAAGAATAGCGATGGACTGTCTTTAGTAATGGGCCAGGATTCTGTACTGGTAGCGAGGACAGAAGGATCAGTGTATGGCAATACCTTGGTGAAAGGTGTGTTCTTTCCTGCAATCGGCAAAATCAAATACTAGAAATCATTATGTGAGGTACCACATAATGTGTGGTGGTGTTGTGGAAGATGATGGGTTGGGTGGAGTTCAACTAAACCCAGTACTGGAGGAAAGGGACTTGGGTGTTACGATACGGTCAGACATGAAATTCTCTGAGCATTGTAAACAGGTTGCAAGGAAGGCCCATGGTGTCCTATCGATGATCTATCAAACATTTGCAAGTAGAGATAGGGACGTGATAATCCCATTATATAAGGGTTTTGTTAGACCACACTTGGAATACTGTATGGAATACTTTAGGTGTGGTCTGCATACTGTTCAAGTATGGAGACAACACTAAAAGAAAGACATCGAGCTTCTTGAAAGGGTGCAAAGACGGGTAACTCGCCTGGTGAGATCGGCAAAAGGGTGTCCTTATGAAGAAAGACTTCGAATATGTGGGTTGCAGAGTTTGGAAACTAAACACCTTAGAGGAGATTTGATTGAGGTGTTTAAGGCTCTGAGAGGCATCAGTAAAATGAATGAGGACGAAATTTTCAAGATTATAAATGATGCTAGAACTAGGGGACATAAATTCAAGTTACGGGGGGAAATGTTTAGATTGGACTGCAGGAAGTTTTATTTTAGCCAGCGAGTTATAAATTACTGGAATAAGTTGCCTACATGGGTGGTAGAAACTGGTAGTTTGGGGAAATTCAAAGGTCATCTGGATAGTACCTTCGGGTGAGGGAAGCGCATAGGTTTTTCACTGGTGCAGTATAAGCTGCACCAGTGAAAAAGAGTTCGATCTGATTCGCTTTTTCCTTCCTTGTATTCACATGCATGAAAATTCCTTGTCATTCTTTGCTGTCTCAGCCAGTGCTTTCTCATATGCAGGCTGGATCTGTCTAATCTTATCTGTGGTACTATTACAAACCAACCTGTAGCTGTTGTAGATATCAGTACTATTCATCGCTCTGTAACTATGCCATGCTATATTTTTCTACTCTACTTGACCAGCCAGCTCTACTGTAATTGGTTTAGGCATCCTCCTCCTGCAATATTTTCTTAAAGGTATTTATGCGCTCATGGCTTTAAAGGTATTCCACACTTCAAGTGTACTTGCCCCTACACTGCAATCCGCCCAATTAATAGGTACCATATAGCGCTTTAAACTTTCAAAATTTCCCTCTCCTGAAATTAAAACCAATGCCTTTAGCTACTGCAACATATTTCTTGATCTTCCAACTGACGACTGCGCGATCACTACTCGCCAATGGCTTCTGTATTTTATGCCCCGTGATGTCATTTGATTTGTGAGTAATGATGAGGTCAAGAATGTGTCACAATAGCCGATGTTGGCTGAACATCTCGCCAACATCGGCTATTGTGACAACAAAGAATTTTTGAGATATTTTATGATGTATGGTATTTTATATAATTTTTCTAATCATCTTCATCTTTCTCTGCTCAGTGCACTAGGAATATAGCAAACGTACCTAATTTATATTTATATTATCTAGTCTATTATTTATAATCATCTAATTTTTTTAGAAAAAAAATTTCCCCAAGGTGAGTTTTCCTCCCACTTATTCCAATCAAATCTGGAGCATATTAAAGTCGCCCGTAATATGATATTCGCGCTTGCTTGTCCATTCCATTTGCATCTAAAGACTCGTCATATTCTTTAAAATCTTCGGGTCTGAAGATTACTCCTACTCTCATTATACCTTTGCTTCCAACTAATTCGCACCACATAGATTCTATGCTGGCAGACGTAACTTCAGACTCAGTAAAAACTCTTTTCGCGCTCAGGCTGCTTTGATTAGAAGTATGACCTCTCCACTCCTCCTATCTTTCCTAAGTACATTATACATACCATAGTGGAACTCGTCATCCCCAATTTCAGGGTTGCACCACGTTTCTGTTTGTCCTATTATGTCAGCATTAGTCGTCCTACCAAGGATGATTATGTCAGCCATTTTATTGACAACACTCCTGACATTACTGTAGACAGTTGAGACTAAGTAACTTTCTATAGTTTACTAACCTGACACACTTCTTGATGTTATTTAGACTTGTCTTCCCTATCTTTCACATCTTGCTCATTTGAAACATTGCTACACTCGGAACATCTCGCCAACATCGGCTATTGTGACAACAAAGAAGAATTGAGATATTTTATATCATTTCTCTAATCATCTTCATATTGCTCTGATCATTGCACTAGGAATATAGTGCAATGACTCCCTTCCTTCGATCAAGGTTAGCTATGTGTGTCTGACATAAGACTAACTCCAATCGTTCTGATACAATTCGTAGATCACAGTTACAACTCTAACAATTTTTTTGGAATTGAGAATATCAACAATAATGGGTGCCCTTCATAATAATGATAATTATTAACAATATCTGCTGTATAATATTGAAAAAGCGAAAGCTTGCAGACTAACTGATTGACAATGTCACAATGAATACAGTGAATGTATATATGGTATGTCAACATGATCAATAATTTTTTTAAGGACACTTCAACTGATTAACAATTGATTAGTTGTTGGGAACTGCAGTGGTAATCTTCTTACTAAATTCTTCAGGTTTCTTGGATTCTTACAACACAGGAAAAGAAATGTTACTACTGATTTCCTTCCAAGTGGGTAATTCAATCATAGGTTTTAAATAAGAGGGCAGAACAGCAGCTATCAGAACTATTATTCTGATAGAACGGATAAATGGCAAATACTTGCTGAAGTGATACAGAACACTAACTGCTCTTTGTAACAACATCAAAATCTCCAGTAAAGCAGCATACTGGATTCCTATCGCTGCTACCCTCTTCCTTCCTGCATCCTATCCTATATTCTATCCAATATCCAATGGGAAATTTTCCTTTAAGTCCTTTGAAGGGCGGGTGGGCACTGAAGGAAGTGATGGGATGGGGGCATCATTGTAGCAGGTATTTGTCCGTGAGGTCGGAGTGGAGGAAATGGTGCACTATTTGTTATTAGCGGATGTCCTTCCTTATATGGGTAATTCCATCCGAAGCTACAGTCAGGTAGTCATTTATTAAGGGTGCGTGGGTGGGCTCCGTAAGCCTTCTATTATGAGGGTACTTCTAGAGCCTACGAGTGGTCCGAAACATTTTAAATGTCTTAAACGGTGGGGGAACATTTTAAATGTCTTAAACGGTGCTCTATTAAAATATAATGAAATGATTTTATGTCTGTTATTAGCTGATTTCTTTCCTTAAATGGTAATTCGGTCCGATGCTCCACTTAGGGGTAGTCATTTATTAAGGGAGGGCAACTGAATGGTTCGGAAAACGAATGCTTTTATACGTTGTAAATCATAGTAATAATGTCATACAGACTAAGAAATATGTAAAACAGAGAAAAATTGGTGTTTGGAAATTATTAATGGAGTATAACGTATTATGTTCCATTATTATTAATTTTCAAAGCCATGAGAGCCTATTTCCCCTCTGCACTTGTATGTCGACTATTCTCAGAAAAAATATTCAAAAAGTGCAGGATCTTTGCGGCTCTATTGCAAATCTCAATTTACACTTTCAAGATTTTTCTGATAATAAGTGTATTGAATTACAAGGAAGAGTTCCAGAAGAATGAATTATTTTTCCCATTTGATTATTTCAATTTTCAGCTACCTGGTTTCACACAATTATGGCGATTAATATATCCATTTCATTTGAAAACCGCCTAAACAATTCAGTTTGGAAAACTTTTTTTCACCCGTTGCAAGAAACTTTTATAGGCCTGCTAACGTCTTCATTGCGTGCCTGGATTAATTGAGTGTATGGAGCTAGAATGACGTGCGCTTTAATATCCGTCTTATGGAGGAACTTGATATATTTAAACCCGGGGTGAGCAACCTTTATGAATGGCGGGCCAAATAAAATGTCCGTCAGGTACACGTGGGCGAATTTTTTTTTAGATTTCCACGATTTTTAGGATTATTAAAATGGCGTACAATAAAAAAATTGTCATAAACAGTTTTATGTTATTGTAATATTTATAAATACAGTTAATATTTATATACATATTATATGTAATATTTATACATTACATTGCAATATTTTATTTTTATAATATTTAATGAGAGATTTGATAGTGTTTATTTTTATCAGTAAATCGATATTTGTCGTAGCAATGCGAAGAGTATTTTCGAAATTTACTTCAGAATTCCATTAATTCAAAAATATATTTTTTGAAAACGGCCGCGGGCCTGAGGTTGCCCACTCCTGATTTAAACCATTCGAAAATCTCCGAGGCGACTTTTGCGCAATAGGAAAAATCACTCCGATAAAGAACCGCGCTAACACACGCTTGCGTTTCCCAACTACCACAAAGTAACTGAGCGTGCAATCTGGAACTTGATTAGTTCCAGATTAGACTTCATATAACCGCACACATGTTCTAATATAATTTGGGAATGACGTACACATTCTAGTATGCACAAACATGAAGGTGCTCATGGGCACTACATTTCGGCTGCCATTTTTCGATACTACGTATTATCCTGACTGCTTGTATTGCTGTATCTCTCAGAACTGTTTTCTGGTTAAGGCGCACAGAACATTCATGTCGTCCAAGTGTTGGAATAAGAATATTTTTTGAGAAATATTCTATGAAGAAAGACAACACCTGCTAGCTACTGCGAATAAACATATGAATCTTAATCAGGTATTTATAATTTTGTTTCCCAAAAATGATGTTAACGTTTTAAAACATTTCTAGAAATAGAAATGTGTTAAAATCAAAATGATAAAAAAATTTCAGGGTTTTCAAAGTTACGTAATTTCGTGATTGGTTATGTGACTGCTGAGTATCTTCCTGGTCTGTGTTCCACTAACTGGATGCATCTCCAGCGTGCTAATTCACCTCACGACTTGGCACCTTATAAATTGAAATCAATTATGCATTCTTCTAGCAGCTTTGCATACATGCATTTTAATCTACAAAAGGCTGGAGTGGTGAAAAGCCCAAGATGACGTAATCATTTCTTGGCTGGTGTCATGGAGACCGACATTGTTCACTTCACGGAGTACGTGACATGCAAGCACGCTCTTAGACAATGCATTCGGGATGGAAGTCTGCGGGAAGATGCTGAGTGTGGACAATACCCAGCGGGGTGGATAGACAGCAAAAACTGTTTACTGTGTATGCGCGCATGCTGTTAAGAAAATTATTAATTTTTATCAACAAGGATGCAGCTACACAGTTCACAGAAGAAACGGTTTTGTTAGATGAAAAGGTTTCACTCTTATTTTTAGATTTCCATGAAAACCAGTTACTCGCATACTTGGTATTCCCTGTAGTACTATGAGGACTGTTCATTTTTATGAAATAACTGAAACTTGTCCAAGGTTAGTGTTGCTGCGGTCTTTCTAAAGCAACCAGTGAGTTGTTCTTAGAAAGGGGATCGGAAAATTAACATTTGTCGATCTCCCGTGTGTGTGTGTGTTTTTTTTTTTTTTTTTTTTTTGCAGTTTAGGAACAACTTGTAAATTTGGCACGTGTTTTGCTGCTACTAAAGGACTTCCTAGTCCAATCCATATGGAATTAGGGAACTACCATCCACCTGATTTCGCTAAGTGAGTGGCCGTAGGACCACCCTCAGATAGTTAACATCTTTCCACTATGCCAGGGCTCGTTATCTCTAGTAAGTACAAGTCTATTGACGCATCCGTCAACGAGCTTTCTCTCCGGCTGCATCTCACAATACTAAGGTCAAGGTGTAAGGTCGTGAGGGAGGTGTGGGAGGTTTACCTTGTGCGGGTGTACGGACCGTAATTATAGAGTATGAATAATGATTTATCGTTTAATCAGCGTTCACCTGTCATGTTAAAGGTCTGGTAGTTCCCCAGTTCTCTTTACAGTAGTCATATATATATATCCTACTCCCCCCCCTTTCTTAATGGACATTGCACGCACTCGAACTCGTTAGGGGTGGGAGGAGATTGATTTAGTAAAGAAGACGAATCCGGAAGTAGTAGCGATCTCAGCATCCCTCTGTATATTTTGCAAGAATACACAATTTTCCAGTGAGTACTGCAAAATACCTTCCGCCCAATTTGACAACTTACTGGCATACGTTATCTAGTAAAAGGTGATGCAATTTACTTAAATAACGCCATGTCGCCCATCTGTGTCACGGTCGACGGCTTCATTGCAAGTACAGCAGAAAGATACTAGTTAACTGATTTAGCTCTATTACTTCACGATTTGATTATAAACACAACTCCTGGGTTCCGGCTGCATTATAATGTTGGGGTGTAACCTAATATATTGTTACATCACTGTAGCTATATTTATATTTTCGGATATTAAGTTAAATGTGCTAAAACTATCTGCGTAAGAAATTTCTATCTTTTCTTCTGCGTTCATTAAAGATCCCTCCCTCAATATTAGGAAATATTAACTTTAATATTTAAGTAAAATAAGATGAATCTGAACTTTGACACCCATTAAAAAGGAAGTGAAAAAGCCTGCCTTGTTGTTTAAAAACTTGAATATTTTAAAGTTTCTGGGTTCTAAAATAAAAATAAAAGAACCTTATACAGACTTTCTTCAAAGTCATTACTCGAATCTTTGAAGTATAGCAAATTTCTTACATACTGTATCATTCATGTATAATCTGAAAGATACAGTAAACGTTATGTTTACTGTACGAAAAGTTTGAAGTTAGAACTGGAAGTCTGGTAGCGTTAAATTAGGAGAACATTCAGAAGTGTGAGTAGGGGAGGTTATTCCACACCTCGATCTTATTAATCTCCCTTGAAAACTGTAAAGGAGGTTAGCATGGGCGTTTCCATGGAAATATGAGAGATGTGCTGCCTTGTTGTTAGTATACGCTGATCTTCACCTAACAGCTGATGAATGTCAGATACAATGGTTATGGTCCTTACCACCAAATATCAGCCCCATCCTATTCTAAAATTAACTCGGAGTGCCTTCTTCTTCGCACTATGTACATGATAACACATTTAATATAAATACACATTTTTTGCATTCATGTTATAAGGCGGCATCTTAGAAGCAGAGACACTAAACTTTCTAGTCTAAATTTTAAAATAAAGTTTTACCCTGCATTTCATTATTCACAATTAACCTTAAGGAATGCGAAGTCTTTTAATAATAAATCATTATATAACTAACTTTACAGTGTGTTCAGAGGCAGTGATCTGTCATTTTTTATGTCAAAGTATAAGCATCCACAAGCCAAATGTTTCTCAGTTTTTAGAATTAGGAGAAAAACATGACAACCCAAGACAATGCTATCGCAGGCTTTACAAAATAATAAATAAACAACTGTGTCGAATTTCTGTCAGTTTTATGGCCAATGTTTCATTTTTACTGAAGACACAAAATAACAGAAATATGTTGCTTTTATGACTAACATAAATTTACACAAATATGTTAGTTTTTATGACATATTTGGGACATATTTTATGACATATATATCGCATTTCCTATCCTTAGGCATTTACTGTCCTACTTGTAGGCGAGCCAAATGGAATCTAACTATATTGTGGAGGTTTATGATAGGAATCTCAGTTTAATATTTAGAAAATTAAATATTAAAAAGTAATGGGTTCCATCGTAATTTAAAACAAGTTTCAGATCAGGTATTTCCAGTCAGGTGTATATACAAAGGGTAACCCAACCGAATCGAACCCGGTTCTCATGTTAAATGCTCATTTAACATTACTACTATTCATAGCACAGGGTGATCATTTTAAACAGAACCCATGAGAAGCAAATAACTTTGAGTAAAAGAGTGCTGACCATATTAGTGACACGAAACGTTGAAAATTACCACCGTAGTTATCATGATATAATTGGCGCGATGAAGCATATTCGTAGTGTTCGAAATGTTGGACATGTTGCATTTCAATTCTTTCGGTCTGTGAGGATTACTGTTGTAGGCATTGTCTTTGAGATTGAAATTGCCTATAAAAATTACGTTCAGAAGATTTAAATGCCAGTTTTGAGGTAATGTTTCATCATGGAACATACCACAAACGTAGGATCTCTATGCTGAAGGAAAATGTATATTTTCGTTCAGCAACAACCTGTAAAACTACGAATGCTCAGTTCAATATGTAAATGAGAACATGCTCATTTACAGCTTGAACTGAGCATTCGTAGTTTTACAGGTTGTTAACATATGAAGGCAACACGCAAAGAATAAAGAATGCTACTTATAAATTTCAGGTCTCTAGTACACTTTTACTTGAGATTATTCGCATTTAAAATAATCATGTATCCTATTCATTACCTCATCAATAGACTTATAGCAAATTTATTTCAGTTCTGAACAACTTTTTTTAAGGCTTTGAGGGCAACTTTTTGAATTGAATTTCTTTCAAATTGAGTACGGAGTCCAGCTATAGCGGAAAAAAAGGGGATCATTTCCTCTAGATTCGTGTGGTTGTGGAGGAGGGAGGAATATAATTTGGCAGGAAAGATGTTCTCTCGGAAAAATTAATACTTCTTCTCCATGTGCCATTTCCTAACGGAGGTCGGCGACCGCCACAGCAAATGTCTCTCGGTTTTTGGAACTCTGATGGCTGCTCGGTGTTCAGTCCCGTCCAATTCTTGGTGTTATCTAGCCATGATATGCGTCTTCTTACCTCCATTCTTCCCCTCAATAATTATCTGTGGAATTGCGTATTTGTTGTTCCGCACCAGCTGTCCAAAATACGCCGTTTTTCTTTCCTTCACGTCTTCAGAAATTCACGGGTTTTCCCTCTTTGCAGGTCACCCTTACATTGGTCGCCCTTGCTGTCCATGGTATCGTTAACATTCTTCTGTACGTCCATATTTCAAATGCTTCTAGTTTCTTAGAGGTGTTAGTTTTCAGTGTCCAACACTAAACAACCTTAGACAGAGAATTGATATTACATAGTTCAACGCTACCTGCTTTTGTACAAAGTCACATATATTCATGGTGGTGGACCATGTTTGTGTAACTCCCTTTCCTAAGGAGCCAGTCAATCCAATCTTTCTAATCTATTCGGGCACTATGCCAGTGATTTCTGATATTTTGGAAATGTTTGCAGCAAATTAACGGTTTAAATTTTTTATGATTTATATTCTGTATATAAATCATAAAATACATTTTAATACCACATAAAAATGTAAAAAACATATCAGCTTTAATTCGAAATAGCTAGATAGTCTATTTCCTTGAACAGTAAATTGAATGTAAAAGTGTCGATTCTAATAAATTGTCACCTGAGTGCTAAAAAGTACTCAAAGTATTTCGTTTATTGCCAAGTCTAGATTTAAATGAGTATTTTTCTAAGCTCTTTGAACATAAAATAGATAACTGGACTTTTCAAAAGTTAATTCAAGGGTATAAAAGTGAATCTCCTAGAGATAAAAATTGAATCGTGGATGAATAAACCACACAGAGTACAAGAGACAGAACTACAGCTAACAAAAGCGGATGACCAGAAAAAAACTATTGAGCTGAAGAAGTAGAAAATGGATAAGACTTCGTATCCTGTTGTTATTCATACATGAGTAACAATAAAAATTAAACAAGTAAATAGTGTAATTCGATTTTACTTAGTTGGGCATCAGCGACACGATGTGATGACTTGATGTTGGGTGTATCGTTAAATAAGGTTTCTTTCATCGCTGTCTTCAAAAATATTTTTCTTGCGTGTTGATACGTTCAGCGCCATCTACAGTGCATATAAAAGTTGATCATAATGACGTTATTCTTTTAGTTTCAGTAATGAAATTTTTCACAGCCATACTAAATAATGCAAAACTAACCATCCATTTAAAGTTTTATTACTTACTTGGCTTAAGAGATTTCAGATCAGCAAACATAATCTGCCAGTTAGACAAATATGGTTTGCTCAAACTTGATGCAGATGGCGCAAGCAGTTTTGAGAAATCTTATTTTTGACCCATTCATGTAATGGTTTTCACAAATACGCGACTTACTGATATTGATGAAAACTTTGATCGGTACCGGACGAGATTTATCTTATTATTCAATTATATCTCACAAAAAAAAAAAAAAAAGACAGAAATCGGCATGCAGAATATAATAAAAAGCCGAACTTTATATTCTTAAAATTTATTTTATATATAGATGGACTCTGCTTTAAATATAAACTAAATATTTTTAAACTTGAATTATTAATATTGCCGATAGATGGCGATGCCTGTCCATTGTGCGATAATTAAAAAACGTGCATACGAGAGCAGCTTCCTTTCACTATCATACGAGGGAGATTTTTTTCCTGCTGAAATCCTATTTTCTCTTAAATCTTAGCAGCATAGCCATCCACAATGATGCAAATGTATACTTTATCTTATCTTTCTTCATGGATTAGGCGATCCGCCTGTTCTGATCTCGGTTTAATTTAAATACTGCTCTTTGTAAATTATCTTCACTATCTTGAATAATTACTTGATCATCTGCAAATAACAGTGTATTAATCCTTTTCTTTGTATTTAAATATATACCTGTATTAATTTCTTCTTTCCATTTACATATCATATCCTCGATATATATGTTAAACAGCGTTGGTGACAAGCTATATCCCTGTCTAACTCCTTGATTTATTATACTTTCTTCTGTTAATTTATTACCTGTATCTATTACTATTTTTGTTCCTTGATATAAACTCTGTATTATTTTTGTAAGATGCTTTGGATATCCCTTATTACTCAATATGACCCATAGTTTTCGTCTGTTTACTCGATCAAATGCTTTTTTCATAATCTATAAATGCTAATTTAAACTCTTTTCGTTTTTCTATTATTTGTTTTAATATAAATATATTATCTGTACGTGATCTTCCTTTTCTGAACCCTGCCTGTTCTTCTATTAATATTTCATCAGAGATAATTTTAATTCTATTATTTATTATTTTACTATACCTTTTATATATTGCATTTAATATGCTAATCCCTCTGTAATTCTTTGTATCATTTCTATTTCCTTTTTTAAATATTGAAATAATTTTTGCTATCTTCCATTCTTCTGGTATTTTATATTGTTCCCAACATTTATTAAATAAATTTCCTCCATACCTGATCAGTTCTGCATTTATACCATCCATTCCTACTGCTTTCCTATTTTTTGTAGCTTTCAATGTATATTTTTAACGCTATTTTATAATAAAAAAAAAACTAAACCCATGAGCCTGCTTGTTATAACAAACAGAAGCTTATGGATTTAGTTTTTTTTTTTACTGTTTATTCTACACAAACTTGAACAAACGAACTATTTCACGTAGAGAAATACAAGGGGCGTTTGAAAAGCTCGTGGCCTGGGTATGAAAGGGTAATGGTATAGTGTTAAAGCAGTAGTAGTAGGTTGTCGCTGTTGTTTTGGTTTTTAGGAGCATTGGCGACTAAGGCCATGTTGCTCGAGTAATATATTGTGTGTGTTCTGAGGTCGATTTTCTGTTTGCTGTACGAAAAACCCGAGTTTCCGGAAGAAACAACTGCTAAAAAATTCTGTATTGTATTTCATGTATAACACTTGAAATATTAACCTACCAAGTTTCATTCAGTTTCAATAACGTCTTTTTTTTTTTTTTTTTTTTTTAATTACAGGTCTTAATGAAAGCCATATTTGGCACAAAAAGAACTAAAATAAAAGGAAATCATGAGGATGCCCCTTTCTATTCCATGATTAAGTGGACAGCAGAATAATAACGCTTCCCAGTGGATGGATTTTAAAATCTAGTGCTCTTTGCTGTAAATTGTGAATTATTAACGTTTGATAACGCTCCTGAAATGATACTTTTTTTTTTTTTTTTTTTTTTGTAATGAACTTATATTTTGCAGTAGGTCCAAACCCCAACAATTAATTTTTGCTGAACAGCATAATTATTTGCATTTCAGACCATGGATTTTAGCTGCAGCTGAAATTAGTGCATGCAATGCATTATTTTAAGGCGCAGAACATGTCTGTTAAATAGATTACCCGCAACCCACCTTATGATGGTGATGGTAGCGCGGCTGCCCCACTAACTCCTTCCCTCAAGAGTAAAGTCCTCAGCGAAAACGCTGCGGAGTTTAGTCTCCTCGCGTCGCTAGACCTATCAAATTTTCGTGTACCCCTCGTCGCGAAGGGCGGTTTGTCTGTTGTGAGGGGAAAACCGGAGTCAATCCCGGTGAAAAGCCTCACGACCACGGTTTGAAACCGCCAAACTCAATATTGAATGGAAAACCCCTGGGAAAATTCCCATAAGGGTACCAGTTGGAATCGAAGTTCGATCAACTACTCAGCAAGCCGGCAACGTTGCCACAAGACTACCGTGACCCCGTATGCTATCGCTTTAATTTCACATCACAATTCTCACCAGTCGCATGAGTAGTGTGACGTCATTACTAAACTTCCGTTACATTCCATTTTTAGGTGCTGCTATACATATACTGTATTTCACAACAAAAGAAGTAAGCTCAAGGGCATTGGCTTTGAGAGCAAGCGGAGAAACATAATCAGGACCTGGGATTTTCTTGGCAACAAGATTGTTTGAAATTCTTCTAACATCCTTTTGACGGAAGATCACAGGAATCATTGAGCGGAGTGTACTGGAAATGGTAGGAAGTGGTTTACCAAGATTGCCAATACAAGAGTTAGAACAAACGCAGGATGCATGCTAACTAAATTGTGGAAAAAAGTTGGCTTTATCTTTAGTTGAGGTGGCAATAGATCCTTTAGGTTTTAACAGAGATTGGAGTACAGATGGACAAAAGTTGTCGCCAATAGCTTTGACAAGAGACCAGAATGCTCGACTACCATTTGGACAAGAAGCAAGTTTTCTACTCTTAGTCTGTTCAAAATCTAGTCTGGACTGGTTAATGGCTGCTTTAAAACTGTTGCGAGATTTGGTATAGGCATAAAATGAATCTGGAGTGTGGATGCAACCCAATTGCGATATGCAACATTCTTATCTTGAAAATCCATAGCAGATTTATTGGAAAACCAAGGTTTAGAGTCTTTAGACAATGGGCGAGATTTTAGGGTGGAGTGTGGAAGAAAGGATTTCATTCCTACAAGAATAATTTCACTGACATGATGTGAGCAAACATTGACATCAGAAAATTTAAAACAGTAATCAACCTAAGGAGCTAATTGTTACCTGCACCTGTAGCAAGCAGTTCACCTTACATGACTACCATGGCACGCACATGACGTTCTGTATATTTGTGCATTAACGGTCACAACTGATGAAGGACGCCCTCACGTCCGAAAGATATGTATTACTTTCCTGTATTTTTACCTGTGTTTTTTGTTCACAGTACGCATTAAACGTATTTTTACCTCCAACCTGTTATTTCCTTTCTTTCCGTTTTTCTCTGTGGCACAATACTTTATTGAATATGAATCCAGAGCTCATGGCCTTTTTGCTTATATCCAGCAGAACATCCCATTTTGTATTCTTGTAATGCTAAGCAAATAAGGCTGAGAATGGCCAAGGGAGAAAGGCGCTATTGAAGAGATTATCACAAAGTTGTGTGATCTGAGGGGACTAGAGGATCACTCATCCTCAGCGTGTACCTTGAAGGTCGCTCGTGAAAAAAAAAGATTAAGCGCGTTTGCTGTGTGATTAGGATTGTCTGGTATTCTGGTAGGTAAATGAGCAACCTAGGCGAGGTCATTAGTAATTGCAAAAGCTGGGTCCGTGTTACTAGACAAAGAAAGCCAGCTGGAGCTGTGAACATTAAAATCGCCAAGGATAATTGCCTCACTGTTAAGAAAGCTGGAATGGAGAAGGTCGAGTTTCAAAGAAAAGAAGTTAAAAAGTTCCAAGCGATTAGTGCAACTGGGAGATCAACAGATGCAACAAACGAATTTGACAGAATAGCGTATGTTGTAGTAGTAGGGTTTTAGGAGCATCAGCGACTAAGGACATATTGCTACATGTACTTTGTATATTCGATTTTCAGTTTGCTGGACGAAAAATCCCAGTTTCAGGGAGCAAAAACCATACTACCTTCACCTGAGACCGACTAACTCAGCCACATTATGAAAAAGGTCCATAAACGTTACTCGCGTCATCGAAGGGATTCGAACTCAGGTCTTTTCCACCCGGTGTGAGGAGGTAAGGCGATCCTACCAACTGTGCTACCCACGTGGACTAAGTCTATGACAGGGAATATCAGAGCGAACATATTGCACAAGGACTCAAGAAAAGAACTCTCAGCCTCTTCTACAAGGCAGTATTCCTATCCTATATGGTTCTGTAGTCAACCTAAGAAACCTTGAAACCATACACCGCTCAATCCTGCTCGCCGTCTCTCAGCGTGCTGCACTGTCAGTACGCACGATCTCCAGGTCTTAATGAGAGCCCTCCCCTGAACCTGGAGGTCGTCCGATACGCCATGCTCTACCACCTGGCAAAAGACAAATCTGTCACCTTCCTAAACTTCACCACCGATCCGACTAACAACCACTCTGTGGAGAAGCGACGACTTGCTACCTTTCTTCAACAGACCTGGCAACAACGATGGACAAGCCACAGATAAAGCGGCCGTAACCAAAAAATTCATTCCAGACATTCGGACAACCTACCCGAAGTCAACAACCTGGTTCTCCCCAGGTCTCCTGACAACCTATCTGCTGACTGGACACGGCGCCATCAGAGGAAAACATCACCCTGGGCCTCACCGACAACCCTTTCTGTTCTTGTGGCCAACTTGAATCATGGGAGCGTCTGATGTACCAGTGCCCATTATATGAGGACCTTCAGGGCATTCTAATATCAAAAATTCAATTCATCCCGAGACTCCGGGAACAATATCTCCTGGAATCATAATATCAAAAATTCAATTCATCCCGAGACTCCGGGAACAATATCTCCTGGAATCAGAGGACACCTATGCTACATTTTTCAAATTCGCCCAAGACCTCTTCGGAAGGCGTAGGACTCTCCCACCACCACAGAACCTACCTGATTTAGTCCTTCCACCAATATTCCTGGAGGGCACCTGTTCCAGGATCTATGACACCTCAGGACAAGAGTTATGACCTTCAGCTCCGCTGCCAATGCCACCTGGCGGTCTGAATAGGGTGCTCTTACCCGATTCACTTTAACTCCCTATCCCTCGGCGGAGGAGGAGACGGTTCCCCGTCTCCTCCCCCTGCCACCCCTTCTTTTCCCGCTGGTGGGCATGCCCCACTGATTCCTGGGGTTGTCTTCTCTATTGGTCCCATACTGCTGTCTTTCTCCCCAGCCTTCAGTCTCCCCTCCCCTCCCTCTCTATCTTCACTACTAGCGTCCAACAAATGTCAAAATTTACAGAGCCCAACACCCCAGGTTTTAATCTTTATATTCCTTTTAGCCAAACCCAATCCAAGTACGTTTTTTTTTTTTTTTTTTTTTAGGGCTTAGCCACCGAAATCTCAGGAAACTAGGTGGCAGAACCTGCCAGAATAAATATCTAATACTGGTGTACCTGACCTGCCTCCCAGGGGCATAGTGTGGCAAACGGTGAGCCCACCAAAGGCCCAATGGTCAAATGAACAACGGAACACAACACAACAATATCCATACACTTTTAAATCTCTGGCCTCAACAGTGTTCTGTATCACATGATAATGTGATACAGAACACTGTACGCGAAGATGGGGGACACCCCTGGTGCCGTTAGACCCTAAACACACTATACACTATGAATGAAGAGAAAGGAATTGTGCTGCGAATAATTGGGGGAACTGTGATGACAACTGGCTTAATCAACCGATAACTGGGTTTCTGTCAGAAAAATGAAGTGGGGCTTGGCTGACTGTAAGTGGAAATGGACACCATTCACACTGGAACGGATACCACGTATATTTTATTTGTGAAATGAATGAGGAAATGTTTGGGAGGTTTAGATATTTTCGTTGATAAATTTTTCTGTTAGCTTGACTATTCATGATGCCTTCAGCAGTAAAGAAAATGGGGGGGGGGGTTATTACTTTATACAACATATGGTGTACACACAGCAAGAATATGCCCAGCTCCTTGACATAAGGTGCCCTCGACAATGCCCCTGCATAAACAATACTCTGACTCCCTCCAGTCAACTATCTGGCAAAGTTTATACATTACCTGATCCGGATGCCTGCTAATGAGTTACCAATAGTTCATTCCGCGGGCTGTCTAGCGACCGGTCTGCAAATACTGTTTTAGAACTGTACCCTCGAAATGTCAGGAAGATTTTATCTCGCCATGATGCCCATCATAATCTCGAAAGTCCTTAATATCGGCAAACCACTATCTCTCCATACTGCATGGAGAGATAGGGGTTTGCCGAAGCTTTTCTGCGAAGATTAAACATGGGTTTCACTACTTCAAGCCTCCAAAAAGCAAAGTCGTTGTGTTATCTACCACCCAATGTAGTCTGCACCTCACCTGTGCTTACGTTGGTTCACACCTGGACGTCACCTTCAGCATACTATGTGCAGCATTTCAGGACTTGCACACGCGGTTTATACCCAGAGTTACTAACAGTTCCACTATAGTGAAGGTGCAAATGACTGGATTTCACCGAAATTCTGTCCACGTAACATTTGATTCAAGTGTTGCTTGAATATCAATTCCTTTAGCATTTTAGACTTCCAGTTAAGACCAGCTTGCCATACCCGAGAGAATGTCTATGACAAGCGTCAAGAAACTGCTGAGTTGCTTATATCTTTTTTGTACCGTTCACTACAATAGGAGGTGGGCCTGAATACTTTTGGCAGGCTAGTGTATATTGTTATATACGAAGTATATTTAAAAATGTCTAGCCTAGAAAGAATAAAGAAAAAAGAATAAAGCAATTTGGAAATCAATCAACAAATTCCTCTCTCAAATAAGCAACTTTTATTCATTATAGTGACTAAGGTTCGCACTTGATGCAACGTCCCTCATCTCTTCTAGATCCGTTATTGGAACGGATGTCTGTATTACCCGAGTTTTATTAAGTGGGAGCCTTATCATGTAGGAAGAGGATTCCTCTGGCGAGTTTGACGTGATGTTTGGTTTTTAATCGCTCATAAAATAATTATATTTAATGGATTTACCATTTTAAAGGTAAGTGATGAATGTAACATTCCTTTGTTCCCCAAAAAAATGAATGGCATCACCTTGGTAGCGGATGGCGCCTTTAGAAATTTCTTGTGACAAGGAGACAGGGCCGTTCAAACGAACGGGAAAAACTGATCAACAAGGGGAAAAACTAAAAGGGCGAAAAAATTTACTTTCTTTATAAACTTTCGATAATAAAAGGGCACACTTTTAAACTTACATACAGGTTTATATAACACCAGGAATGAGCCAGCGAAGGGAACCTTCATGATAGCACTCCATGGACTACTATTTGATCTTTTGTTCATCACAATGAATCCAAATTTCAAACCCACGGTCATAAACTGCTGACAAATCGTTTTAACCCTGGAATTGTCCATAGAAATTTCTGGAAGAAAATTTCAATTGTCTTTGCACAACTCGTCCTGTCCTTCTCTGCACTCAAATCTTTCTGTAGGCTCATTTCGGTGAAATTTTCATGCTAAATTCTTTGTGGATAATATTGACAGGATATGACGTTCACGGGATGTTTGTTTTTGATAGATATTCTAGATCAATTTCGCGATCTTTAAAAAAGTAAGGAACAGCGCCAGTACTTTCCGTGCTTGATATAGTTACATATTGTGTGTAATAACACCAAAGCACTAAGGCTATAGGCGTCAGTATATCTTGTCTGTAAATTGCGTGTATTCTGTGGCCGATCTGCCCGTTTGCTGGATTTTTTCATCCAGCAAAAATTTTCGTCTGGAAAAACCTGAATTTTTCCAGACGAAAAAAAAAAATAATAAAAAAAAAACATGAATCCCTCTCCTGAGAGCAGTTAACTCAGCCACTTGTGAAAAAAGCCCATAAAATTCCGATCATGGGCGGGATATGAATGCAGGCCTTTTTCATCCGGTGTGGAAGGATGATTATATCCACTATGCGCGGGGGTTCACACTTCGTCTAGATTTGGATTCACTTTACTAACCATACAACCATTTTTTGAATTCAACAAATAGTTCTCGCTAGTACTACATGATGGACAGTACGTAGTATTTACATCATATCTGTGAATATCTTTCCAAAAAAGTTCTCACTCAAAAAAAAGGGGGGGGAGTATTTTATTATTGCACCACTCTTCTTTTGCGAAATTACTGGTTTAAGTGGCCATGAAGTTTCTACCCGCAAAAATAATAATATTTAATGCCCGTCACGTAAGGACAGTAAACTATACAAATTTCTTCATTCGTGATAGTATTTTCTACAGACTTGTTATATTGTCCAATTTCATAAAATTCCATCGCTTTGGTCCGAATTTATTTGCAGTAGCTGACTGTATGGAATTGTCTGCTGTCAGGAGAAGAGCAGCAAAATCGGAGATATTAATAATGAAGTATTTAGTATTAATACTAAAGTAAAAGATATATTAATACTAATGTATAAATATCGAAAACTTTGCCTTTAGGATTTATATCGATACATATTTCATACATGTGCCTCCTCCGGTTATTCATAAAACTTGTTTATCTTCTTCGATTAGAATGCCATAAAATTTAAAAAAAATAAATAAAATGAAAAAGCAGTTACTACGACAATGCCAAATATATCATCAAGATTATGAATATCAAAATAAGAAAAAGAATAATTTAACCCCAGGGGTTCACATCTGGTGAGTATGGGCTTGACATACCCGGGGTCCTGAGCTTGATATAATCCTCATTCTTCTCTCCCTTGGTGATTCCCTTCTACTTCTGACTCTCTCTCTCTCTCTCGGTGACTCAGAATTTTTTTTTTTTTTTTTTTTGGCTGGTGCAGCAAAAGCCTCAGGCTTCCTTGCACCATATGGTTAATGATAATAATAATACAATACAAGAACAGTACATTTGCTGATTGTTAATTCATAAATGATAAAATTACTTTGTTGAATTTAGAAACCATTCCCCCATTACGTAACGCGATATTTTACCTTTGAATGCTCAACTTCCTAGTAAAGGCGTAACAAAAATTCTTTCCCCCCCCCTCCCCATCCATTATTCAGTAACGAAATTCTCTAATTGAAATCATATTATTTACGTATCTTTCATGCAACTGTCCCGCTCCTCTCATCATTCGTGGAATTCAACATATTAGCGTAATTTCATTCAAATTCTTGCAAGTAATATAATTAAATCTCTACAGTTCGCTTAGCAGCCAATTAGACATTTCTAAGCCTAACCATACATCGCCAAATTTTATTGAATTAATTAGAGATATAATAAAGTACACTCACCAGTTATTTCATTCAGCGAAAAGAGGAATCAACACTATTTTGACGAATGAATGTTTTTAAGGTTAAACATTTTTTTTTTCATTCTAAGAATTAAATAAATTGGCATAAACTCATTAACAACCGACACCACACAAACGAAGTAGTCACAACTGATCATAGCGCCCTCTTACATTCTGTATAATGTATTTAATAATTAATTCTAACATGACTGCGAAATTACTTTTAACATACCAGTATGTCAAAAAAAAAAAAAAATACGGCCCTTAATATAAGAGATATACGAATGATAACGAATCTGACATCGGTATCGTTTTCTTAAATTCATTTTGCAATACAAGATTTCTTGTTAATTTCATTTTTAATTCTCTTTAATTTTATGGTTTGAAGACTAGGCCATACCATAATGGACATTAAGACGGTATATCTTCTTCTTTGTGAGTGCACGCTTATTTTATTTATTTTTTAATTATTTTTTACGTTAAGGAAACTAAGATTATAAAACGTTTTTTGTCTATGAATTGTATTCTAGCCTGTTTGAATGTTTCTCTGGAAGAATAATCCGAATTTTTGGGGAGGGGAAAATGCGCAAAGCTATTTAAACCAAGTAACTTGGCCATTGTAAAGAAAGCTCATAAAAAATCCTCCTCTTGATATACGAACCCTGCCCTTTCCATACGGTGTAGAAGTAACCACTGTGCCACTTGTACTACATGCCTGTGTTGCCAGGATTATTAATTCCTTAAACCAGTTTAACTTTACATGGACAATATCATTTCTAACGGCCTTCAGCCCCCCCCCCCCCACACACACACATTGTTGTTGTTGTTATTTGGTTTTTAGGAGCATTAGCAACTAAGGCCATATTGCTCCGGGATATGCGGTGGTCATTCCCTGACCTTTCCGCATCATCCGTATTTGGTGGCTCACGGGCTCGAACTCCGGTCCCCACACACACACAATGCAGTAATTTACATATAAGACTACCTAAATAGATTTGGATGGACTTGCGGAGCTAATGTTAGAGCCGATGCTTATATGATCAGAAGGAAAAATCATGGAAAGCAGAATAGTAACCGTTCACCGGTCTTTCATTATCCAGTACATTGTGAGGTATGCAACCCCATAGCCCCATATGGTTCTGTGATAGGATTCTTTTAGTTCTTGACTTTTCTGCTCTCAATGAAGGTACAGGTGTACTCTTGCTCCATGACACTGAACCTTAAGGTCTTTTCTGCAATATCAGTAATGACCCTCGAAACTCCTCTTAATCCCATCAACGAATTCCATCTTCAATAAACAAGTTCTTTCTATACTGCTCGACAAAATTAACAGAACAAGTAGAAAAGCTGATGTAACTCATGCAGCTTGCGATGAAGCGGGACAAAATTTGGTATGGTGGTGTATCATAGAATAGCGATGAAATGAGGAGACAGGGAGGAACTTCGGAGAGGTATAAGGGACACTTAGAGGGGTTGTATAAGACTTACCAAAAAGGTCACATTACAGAAGTCGATACAAGATGCTCGAAAATATTTTCACGTGACATCGCTACGGCGTATGATCCTTTCAACGGCTAAAAAGGTCTGACAGCGGTGAATAATGCTCAATATAAGCGTGTCTGTATGATTATCTGGCAACAAATCTCACTCTTCTACTAGCGCAGACCTTAGCTCACCAAGTGACCGAGGAGTTGGCTGTCGGCGTGCAATGCGATGCCTAAGGGCGTCGCACACATGTTCGATTAGATTTAAGTCTCCTCATCGTGCTGGCCACGGTAGTCGTTGGATATCTTCAGTTTCAAGATATTTCTCCACCATTTGAACTCTATGTGCAGCGGCGCTTTATTGCATTAAAAGAAAATATGGGCCAACCGCACTCCTAAAAAGTTGCATATAGAGTTCGAGGATCTGCTCTCGGTACCTCTGCGCAGTTGCGGTACCCTTATCAAAAACATGAAGAGGGGTGCGGTCGTTGATCATTATTCCGTCCCACACACAAGAACACTGACTCCACTGTAAGTGTCCCTTTCTCTGATTTTGGAGCAGTGGTACTTCATTCCTCGTTGTCTCTAGATGAAATAATGTCTAGAATCTATTTGTATGCTAAAACAGGATTCGTCAGAGAACTGTACCCCATTTATCAGGCTCCAAGTCACATGTTCATGGCACCAGTGTCGACGAGCTCTGCGGTGGTTTGGGATTAATGGGATACAAACCACTGGCTTCCTTGTGTAGAGTCCACTTGAATTGAGCCTTCTTAACACAGTCCGGTTGGTAATGTTTTCACCGGTTTGCGCGGGTAGCACAGTGGTATCGTCACCGTCCTCCCCACACCGGGTGGAAAAGGCCCGGATTCGAATTCCATTGATGACGTGAGGAACTTTAATGGGCTTTTTTCACTCCGTGGCTGAGTTAGTTGGTCCCCAGAAACTGGACTGGGGTTTTCCGTCCAGCAAAACAGACAAATCGACATAGAACACACGCAATTAACAGACATAAGACACAGATCACGGCAGATGAATTTAATTATTCGGGTGGCCTAAAAATAATAGTTTGGTAATGTTTTCACCTGTGGCCGCAGCAGCGTCAAGAAACAGTTGATGACACGTCATCGTAGGGTTTCATCTTGCTATTAGAGCCAGATAGCCTGTTCTGGTTGACGTAGTCCTCAGGCTACCTTGGCCAGCTCTTCTTGTAATGTTTCCAGTCTCCTGAAACTGCTGCCATAGTGCCGAGACGATACTGCGTGTGACATAAAGCCAAGAGCCACCTCCAACTGCTTCAAATCGTCTAATGGCTCATCCTCTCAAAGAATCATCTAAATGACGATGCGATGCTTGCAATTCTGAGTACTAGATATGTGGCTGTCCCACTGAGCAAGCCAAAAACCGGGAATAAAGTGATGTGGTCGCAACTCATATTTTTATAGGCATGAATAATTTGCATAATATGCGGCTCTGTAAGGTCGTAGATCGATTTCTATTGGATACTCGGAATTTGCATGAGAGAATGTTTATTTATAGCAAATATTCGCCTTTGGTGGGACTGTTCACAATAAAATATTCATGAAAAACATTTTGTTCTGTTAATTTTGTCGAGCAGTGTATTTACTTAGGTATGCTGTGCTAGGGAAATTTTCCCTCCACCCAGGAGCCTTGCAGAGTCTATTATGTCATGAATTAATTCATAAGGCTTTCGGCATATAATTCCTCCTATCGATCCTGAGCAGAATTGAAAATACACGTACACGTGCCTTCTGACCTAATTAGTGGAATTTTCTTCAGCAATTTTTTTTCAGCAATCTTTTTTTCAACAATTTCTTTTCGGCAATCTTCGGTAATCTTCGGTAAATTATTAGAATCAGCGTTTGGAAAGGATTGATTAATTACTTAAATGTATTTTGCAGCATATCAGTCCCACTTTAAATTATCAGAAAGGTCAAATGTTAATATTAGAAATGCTGAATTGATACAAGGAAGTGTATTTTTTTTTCTGCATCCACCAAAAAAAAAAAAAAGAAAGAAAAATTCATTCATACATTGAATTCATTCAATGTATGAATATTGAATGAATGTATCAATGTAGTTCATACATTGAAATATTCATTCATTCATATCGCTATCGCCAATAAATGACCGCCTATTTTAATATTCCTGAGATTACTATACAGACAGATTTTCCAGCAAGTTTTCTTTTCATACGATTTCCATATCTCCACCACAACCTCTTAATCCACTGTTAACAACTACCGATTACACGTATCTCCTTCCCACTAATTTCCATTTACCCCTCCAATCTCTGTCACACCTTCTTCCTCGATGGCCTTATGTCCTTTAAAAATGGGAAATTTCTTGACTATTACACGACTTTCCAGTTCTTGTACATGGTTTAATTTTCTGGTAGAGCTTTCCTTGTTTATTAATTCGTTTAATTGTGAAATATTCAAATATTACTTTCTTGGTACACATCTGGAAGTTAGTTGATGAAGTAATACGTCTAATTGAAATGAAAAGGTCGAGGACGTGTACTTCTTTGTTGGATACATTGCCGTGTCATCAGAAGCTTGGGCTCTGGTGAAGCGTAATTGATTTATTCGTTAAGTAATTTTCTCATTTTTCTCTTTTCCTTTTGGGCCCACACCACTAGTTGTAAAAGCCACAATTTTTTGAGGCAGAAGAATCAAAATTTCGCAGCTTCGTCTGCTGTTTTAAGACTGCATTGTGCTGCCATCTATTAGTGTAATGTATAACTAATATAAGAATTATATGACTTCCTAATACAGTAAACTGCAGCCATTATCAACCCACTGCAGGATGGAAGCCTCCTCAATTCAGGCTGAGGGAAATAGACCATAATCTACCACGCTGGTTCAATGCGGGTTGGCAGATCGACGTATTTAGCAGTCAGGGACTTGAACCCCGGTCTACTCAAAGAGCGTGTGTTACTGCACCCTCGCTCCTGACCACTCGGCTACGGAGGCTGTCAATGTGATCCTTGAATGCCCTCGTGGGTAGCACAGTTGGTAGAATCACCATTCTACCAACTGTGGTAGAATGGTGATTCTACTAGAAAAGACCTAGTGTCGAGTCCCATCGATGACGAGAGGAATTTTTATGGGCCTTTTTCACAACGTGGCTGAATTAGTCGGTCTCAAGCGAGGGTAGCATGGTTTTTTCTCCCGAAAAATCGAGTTTTTTGTCCGGTAAACAGAAAATCAACCACAGAACACACGCAATTTACATACAGTATATACAAAGCTTTAGTCATTAATGCTCCAAAAAAAAAAACGAACGGAAAAGAAAAGAAATAGATCCCTGGGTACCCAAATGATAGTAAAATAACTACTGTTAAAAACGATAACAGTACAGTAAAGGACAAACTCGAACCAGAACCTTACTAACTGGTCGGCTAATATTTTTTCTCTTACTATACTCTTAAGATTCCGTAATTCTGAAAAGGCATGTAACAAAACTTAACCACCTTCTATTCCCCCCCCCCTAGCGTGTACACTGGAGAAAGTGTACCATACCTTTACTTCCCTCCGATAAATTAAAGAAACGCTCCCTTACATGCGCGTTTCTACTTTGCTGTAAGACAACCCTATTAGTTGGATTTAAGTGCTTTCTGTTAACTACCCTCCCTTCACTTTATAAAATATTCCATGTGATTATTTTATTAGTGGATTATCTAAGTAATGCCCGCACCTTTCTGCTGCGGGCATTACTATTTTGGCGACAGGTTTGTTTGTATTTCTTTCCTTCACTCCCTTCCTACAATATTCCTAGTGTGATTACATTAAAATGAACTGCTGCTCACTTATATATTACCAGCTATCGAGCACGATCATCCTTCCCCGGCCCCAAAATAGAATTTATAATAAGATCCTGCTGCTTATCCTCAAATTGGAAAACCGTCTATATACACAGCGTAGATGCAATTCTCAAATTTTCAAGATGGTTGATTAAAACTATACTAACATTTTGGTTAAATGAATTTAACCGAATTACTTTAGAGTCTTACATAACTAAATAATTAAAATAACTTTTCCAGAAACCGACAGAATGTTGTAGAAAGAGTAAAAACCATTGAGAGTCAAAAAAGAAAAAAATATATAAATACTGTACATATTGCGCATGCACGTACCCACACAAGTGTGTTCATTAGTTGTGCGCCATATCTTTTATTTTTAGATAGACCATTTTTTACATGTTTAAATTAGTTGACATTCTTTGCTTCCGTGTTGTCTTGGGCGCGCACACGCATACCTGCGTTGCTGATTTTACCACTAAGGTTGATTCGAAGTGTTGTTTTGATCGACTTTGTTTGCCCACGTGACAGCATTTCCTGTCATACAGCAATCACCTTGGCCTGAAAGATCCAAACTTCGACAATACCATTAATAACCTCATAGTCCTTGACAAGCAGCGCCACCTTCTACGAAATGGAACTTGTACATTACGAACATCTAAAAACATCCAACCAACTGCTTCCTTCATACTAATCTTCTCCACCTCATTCCAAAGCAAATTTTCAAGAAGGCTCAATTTGAATATGGTAAAACTCCGAGACTACTTCTGATTATCATTTTTAATTTAGCTCAATTATACTTTATATTTTCAAAAGACCCGAGAGGACCTAGTTACCTGACTCCACAGCATCTCTTTCATCCAACCCTCCCCTACACTCCAGTGCCTCCACTCACTCAGTTCTTCAAGGACTAATATGCTGTTGAGTTACTTTTATTTTCTGAGCAACATCTGATGTTTTTCCGATAAAGTTATTTTTTCAAAACGCAAACCAAATATGATTTGAAACTCCTTTGACTTTCACTAACAAATTCGAAATAACTCTAACA
Source organism: Mastigoproctus giganteus (assembly GCF_048544385.1). Lineage (NCBI taxonomy): Eukaryota > Metazoa > Arthropoda > Arachnida > Uropygi > Thelyphonidae > Mastigoproctus > Mastigoproctus giganteus. The sequence continues at coordinate 79,217,798 of NC_143585.1, read as the reverse complement.
GAAACTGTACAGCTATTTAACTATGTATTGTAGACATTCTTAAGATAGCTAGGTATTGTAAATCTCACGAAAAATAAATCCGAACGTTACTTTTAATTAGTACCAGAAAAGTAATCACTTAAGTTGATAGTCCTCCCACTGTAATGAAAGTTCATTAGGCTTCTAATTTAACGTTTATAAGCAGATTAATTATCTTGTCTTTAAACATCAGGCGAATGTTAGGTAAACAATTTTTCTGTACCACTTTTAAAAAGAAACAAACGGGCTTAATTAAGTTGGTTTAAAAGGAGCTAATCACCTTTAATGTTGTTTATTAACTACACAAACTACATAGTGACACGAACTCCAGCTGGTTCCCTGAAGATTGGAACTCCCTCTTGCGGCAGTATTGTCTAAGTATACTCTGTTATTATCTAACGTGTTTTAAGGTTTTTCTAAATAAAAAAATAACTCGTATTTCGATTTGTGTTTTTATCGGACATCCTGTTCGAAGAAGCCCTCTTCTAAGAAACAAGAAAAAGGCCAATGAGCGTTCATTTCTTCGGCGATCTTCAAGGACGTCAAAGAAATGTCTGACTAACCTGTCTAACCATTAGCTATTCGCGATATGAAGTTGGGGAGGGTGGGAGGTCATCAGTTATACGCCACCGTATTTCACAGAGTTGAGAATAAATTTCTTCTCCTTACCTGTCGTTGGCTTTTTGTGATTAATTGCATTTCTTGGGAACCCCAGTAGATGTCGTCAGCGGCCGTGTCGTAAACACCTGGACAGGTGAAGCCATCCAACTCCCTCGTGGAGCCTCGCGCATTCGTAGCCTCAGGGAAGGGGAGGAGATTACGTATTAGCCACCTCACCGTACATATCAAAGCGTGCTCGGAGCTGAGCGGGCATTCCGAAAATCAGCATGACAACGATGAGGTGGAACCTTGCTGTGCTCTTGCTCCTGGTGGCTGGTGCCTTCGCGATACCTATCCCGAAGGAAGGAGACGTGACACAGGATGAAAAAAAGACAGAGCAGCCCTCGGAAGATGCGCCTAAGGTGCCCGAGCAGGTGAAAGGAGAAGACGTAGCAGCAGAGGAACCTACCAAAATATCACAAAATACACCAGGTAACGAGTTTTTGGGAGAATGTTGAGAGAGCGAGAGAGAGAGAGAGAGAGAGAGAGAGAGAGAGAGAGAGAGAGAGAGAGAGAGAGAGAGAGAGAGAGAGAGCTGTTTACCTTCTCCAACTGCAATTAAGGTCAAAGGTTATGACTTATTTACCAAGGTGGGAGTGCTGGTTTACCTTTATTGGTGTGCAGTATCGGATCACCTCGTGTAAAAAAGTACAGCTAATATTTGCTCAAAGAACAATCGGTCTAAGACCTCTGGGCTTGTTTACACTGCACGAGAAGAAAGAGCAAGACGGGTTGGATAATTTGTGATGTTGTTTTTAGGTTTGCTGAAATATAAAAATTGATTTAAAGATTAATTTTAGAAAATGGTTATAGTTTTTTTATCTACATTTGGGAGCTTAAGGGAATAATAATTTAGAAATTCGCTAGTAAATTTGCAATTAAGAGAAGATATGTTTATCTGATGGTATGTTATTATTTAAAATTAACAATTATAATAATCACATTTACAGTTGATGAAACTCTATTTGGAAAATTGTTGTTTTTCTTGTTCGGGCTACTTGAAGTTGTTGTTGTTGTTGTAAGAGGGTTTTAGGAGCATCAGCGACTAACGCTATATTGCTCCGTGTATATTGTCTTTAAATTGCATGTGTTCTGTGGTCATTTTCTGTTTGCTGGACGATAAACCTGAGTTTCCGGGAGAAAAAACTATGCTATCCTCGCCTGAGACCGATAACATGGCCACGTTATGAAAAGAGCCCATAAAAATTCCTCACGTCATCGACGGACTCAAACTCAGGTCTTTTCCATCCGTTGTGGGGAGGACGGCGATTATACCAACTGCGTTACCCACGAGGGAAGGCTACTTGAAAATGCAATTTATTTAAAAACAGACCCTCAAAAAACTTTCAAATACGAGTATTCCTCATTTTAGCTTCATTAAATTTTGATTCTTTGAGAATTTTTTGCCATTTTTAAGGAAGGCATAGAAGAATCACGAGATATATCCTTATTATAATCCTGACCTTGCTCAATCACACTTTCATGTTTAAAGTCCGTTAAGCAAATAATCTAGAAATCTCCAAAAGTTACATTTATTAATTTGATGATTTTATTAGAAGATTCCAAATAATGCAGAGAAAGAGAGAGAGAGAGAGAGAGAGATTCACTGTCAAACTCATCTTTAGTATAATATGAGCATAATGTTGTGCACCTCCAGAACATTTTTATTCATTTGCATTTGTCTGGGTTGATTCATGAATCAACCCAGACAAATGCAAATGAATTGAAATCCGTTATTTGGAATCCTCTGATCTCTTCCATCCACTCATAAAATACCATACAGAGGTGTGGACAACATTCATGTCGACTGTATCCATTTCACAATACTGGGATTTCCGAATCCTTCAATGAATTGTATTCAATAGTAGGCTATTATCGATGCCTTTTGTTCAGCTCAAAATACTATAACTCGAAAGATCCAAGGGGTCTACTCTTAGAGCAACCATTTTCAATTAAGTTTCTTTCTGTGGTTTTTGTCTTTCCAGTAGCAGCGGGCTGTAAGAAAATAACTTCCCAATTAACCAAACTGTACATTTATTTATATATTTATTATTTTTCTTATAGTTTGGACTGTATTATGTCTCATAAAATTTTTGTTGGTGATATTTATTTTTTTTACTTTAATTTAATTTTATTTTTTTCTAGTTATATGTTATTAGTAAAGGGCTCCATTGGTCACTATGCCATAATTTGAGGAAACCGAAAGTTTTATTATTATTATTATTGAAATATAGAGGTAGCTTGCATTAGCAAAAATCTAAAAACCAGATGAGAAAGCTCAAAGTACCTCACAGGACTGCTGGGTCATTATTTTTAGAAGAAAGCCTTTTCCAACTTATGAAAAAGTAATAGTTCAAAACGTATAGGTCGAATGGAAAAGGTTTTTTTTCCCCTGTTATCAATAGATGGGAAATTTTTTTGAGACAATAAAAATTTAGTTCGAAATTTGAAACGATTAATTAAAAAATAACATAAAGGTACAATTTTTCACCAATCTATTGACCATCTCTAATAATTTATGAAATCTTTCCTTAAATTTATTCAAACTACCGACTTCTACAACACCAGATGGCAATTTCTGCTAACAATCAACTACAGTACTCTGGCTGAAAGCAAATTTCCGAGAAAGAGCAAGGATTCTATCAGCATTTAGTTTACTCAATCCTTAAACACTTCAATCAAGACTCTTCGCAGGTGTCTAATTTCTAATCATTAAAATTTGCAGTCCTTTGTGGTAAGAATACCCTTTTCTGTAATTGGCTGACTTTGTTGTTTTTTGTTCTTTTCTAGACTCTTTAATAGATCCACATTCTTCCTAAAATGAGGCTTCCAGACCTGTATGTAGTACTCTAGATGCGGCCTAACTATTGCCTTATTCAACAGGATAATCGAATCGCCTCCTTCTCCCTGCTGAAAAATTTCTTGTATATCATTGACAGAACCACACGAGCTATTCCAGCAGCCTGCCTGCACCGCTCAGAAAACTTCACGTCAGACGGTACAAGTAGCCCTAGGTCTTTCGTTTTCCACTACGTTGAATGCGTACCAAACCAACTGGTATGTTTTACAGGGATTACTGTTGCCCAAATGCAGTATCCTTGCATTTATCAATGTTAAACGTCATTTTCCACTCCTCTCGTTTTTCTAAGTTATCAATGGGCACTGCTCTTTGAGCGGTCCCCTCTGATAACCACTCTATATCTCCTGCCACGCTGCTCTGATTTGTACAGCAGTCGTTCATGTGGAACAGCATCAATAGCCTCACTAAAATTTATGCATATGATGCCAATATGATATTTTGCATCCAGTTTCACCCTTGTACGGTTGGCACAGTTTTTATAATCACCGTCCTCCCCACACCTGGTGGAAAAGACCTGAGTTCGAATTCCGTTGATGACGCGAGGAATTTTTATGGGTTTTTTTCCACAACGTGGCTGAGTTAGTCGATCTCAGGCAAGGACAGCATGGTTTTATTTCCAGGAAACTCTGGTGTTTGTACCAGAAAACAGCAAATCGACTCCATAACACACTCAATTAAGAGATATATTATATACTGCGCAATTCATTCTAGGTGGCTGATGCATCCTAAAAACTCAACAAAACAAACAAACATGCAGTTCCTTTGTAATTAAGTCCGAATTGTTATCAGACAAACTCTCCCTTTAACAAATCTGTGCAGTGATTGCCGTATAACTGCATTCTGTCAAGGTGATTCTGCGTTATTGCTTTAACCATTATTTTCCCTGGAAGAGAAGTCAACTTTACAGGTCTGTAATTACTCATATCGTCCCTTGACTACCCCTTGTGAATATAGGCGATATTTGCACGTCTTCAGTCTCTAAAGTTTCAAGGAAACCGAGGATTCTCTTATAATTATTGGAAAAGGTTTGCTTACCTCGTTTGCTGCCTCCCATAATATAATTGGATAGATCCCATCCACTCCAGGTGCCTTTTTTACGTTTAGCTTCAATAATTTCTCTTCCACGTTCCTTTCAGTTATCACAAAATCATTAAACTCCCAGTTATAACTTAGTATACTTCTGGTATTCGCACCCCTAAAAATATGTGGTGATATCTGAAATACGATGTATTTCAGATATCACCACAACCGAAATTCTTCTGAAGTTAGGTTAGGTGACCTTGCAGGCCAAGGATGTGGAAAATGGCGACTGATAATTTTATTTTCCGTGAAGGTTCATGATGGGAACTGTTTTGCATTATTATCAATACTGGGCGTAGCACTGTTCTACTTAAAAATTATGTTTACATGTAAACCATGTTCATTTATCTACGGGATAATTTGGGTTCGCAATAGACTAGGCTATCGTGTACTGTTAATTGCGCATTTCCTTATAATGCTCGCTGTTGTTAATGCTTTCAAAAAAAAAAAAAAAAAAAAGAGAGATTAACCATAGTGTGTCATAAATACACACATACTGTAACCTTTAATGGATGAGTGCTTCCTCAAAGTACACACGAAGGTTTTCTTTGCACCAAATTCGATAATTTGTGCCACTAATCAATCAAGGTGAAAGTGTGTTTCATCCGTCTACAGGATCTTAAATAACCATTCTGAATCCAAAATAGTCTTGTGGTTTCAATCGATGCAGATGTTTAATTTTATAGGTAAACAGGGACAGGGTTACCTTTAAGGCTTTATGTACCATACCATTCACACGAGATGTATGGCGGTCACTAGATATTCTCAACAAAATCGATCTGGCTTTTTGTTACACCTCATAAATTCTTTGACTCACTTCTTTTGGTCTGACGAAGGACAACTTCTAGGCGGAGTTAGATTGTTTTTTATTATTATTATTTTTTTTCAAATACCTTACGGTGTTTAAATGCGGTTTTTCGACCAAGGAGGCCTTGAGACATTTTCTGTCTTTGATAAGCTCTAAGGGTTGCAATAAACTATCGACAGTCTTGTAACAGTGTTTTATCTTTAGGCAATTTTTCAAAACGAACTCGACTGGATTTGGTTACTTGACAAGCTTTTTATATTGACAACAAAGAATGAGATCAGGCGAGCTAACGTTGGAATTCAACGCAAAAGCTATTTGTTTATAGGAGTGAATATATATATAACTGTTATATTAGGGTTACTCGAGAACAACGTTTACCCATGTATAATCTGTCCATAAATTGCGTGTGTTATCTGGTCTGTTTGCTTGTTTTTAGAGACAAAAAAAAACCGACATTCCAGGATTAAAAAAAAAAAAAAACTTGCTATCTTTGCTTGAGGCTAACTAACTCAGCTTCGAAACGTTCGTCGCGTCATTGACAGGATTCGAACCCTGGCCTTTTCCATCCCGTGTGGGGAGAACTGGGATAAATACCGCCGCCTGAAAACAGCTAACTCAGTCCTGCTTGCGAAGACCTCAGTTAGTTCCTCTTATATTTTACCGAATTGAATATCATAATATAAATGAAACTTAATCATTATGTTATGTACATTATACTCGTATATACAGTTTACACAAATATTCATGGAACCCACATTATACGATCAGATTGGTTAGTTAATTTCTTTTGGGATGCCTCGGTACATTGAATGCTTTGGTCATAATGGGGCCATTCGTATGATACTAGATTTGACCTCTTTTATCTTGTGCTATGCCTAGAAATCGTTCACAAGCCAATTTCAGTATTTTGAACGATATATCTCAAATATTCCTGACCTCTAAGGCGAGATATTGGCGTTGTTATTTACCACACTTGGAATCGGTTTCAAGTCCGTGGTTATTGAAATTTGTATCGAGAAACCAGATTTCCCAGCTTTAATCTCATTTAGCCGGTCTCAAGCAGAAGCAAATTTCTTCCACTTTTTCAATACCACAAACACTGAATGTTACGAAAAGCTGCAGATTTATTTTTACTTGCGATCAACAAGTTTCTTGTTTTGAGGATATTAAAATTTCATCAAAGAATATATGAAATTATAGACATAATTACACCCACGTAGCCGGGTGGGTAAAGTGCCTGCCTGGCAACCCAAAGGTCGCGGGTTCGAATCCCGCCTCGGGCTTGGATCAAAGTACTGCAAAAACCTTGGGAGGTGCATTATGGCCACAGAAGCTGGCGCGCCAACAAACACCCACGCCATATAGCCTTAGTTTTTTGCCATTTAAAACAACAACAACAAAAAGCACCATTAAAAAATTTTAGATGCAAAGCTGTTGACAGCTTCATAGGGATGTTTAGCATGCTGAGGTTATTCGTCCCTGACCTTGCCACACCGTAATTTCGCAGTTCAGGTCGCAATTGAAATTGGGACTAAGGACCTTCACTAGTAATTCGATCAATCTGAATTTGTAAATGATAAATTGTTTCTTTATAATTTACTACAGTAAATTTAACAGGAAAAGTGTCAAAGATGTCTTTCTTACACATTTCTTGGTACATATTTTTAATTCTATGACTGACACAAAAAAAGCAGATGGTCATTTTGTACCCAAAATGCTCCTCGCCATTTTTTAACTTGCAATCCCACTTGTACTCCCAGGGCAGTTATTGACTCCATCGCAAGAAAACACCTTGCCTTGGTAATGGTGTACTTTGGAATGTGGGTGTTGTTGTCAGACCATTAAATATACATAATGTGCCGCTCGTGTCTGTGAGGGAAAGAGATTCATTTTCTTGCCAGTCCATGCATGTGCAGCTTTAGTGAGTGAACACCTAACCATTATCTGCGAATAGCTATAATGAAAACAAGAGTAGAACTCAAAACATACGACGTACGACAGGTGACCGTACATCGCATTCTAACCTTGTACAATAAATTATACTCAAAGGTACTTTATATTCCGAACCGGACGCCTTGGTGGGTGGCTGAACTTTGCTTTCAGGATTATAATTACCGACGTATCGCCACTTGACAAAAACCCGTTCGTCGGGCACAAAGCAACCGGAGGAGTACTGTATACTTCATACCCATTCATCCATCCATGTTTCCTCTGTCGCTGATACTGAATAGCAAATGTCAAGGGTAACGAACCTCCATTCCCCCTTTCTTACCCCATACATGCAAGGTTACTATTTCGGAATCTTTTCTCCGCACAAACAAGTTGCCAACCAATGAGATGGTAGGACAGGCGCATTTTCCCACACGCAAACCATTGCCCACATTACTGGCCTTACAAGAAGGCGTTTCAAACAGCAGGGGGCGCAGTAAAATGAATCATAGTGAGAAATGTGGTGCACTGACTAGGGCACAGTCCGATTAATATGTCTGCACATATAAAAATCAGTTCTTTGAAGCTGAAATGCAAATTGCTGAGTTCCAATAGGAATCTTCTCGCGAAATGTATATAAAATATGTCAATAAATACGAGGAATTTCAGTGTATCTTCAGGTGTTGCTGTTCTGACTGGTCTATCAGGTCGATTTTCATCCGTTACACATAAACAACTATTTATGAATAGTTCTCACAATTTTTTTTTCATCTTTTCCTTGCTAAAAATGTCGCCATATTGCTCTTACTTTCCAAGACAAACTTGGTTTAATTCTTTCGGAGAAGACAAGAAGGTTGCAACTTTCTGCTGATTGAACTAAAATTTCAAACTGTTGGGTAGAGTACTTGCTGAGGTAAAACATTAACTGGTGGAGCTATCTGAACTCTTTTGGTGCAATATTTACCACAGTCTTCTAACTTAAGCACTTCCAACAATGCATAAAACATCTTGAATAACCTAATTTATAAACGTATTTGTTAAATATTAAGAACAATACTTACATCTAGAATCTTTGAATATTTCATTACTTTGAAACAATAAAACATATTTTAATTGTGCAAATATTGTTATCCTTTAATTCTTTTTCTAGTCGTTCCTGTCGAACCGATTGTGGAACAGGATAAACCTGCTGATGATCCGGAGAAGGCATTTGTGGGAGGAGATGAGGCACCCCAAATTAAACCGCAGCATGCAGATGATGAAGTCAAAGTTGAAGAACCGCCTAAAGTAGAGGATATAGCAGTCGGTGAGGTCTCATCTGAAGTTCCTTCCGAACCACAGCCATCCAGCGAACAACCACCATCTGATCCCATTCCTCAAGAGTCCGATGACGTGTCTGTTAAAGCAGATGTTCCTGTGGATCCAGTTGTGCCCAGCGAGCCCAAAGAACCTGTAGTTCCAGATGAATCAGACGTCCAGGTTTCTCCTGTTGATTCTGTAGATCCAGCACCACAAAGTGAACATGTAGAGCCTGCAGTACCAGAGGAAGCAGTGCCAGAGCAATCCGAAGAAGTGGTACCACAAAAGCAAGACGCACCGGTAGAGAATCCCAGCTTACCTGAAGAAAACGTTCCCGAAGATCCCGTAAATGCGATTGCCGAAGTAGACATTCGAGACAGTATACCGGAAGAGCCTCAGATACCAATAGAATTACCCCTGGAAACAATAGCTGGTCCTAACCTTCCTCCAGTACCACCTCCGGTTGAAGAGATTCCAGAAGAACCCGTAGTCATTGTGGAAGAAGGGCCTCCATTTCCCATTGTCGTAATCAAGGAACCTGAGGTGATCATTCCCGTATTTGAAGAGCAACCAGGACCTCCCGTTCCCGTAGATCTGCCTAAAGTACCCGGAGAGGATACAGTTCCACAGGAGGAACCCCAGTCTGATGCTAATAGTGATATAACCAAATTATTTGAAGATTCAGAATAATGACCACCATTTTGAAACCGTTGAACTCTGGTGCTGGAGAGACATCTGGAGGCTGTTCAATAAACTAATATGTACTGTGAAGTCTGATTTATTACCGTGTGCTTCAGAGTTTTTAGTAGTTCGTTACGTTGCTTGAATGTCCACCGTACATAATCTCTCCTTCATACTGAAGAGGAACGCATTAATTTCTTAAAGGAGCTATTTTTCTGCTGTTTCGATAAACAAGACTTTTTTCAGTCATTATTAGTGTTATAAGCTTCAGTTTTTATGACTTTCGATCAGCTTCAATGATTGGACAATTCCTGTAACATAACGCTGGAAACGATTCGGGATTAGCTTTGCACGTTTTGTCGACCGTCGTGACAAGTGTTACCCATAGCAACTCATGGACACACCCGTGTCCTGCAATTATTCATTAATGGAAGTATCTCAAAAATATATAATAATAAAACACTATAATAATAAAAAAGAGGCCAGTTCTTAACTTCGGTTTCAATAACCTGAGGGAGTTTCATGAGTTTGTGAGTGGGGAGGGGGGGTTCTTTGTAAGGAAAATTCATAGAAAATGTACATGTGTCTAGTTGAAAGCTTGCAGGCGATTATTTTTCTTTTGTACGGTGATCAAATAAAGACGATTTTTTGTAATAATGGAGTCTCCATGTTATTTAGTTTTATTGTCACTGGGATTCGGATATTTTTTCTCATGCAGTGTACAGGCCATTGACATACTTATAACATAATTAATATCGATATTAAATCATTTAATTACATTTTAACAAGATAAACACAACATTCAATAAGAAATTATTTAAAAATAACATCTACAATCAATTTAATTATTTTTGTAAGATACGGAATTAAATGTATTTTTACATTTAAACACGTTAAGATTTACTCAGATCTACACAATTACTGATTAAACACGTAGATTTTATTTTAGTAACAAGGCAGGTTGGATTAAAATAAGGCAGTACGTTGGAAGGATGAAGTTCATTAAAAGACAAGCTAATCAACATAAAAAAACAAATGCTCTTAGTATCTCCGTGAGAAAGAATTAATTGATCGATGGTGGTTTCTTGTTTTTAGACCTTCTTATACAAAGGTAAGATCAATATTTAAGAGAGGCAATATCGTCCTGGAAATGATGCAGCCGAATGAAGGTAAGGGAGAGTGCTTTAGTGAAAGAAATATTCAGGAGCGTAAACCTGGACTTGCACTACCGGCTTTCTCGTTTTAAAGTAGGTTGTGTTGTTTTTTGTCCAAGCAACACATCAGTCTTCAAATGCTTGCGTTTATTTTTAGCATTAACAACTGTTAATATTATTTGTAATAACATTAACATTAGAGTTTTTACCAAACTCTAATACATCTTATTGTATTTTTAATGCTCACATTTACTTACTACGTACATTCAGGATTGTACTTATTTTAAATCTGGTAATTTTGCTATAACTAGAGAACTGATATATCAGCTGTGGATATCGGCATTGAACTTTTCTCCCGACTATGTGCCAGCCACACTACATTGAAGGGGCAATTAATAACGGAAAATGGATCCTTCAGACGAAACCTTTCCCAGCATTATCGATTTGGCTCCATCTGACCTTTGTCAAGTATCAAAATTTCCCTCAAACACAGATTTTAAGTATTTAAAGGAAGTCTAGTAGCGTATACATAAAAAAACACTAAAATCGATATCAGGTAATGGGCCCAGGGTAATGACCTTGAAGGGGACAAAAAGAAATAAATTCCTAACTTTAATTTGAACTTACAAAAATATTCCAGGATTGTTCTAGACATATCTAGCATATTTGCAGTGCCTTCTTGCGAATACGATTCATGACTAAAACAAATATTTTTAATATAATATTATTGTAAATTATTGTTGTATAAAAACGAAGAGCAAAAGGGAAGTTGGTTAAAACAGTGAAATTTGCGAAGATTTCTAGATTACAAGGTTTCTCTATTTTAAAAATAAAATCATGGCAAATGTAAGGAGTTCAGTTCTCAGGACTTTGCACTGAAGTCTTTGACTTGTACATCAGTGCGAAACCAGGACATCTGGAAAACTATTTTCACTGTCAAGAAGATAAAAAAAAATACCAAGGTTAAGATGGGCAACAATTAGGGGTTTTCGGACTATCAAAAACTCATATTTTAATAACTAATGATGAGTTCGGTTGTTTAGTATGAGTCTCAAAGCGATAAGCCCACGAGGCGTCAATATATTGCCTGTAAATTGTGTGAATGCTATGCTATGGTGAGTAGTTTATTTGCTGGAGGAAAAAAACCCAGTTCCTGAGAGCAATATCGTTGTCATTGTATGGAAGAAGGTGGTTCTTCCCATCCAGGAGGGAATCGAATTCAGGGGCCTCTAAGTTACCTTTGTAAAAGTCCTAAGCGTCATTACCTTATGAAGTCATGTGATATTAGCAGTTATATTAACAAGGTCAAATGATTCAAGGAAACGAACTTTCTTGCATCAGCCAAGAACAAACAAATAAAATAAATAATAATAATAATTGTTATTAAAATAAAACAGAATATTCATACTATTTACATTCCCACAAGGTAATCATCCAATTTGACTTTAAACTTAGCCATACTCACTGCCTCCAAAACGTTGGGAGGCAATTTTTTTAACGGTCGACAACCGCTGCCCATAGGTGAACTTCATGAGATTCAACTTCTGTTATTCCCTGAAATTTTATATTTATGTCCCCTAGTTCGTGTCTCGTCCAATAGGAAAAACAGACCTTCCTCATTCATTTTACTCAATCTTCTCAGTGCTTATGCACCTCAATTAGATTTCCCCCTAACATGTCTAGTTGTCAAACTTTAAGCCGTTCTTCATATGTGCTTTGCTTTGCGCTCCTTGCCAATCTGATTACTTTTCAGCCTTGCTCTGAATTCTCTCCAGACGTTCTATTTCTTTTTTAGGTGTGGTCTTCAGACCCGATTTCAATATTCAAAAAGAGGCTTAACCATTGCCTTGTAAAAGGTCTAATAAGGTCCTTCTCCCTACTAGAAAAGGCCCTATAAATCATAGACAGGAATACACCATGTGAATTCCTAGCCGCTTGTTTACGCTACATGGAAAATTTCATCTCAGATTGAATCATAACGCTCTTTTACCTCCTCTACCCGGGTCGCTTGATCATGAATTTAATAATTAAAGAAAATGAGAAATAGCTATAATGACAGAAATGAATTATTAGTAAAAAAAATTAAAACCTTCTAATTATACCTTCTAACAACGCCATAACGCTGCCCCTGCCTTAGCTGCCTGCTTCTATAATGACTATAATACTTTCGTTTTAATAACTGTGTTCATAACCACGCTCTATCGAAAAGTTCCTCGACATTTGTGAAGGCTAATTCCTTGTTGCAGTAAAACAGAATAATAATTTTTCCTCTGCTGATGCACTTGGCTATTGGAGACGTTGTCTACACATTCTGCTAATTGTAGAAAACTTTTATTTGCGTGTTTTTTCTTTCTACTGCAACGCGAGTATCTGAGAATGCCTTGCTTCTCAGTGACGTTCTTTATTCTTACAGTCTTTTAAATTCGCTCTCCCACAACCTCCAAATGATAAAGCGATACTTAATTAATAATTATGGCAATCAATTGAAACGTTGACGACCCGCGCTGAGTAATTTTTATTGAACAAGTTCCAAGACAAGTCACAATGATTTTTGTTCATAATCAAACATTTCAAATCCTCTCATCCGTTTAGAGCGCTTTCACAGAAGATAAACTTCAGTGGATATTGCCATGATAATTATCTCAGCAATGTCCACTTTTAGCGTATTGCCCAATTAAAATGCAATAGTTGGCTAAGAAAACATCCTCGACAACTGATTCACGTGATAAATTAACAACTTAAAAATAAATTACGAAATGCATCAAAATGCGTGTCGTTCTCACTCATTTTTCGGTATTTCGAAGTTGAAAATGTAACAGTAAATAAATATATTTTTATTCATACGTATTTTCATCGTTGGTTTTGATGCTCCTTGGGCAAGGGTCCTGCTTGCCCAGCCCTTGTTACTCCAATAATGAATTCATTAGTAGAATAGTGGATACCGTGTATTTCAACTCACATGATTACACTCCCATCTTCTCGATTATTTTTGTGATTTTCCCTAACTTTTTTGAATAATATTACTTATGGCCAATTATAGGCCAGCTATATCTAGCTACAGTATACTTATTCTTTAGCTTGTTAACGATTATCAGTTGTTATTCGAAAGCGATTTCATTTTTCTGCGTATATTTCCACATAAATGAAAACTTACACCGTAAAAAAAAATTAATGGAGAGAACTGACATCAGCGACAACAACAACACAATTTCCATTAGCTTTAATGGAAAATATGGCAAAATCCTCTAAACGTTAAGCTTAACAATGCCTGTTGATGAAAATCGATCTTACTAAGCTTGAAGATGGTAACTTCTAAGAAAAACGAAATGATGCTCGAATAACAACAGGTAATTGTGAAGAACCCATAGAATGAGTACTTAAAAAGAAGTAACGGTTTTCAAAAAGTTTTAAAAAAATCACAAAATGATCTAGACAAATAGGAAAGGGGATGAAGCATGTAAACAGTTGAGTTCAATTACACGATATCCATTATGCTAATAACGAATTATTCAGACAGTACGTAGGGAGGGGGAAAGAGGGGCACTTTCTCCAGAAGCATCAAAACCAAAGACGATACATATATCTATATATGGGCTCTTTTCGTAGACACTGGGTACTCTTCATTCCGAAGCCCCATCATATTAATTTGCCTTGCGTTAAATCTAGTTTTTCGTTTTTAAAGAAATTCGAAAACGTTTCTATAAATTTGGTTTTGAAGTTATTTCCACAACGCTTATTCAAGCAAAGCGAAATACGTACCGTGATGACGTTGTTAATGATTTTGCTAAGAAAATACTGAAGGAAGAATTTCTTAGAGATGTGTGTTTAAAAATTTGTATGTGGAATTTTATTTTTGGTGGGATAAAATCATTGAATTCTATTTGAATTATATATTTTTTTCAGGGCCCTATTTCTTTAGTAGAACGTGGGCACAGTGACATAATCGCATGAGAAAAGCGCCTATCTGAAGAACTACTGAGGCTGAGAGAGGTGTAAAGCTCCAAAGCTCCAGGAATTGATATTATACAACCAGTTCTGTTGAAGGCAGCTGGTGAATGCGTACACCTATTATAAATGTTAATACGATCATCGCTAGATTCAGGGAGTATTCTCCTGAACTGGGGAAGTGCCAGTGTTTCTCCAATCCATAAGGGAAGGGCCAAAGAAATGATAGCCAATTAAGACCAGTGGGTGAATTCTGGATTGGCAAGATTATGAAATCTATGGCTAAAGATGCACAGAAGCAATAAAGATATAATATAACCGAAATTTCTCAGCATAGTTTCGTGAAGGGACGACCATGCCTGAAAAAAGTGTGATAAATTATTATGACTGTCTAGATTTTGGTAACTTTTGATACAATTGCTCACGGTAGGTTATTGTATAAATTAGAACAGGTTAGGATAACAGGGAAGGTACATCAATGAATTATGGGTTGGTTGAAGGACAGGAGATAGAGGGTGCTCAGAAATGGGTATTCTTCACAGTGGACTGGATTAGCAAGAGGAGTCCCTGAGGGATCAGTGCTCGGACCTCTTGTTTCTTATATTCCTAAATGATATTGATGAGCGAATACAATGGAAACTGTTAAAGTTTGCTGATGACAAAGGTTGAGAAGGTGTTAACAATCGGGATAGGCTACACTGCTACACATCAAGACTGAAATTTAGGTTTAAAAATGGTAACCAAACTTTAATGCTTCCAAATACTGCACATTTGGGAAGAAATCCTGGAGTAATTTAGAGATTAGGGTGAGAGGAATTAAAGGATGCCCAGGATGAGAAAAATTTGGAGATTACGAAAAAGAAACATATGAAGTTCAACAAGCAGTGTAAGCAGGCGGCAAGAAAGGCATATGATTTTCTATAATTCATCGGAATTTTGCAAGTAGAGAGAGAGAGAGAGAGAGGAGGTCATTATCACTCTCTATAAGACAGTACTTTGACTACATTTGGAATGATGTTACCATGTCTGGAGACTGCATCTAAAGAAAGATACAAAACCTCTACAGAAGGTGTAACAAAGGGCGACTAGGTTTTTGAAGAATGCTGAGCATTATCCCTGAATAACGACTTAGAATATGCTGGTTGGTGGTGTAGGGCTTTAGGAACATCGGAAACTTAAGCCATATTGCGCCATATACAATATGCCTGTAAATTGCGTGTGTTATGTGATCTATTTTCTGTTTTCTGGAAAAAAAAAGTCAGAGTTTCAGGGAGAAAAATTTTCCTACCTTCGCTTGATACCGACTAACTCAGTCATATTGTGAAAAAGGCCCATAAAAACTCCTCGCGTCATTGGCGAGATTCGAACTCAGGTCTTTTCCTGGTGGAAAATAATTATAGCACCTGAGCAACCCCGAGGGGCTTACAAGACATAGTCTGCAAAGGTCAGCAAATGGATGCCTTAGAACGGATATGGTTGGATTTGTATAAGGCCCTGGGGACGATTGGTAAAATGAATTAAAGAGAAATATTGTCATTGGTGAGTGAGACTAGAAGGGCGCTACTATAAAATTCCAGGGAGTAATAATAATATACTCTACGAAGTATAACTTCGGGCAAATCATTGTGGAAACTTGGAATCAGTTGCCTGCATGGCCGAGGCTGAGAGTTTGGCAAAATTCAAGGAGAAATTGGAAAGGCATTTTTTGATTATGGAAATAATTTGACAGTTTTTTCTGTAGATTCAAAATAAGTTCCCTTCTTTACGTCATTATGCCATTTTAATACATTTGGAATGCTGCTAGGGGCGCTCAATTTTAATTTTTTCCCCAGTTGAAGTTAGGTAGTGTTCCTGCAACTAGCGCGAAAAATAAGTTAATTAAATTAGTTAAAAACTTAACTGAAATTAATTAAATGAGGGTTTGAATCCCGGATCTATCCAAACGATTACAAGGATAAAAGTTCACTATTACGATTTAAGACGATTTAGAAAGAAACAGTGTGACAAAGTTCAACCTGAATTAAGCGAAGTTGTTATTCATGCGAAAAAAAAAAAAAAAACAACCCACTTTTAGATTTTGTATTCTGTTAAGAAATCTTTCTTTTGCACTTTTAAAAACACCTGGCATTTGTGTTATTTCTGGGACATGTTTTATATCGCACGTGTGGGAAGAAGGCTTTCTATCCCATATTCTTTTCAACATGACAAGGCTAGAAATGAGAGTGGGTATTGCAAGGGAAACAAGCGTGGAAAACTACCTTACGTTGATGACAAACCTAAACAGGAAGAATCCACTTCAAAATGAATGCACTACGCTGCCGGAAGACGCATGTTATAATGAATGAGAACCAAGCGAGAATATAATTCACAAAGAAGGAATGTATTCAGAAACATGACGGAATCTCTAGAAACTGCTAAACAAACAATATTTTATCAGATGAAAGTGATTATAACTCTAACTGGAAATTACGTTAAGTAATCTTCTGAGTTGTATTGCATACAAAAGAGGACTGGAAACGAGGTTACGCACATGGTTTTTAACAAGAAACACAAAACTTTTTGAAAAATGGACTTCGTGAAAAGAATTAATAAAATCTTATCGCTCTGACAGAATGCATTATGCATAATAACTGAAATCGGAACGGTTTAAAAATAGCAATTAATAGAATGTTGATAAACTGACTTGTGTATTATCCAGTTACTGACTGCAGCATCCGATAAAGCATTCAACACGTTGGAGGCTAAGATATTTTAATAAATGACCTTCTGTTTCCGCTTTTGTGGGTCACTCACTGTGACTAATGAATATAAGAAATACGGGCCATTATTAAATCCTCTGAGTACGAGGATGTCCTTGAGAAAATACTTGCCTTACAATCAAAGAGTGAAATGAAAATCAGCCACTAGGACGGTTCAACAATCTTGCAGTTAGACCGAAGATGGAAAGGTTCCAATTAAGCTTTCAAGAACTTAATTAACATCGGCAGTTTTCGGTAACTGAATACATATCCCCATAAATGTCCTAATGGACAAAAAGAAAAGTTGGCACTGAAAAAGTTTAATAAAATATTTAAAAATCTCACTCAGGTTGTAATTAGAGTATTAATAAGAGAGAAGAGGAAAGAGTCCAATGAGTTTTGGTTGCTTTTTTTTTAAACAAATTAAATGATTATATAATGACAGAACGCAGTGAAAGGATTAAACTCTCCAGTGATCTTGCAGCTGTTGATGTTATTGTTGGTGTTTTAATAGGGTTTTAGGAGCATCGGCAACTTAGGCCATATTGCTCCATGTATACTGTATATAAATTGCGTGTGTTCTGTGATCGATTTTCTGTTTGCTGGATGAAAAACCCAATGCCTATATCGAGTAGAAAATGCCCGAATTGGAAGCCCATCATTGACGATAGGATAGCGAGTTCCCTAATATTTTTCACAG
Organism: Mastigoproctus giganteus; assembly: GCF_048544385.1. NCBI lineage: Eukaryota > Metazoa > Arthropoda > Arachnida > Uropygi > Thelyphonidae > Mastigoproctus > Mastigoproctus giganteus. Next base: position 79,199,926 of record NC_143585.1, on the reverse strand, counting down.
ATGCTACTTTCAGTCGAGCTCCAACGATTACAATCCATTCGAAGTCAATGAGGTCAACTCGTGCTTTCTCATACTGAACTCTCCACGTAGCCTCTTTTCGTGTCCACGATCATGGCAAGTGACATGCCTGTGACGCCAGTCGATCACATGCGTGGCGCCTTCCTAGTTTGCATATAGGTACCGGTGCCCAAGTGTTTCATTAATTATTTCCTACCCGTATATTTTAGCACATTTCAGGAAAAGCAGTTTTTGAAATCAAGACCAAGATCCTCATCGTTCTTTGCTAAAGTAACTCCCAAACAATATTGCAGAAGGTTGGGATTCATTATGCTTTTTTTTTCATTTTTAAAATTTATTCGCAAGAGAAAACGCATATTCGAATGCATTGATACTCTAAAGAAACAAAGCAGCATTTTAGAGCTTTAGCGACAGTTTGATATCAGGAATAGAAAGAGTCCGGTGGAACCAAATCGACACAGTATGAAGGATATTACTTTTGAAGGATCTGTTTTCTCGTCAGAAATGGCTCCCAAGAAATTAATGTCAGCCAGCGCGTTTTTGCCTGCATACGTGAATTTTTATTTATGTTAATAATTTATATTATCATTTTTAACTGTCATAATGAACAAACAGTAAAACTCAGACGTTATGCTGCACGAAGTCACAAAATAAGAATGGTCGCCATTTTTCGTAGCAGATTTCATTTAAAAGTGCTGAATGAAAGTATTTCTGCTGAAGGGAACTTATTAGCTACAGAAGCAACGTTTTCTTTTCCTTGTTGAACAGGGTGTGCCTGACACGTGGAATGAAAGATTTCTTGAGAATAAGTTATCAGTGAATGTCCTTTTCTTCGAATTCAATTTCAAATCACGTAACTTAATTGCATGCGCATGAAATCCTCTTGGGAACGGTGCATTAAAGATGGTTAATTTTGGATTGTTGTTCGCAGTTATCTTGTTGGAAACCTGCCAAGCATCTATCTCACAATGAGTACATGAGATAGTCCTGTATTCAAAAAATTGCAAATTTAAATAGTAATGTTTTCAAGTATCTTGACAATAATACAACTTCCTGTTTTTCCGTGTTGTCCTGGCAAGACGTTGGACAGCCATTGCTGCTTTTTAACGCAGTGGGAAAATGGCCTAAGTTGGATTCTTGAGTTGGTCGCAGAAGCTGAGAAAAGCTCCCCATTGGAAGTATTTCTCAACTTTTCTCGGTCTAGAGGATGTTGCATGGCTTTTTTTCTCGTGGAAATTCAGATTTTTCATTCCCGAAAACAGAAAAACTAAACATCCAAACACACGCAACTTTCGAGATTATCTACTAAAGCCTCATGACCTTAATTTCTTCGGATAAAATTTCCAACCTTTTTTCACTTCTCTACTGCTTGAAGACTATATAATGTGCGAAACAGACAACGTTCTTTTTCACTTCGGCTTCTTTCCTGTTTGTAACAAAACGATCCATATTTACCATCCTAACTCTGCGTATATTTTTATTTTTTAAAACTTGTCTATTTGAACCAGTATAACGTGTCATTAAAAAGCATTTATATGCGCAAGATCGGATGAGTGCAAAATAAACTGTACTGAGTTAGTTGAAAAGCATTTATTTAGTTTCACTTCATTTTTCACTTGCCATTTTAGACAGGGACTTGGTTTTTAAACTACACAGGGCGAAAAAAAAAATTACTAACACTAAAAATTTATTAGTATAAATTGAAGTATTTTAAAAGAGTACAGTTCGCAAAGAACAGGTCAGGGAACTCTGCAGTGTCCTAAGGTGTTGCTAGTAGATATACAGTCTTAAATCATAATATTTTATGGTGCCCTACTAACAATCCTAAATTAAAGACCAGAGTGCGTCATCGTCCAAAATGCTACAGTAAGGTTTCATATTATTCTCTGCAACTCTTGCAATTAGACAAGCTAGTTCCCCCTCTAGAAAAACTGTTTCCAATCTGTCAGCCCGTCTCATTATTGGGACAATATCACTCGTAAATGAATCGTCTTTAAAAAACATCATAAGTCATTTTTACCAAATTCAGGTTAACAGAGTTTTTGAGCCTGTAATGGTTTCAAAGGAAGTCTAAAACTTAGTATTAATGCCATAAAACGTAGTTTATGAAACACAGCTTTTAACATACCCTTAAATTGATTTCAGGAAGACTTTTGGTACTGTTGTACATAAAAGACTGTTGTATAAATTGGAGCAGCGTGGCATTAAAGGTAAGTTAATGCAATAGATAAAGAGATGGTTGAGTGGGAGAAGAGAGAGAGAGTGGTTTCTATATTTATTAATGATACTGATGAAAGTATATCAGATCTAATGTCTACGTTTGCAGTGATACAAAGATTTTCAGGGTAGTTAATGAGAATAATCAAGGTATGCTGCTGTAACAAGACATAGAAAAATTAGGCAGATGGGCTGAGAAGTGGCACTTGAAATTTAACATTAATAAATGCAAGGTACTGCATATGGGTAGCAGCAATTCCAGATTAAGGTACCAGCTGTGTGGTACTACACTCAAGGTAGTGGAAAATGAGATAAGGAGGTGATTATCCTATTGTGCAGGGCAATGGTCAGGCCACATCTTGAGTACTACATACAAATTTGGAGGCCTCATTTTGGGAAGGATGTGGATTTGTTGTAAATGGAGCAGAGAATGGCTAAGAGATTGATGAAGAGAACAAAAGAGTGCTCTTACCAAGAAAGGTTTCAGTTCTGAAAATTGCAGCGTCTAGAGACTAGACACCTGCCAGGTGATCTGGTTAGGGCTTTAAGGCTTTGAATGGATCGAACAAACTCAATGTTGATGACATTCTTCCTCTTACTACGACTCTTCACATGAGTGGCATAAATTCAAATTGAGGAAGGACGGTTACAACTAGACAAACTATTGGAGGGGATGGACAGGTAATGTGGGAAGTTTTTTCTTTTTTGATTGATGTTACATAAGCTTACTTTCTTGCATCATTTGTCACTACTAATACTAATACTAAGTGTACCCTTTCAATAGATATTATATTTATTCCAACTATAGATGCAATTTTTTGGTTAAAAAAATTGTTTGTCAGTTGAATCTTACTGGAAACATTTTAAAGGAACAGAAAGTAACATTTTATTCCTCTACTTACACGAACATCAAAATTCTTTAGGCGATATTCAACAAGAAGCCCACAGCGAAGCAGAGTCAGATGGCGAATATGACTATGTACCTTAAAACAATCCATGGATTTATATGATGGTATTTGTTCCATTCGGAATAAGAAGTAGTTTTGTATTTTTTTCCCCAATAATATTAATCCTTTGTATTTTTTATGTTCTGCTACTGTGTTTCCTGAAAAAAACAAATCTATAAATATAAAAATCAATTATCGTAAACGTGTTTTAAGCAACGTTCTAGAAATTAAAATAAATATGCCAGGTATATTATCTTCTTCAAAGTAATGTAATTGGTTTTTCAGACATCTTCATTCATTCTATTTTGATCTATTCAGTTTTTATTTATGCCTGTAAACTATTTTAGCTATGTGACATGATTATTTTGAAATTACTGATTCACGCACACCGGTAATGTCCACAATCGTCCATCGGATTCAAGTACCATTCAACATCGAAGACCTATCAGCTTTCAACCTTGTAACTGACTTTTGCAAACCACTATGAAATACAGTGTATGCTATGCACCCTTTGACTATAGACTCTTCTAACGGAAAATATTATATGCAATCCAGATATAAGTTTTCCCTTTACAGAAATATCGCCCCCTAGTTCAGCAAAATAATTCCACTTAAGTTAACCAGATAATTCAAAAATTATAAAACAGTTTTATGTCATATTCAAAATAGTTTATGCGATTTAAACCCATTATTTTGTCTTCAACAAAACTACAAATAATCACTGAATATTGGAAATCACAACAGAAACCATGATATAATCTTTTAGAGTCAATAACAAACTGCCAATTGAGCAAGGCAGCAATCCAATGATATTGAGTCATCGAGGTTAAATGCAACCCATCTGCTGATTTCTTGAAGCCGCATGGGAATAATTAAGTCACGCAATCGTGTCAAACCCCTAGGTTTTATTTCTCGTATCTTCTTTCCCACAAGGTGCCACAAATTCCTGATTAGATTAAGGTCAGGGGAAATTTCCAGGCCATGGAAGAACCTGCCTCCCAAGATCAAGGAAAACTTGATTCTGTAAAGAAGGTTTTATTGTTTGGTATAGTTAAAGTAAACATTTTAATCCTACTGTAACGTACTAACATAAAAATGTCCACTGAAAATTAGCGAATAAATCTCCTGATCACACTATTTGAGGTCACCACGTTTTACCTAGAAGTTCTGTTTATAAATCATGTAAAAAAATATCAAATTAATCTGAAATACATCTTTTGATTTCAAACGCGAACCCCTCATTTCTCTTGTCTAAGATCTGGAAATGTTTTCGCTCACCCATCTGCTAAAAATTTTAATTGGAAATATAACATTTAGGGATGCGAATACCAGAAGTATACCAAGTTATAACTGGGGACTGAATGATTTTGTGAAGACTGAGAAAAAAGTAGAACAGAAATTATTGAAACTAAAATTAAATAAGGCACCCTAGGGTGATGCAATCCACCCTAATTATATTAAAAGAAGCAGCGGAACGTAAGGAAACCTTTGATCAATAATCATGAGTGTTCTTGGAGTGAGTGAAGGTGAAGGTGTGCAAATGTCTCTCCTGTTCACAAAAGGAGATGAAAGGGTGAAGTGAGTAATTACAGACCTGTCAATTTAGCTTCTATTCCAGGAGAAATAATGGAGTCAGTGGTTAAATAAGTAATGCAGACAATCTTTACAAGAATTCAGTAATGTAATACGGAAATCACAGCAGGGATTTGTTAAGAGGAGATCTTCTCTAATCATCCTAATTAGCTTCTATGATGCGGTAACAAAGGAGCTGTATGTAGAAAATAATTTTGACATCATATACTTAGATTTCAAAGAAGCTTTTGATGCTGTTCCACATGAAAGACTGCTGTTCGGAGATTGGAGCAGCTTGAAATTAGGGGAACGTTATTGCTATAGAGAAAGGGATGGTTGAGTGGCAGAAAACTGAGGGTGGTTATTAATATTTAAGAAGAGGTTCAATAGACTTTTTAAGTGGGTTCTCTTAGAGACATTGATCCAATTGAATAGCCGACTTTATTTCGAAAGTTTCAATTTTATTGAAAAGTGGTGGTTCTTGAAAATTGTTTAACTGGGTTATACAAGCATACGATTTCATTTCAAACTGAAGCTTGTAAATTTTTTATGATTGAAATTTATTGGTTATAATATTTCTCTGGTCGAAGTTAGGCACTTTTAAGACAAAAACCCATTGCTAGGACTACGTGAATCCATATTTACGATAACATTGTATTACATCGTTTCTTACCAGCTCCTATTGAATATTTCCAATTATTAGTTTCAAGTGAATCTAGCTTTCCGATTTATTTCCTCTTCAATAAACTATTTAAACTACTTCACAGCTTCTCTTTTGAGGCCCGATCATTAATATCTAATATTTTTCTGCTTTTATCTGATCCATCTTAATTAGGAAACCGATATTGTTTTTTCATTTACCATAAACAGCACCACGCATCATAAATAACCTGTGTCCCACCGAACATGTCACCACATAACGAAATGGCTTTGGAATAAAGTATTTAAACTACTTAAAGAAGGTGCAAGAATTGGGAAATCGCTACCGTGAAGGAATAAAACTCTGAAGAATGACCATCACACAGGAAAAGTTCACACAGTTAGAATAAAATATTTCTTGGTAGACAAGTTTATCAGGGTGGATCGATACAACACCTGATGATATAGCCAGAGAGCAAAATACCAGTCACGGATCTTCCTACACCACCATCCATGATAGGATGGAACGTAAGAAGAGCAGCGTGAAGTGAGTTTCCAAGTGTTTCAATGATGGACACAACATTTTGCGATTGAGGTTATATACACAACACGTAACGCGATAAAAAAAGAGGAAGGAAATTACTTCTTGGATTATGGTGGTTGTGGAGAGCATGAAACACATGGAGCATGCAGTGGAAATATCAGTCATCAGCATGGCAGAAGAAACTGCAGACTTTCGAAAGCACTGGGTAGATTATGTTCGTGCTATTCTTCGACTCACATTTCACTGTTCACATGAAATGACACTGCTCTGTAATTTCTTGTGAACAGTGAACTCACAAATTCGCGCGCGTAGTTTATCTGCGAGACCTCATCATAAAGAAAAAACCCGGAGGTTTTGATAATGGTGTCATGATTTAGCCAACAAAGCGCAGTCATGCACAGCTCAGGACACTATGGAAACCATTTAGAAACTACAACGAGAAGTGAATGAACATGCTCCATGTAGCTTGAACTTGCCTTCAGATTTTCACGTTTTTTGAAAGACGAAAAAATGATCTTACAGGAGGGTGATTCCACACGGACAAAAAGTGAAGGAAGCCGTGAAAGCAGCAATCAAAAGGCATTTATAGGTAGAGTACAAAATTCGAGGTGTTCAGGTGGATTGAGTACCTAAACTGTGGTGGAGATTTTCTTGAAAACAAAGCATCAGTTATTAGTAAAAAATAATTGCCTCTTATTTTTGACCTATATAAAATATACTCGAAATGATTAACTTAAGAAACCGTAGCCTAAAACATAGAAATATCTCTGTCATTTGAATACCATAATACTTTGCTTTAAGAAACCTTATTGGAATAATGATTTCGAATGGATGAGGCACGGTTTAAATTGTTGGGATGGAATTTCAAGAGATCACATTCCGTTTTCCTTTTACAAATCTTTATTCTGGGTTATCGTACTTTTGGTATCGTGCCATCTATACCTTTCCTAATGACGAAATACATTAAGAAACCGATGAACTATTTCAAATACAAAATGAAGAGGGGACAATATCCTTCACTCAATATATTGATGAGCAATCATTTTCTCATCCTATGAAAGTGAGAGAAAAAAAATCTCAATCGATACAGTCTTTGGAAATTTTTATGGAGGAAAAGAAAACCGAAGGGGAAAAACTACGAAACTTTCTTTAGGCCTCAAAACATTTATGTGTTGCTATGGCTACAGTCGTTATCTAATATCTGTAGCGCCAGTGGAACACGGCTACCTGTGTATGCGGTGATTCCTTATAAGGCCAGAAGTAAGGCAGATGACCTTCTATAAAACTGGAATCGAAGTGCCATCACCGAGATTCTAAGTAAGCGGCATCTTAGCAGGTATGAAGCTGGCTGCGCTACCGACCCTGATGACATTGACAGACACTTTCACTGAGGTGCCTCCCGTGGGGTTTGTCTAGTCTGCACGAAACCTGTACACAGATCATCGACGAAACATTTCCGGAATGTGGCACGTTCTTCTAGTCAGTTCTGCCCCCATTTCTGTTCCCTCGAATCACTTTCTGGTTTCCTTGACCGTCTCATGAGATTCATATCACTAGTTTAGGCTCTGCCCCCCGCTTCTATTCCCCCACAACTTATTACCTTTCGTTGCGTTCACCCTACGGTCGTAATGGTCACGGAGAGGATCTAACCTCTGACCCGTTCCCTTCTGGAGTGATGTTTTACCTACCATTTGATGTTGGGGCCATGCACGTTTCTCCAGCGATTTAGCTTGCTCTTTGCGACCCTGACCGTGCAAGAATGTTGAAGAGAAAGAAAGTGGTGCAGTGCTGTTCATCCCTCTTTGTTGGATCTTACCATTGGGCAGACATACAGTCCCGTATCTCCCGTCATTAACCCTCCCCCGCTGCAATGCCCTCATTTCTGTGAATTCAGTCCCCGATCTTTGTTGTACGCTCCCAAATCTGTTAAACAGAGAAAATAGTTGGTTATCCGCTACTACCACAATCTATTGGCGCTTCTGATTTATAATGACTTTGTTTTTCATGAGATTAGAAATGTAATGTATAAAGTACTATTTGATAACCTTGACCTTCCTCTCTAATGATTTTTTGCGAATTTCCATACATGGCTTCTCTTACCCCTTATTGTTTTTTTTTTTTTTTTAAATCTTACTAGTTATTTCCAAATATCCCTTCCAAACTGGTTTTCAGTGTTGCACGTATTCCATGAAGTGGGTTTTGCGATTTTTATTTCCCTAATTAAGGCATCATTAAAGTTCTTTATTATCTCCAGTCAAGAGTTGCCACACATTGGAAACCACTGGAAATACCTGCTTTATCTTTCTTCACAATTTCACATTGACCATATTTGAAAGGCAAATTAGCAGTGTTATTCGTGCTTGTTGACTACTTGCAGTTCAAATCCAGTAACAGATTATGCTGAAAACAACTGATAACATTTATTGCCTAAAGTACGATTGTTAATTGGCCGGATGCTTTCATAATATGCAACCGGAAGGGGAGGGGGAGGGGAGGGGAGTGTTTTGTCTCAGACTTCATAATCTTCATTATAAAGTCTAAGACAAAATCCATAAAAGTGTTTATATGGTCATCTCTGGAATTACAACGCAGCAGTTACTTCATCATGTTTTTCCAAGTATATTTTCATTTTTAACGGAAACTGAGATAACCTGCTTCTCCCCACAGTAACAGAAAAAATAAAAGTAAGCACCTCTGTATTTATTACTGATTTGTACATATCTTGTATTTATAACCGATGTTATAAATGATTACGCATTATCTGGCTACAGAAATGGATACCGATTCACTATCCAGTTCAAAAAACTTTGAAGTGGCCTATACGACCTTCACAAAACAACCTAACAAAATACAGATATGTACAATATATCTTTCCCTCGTGGGTAGCACAGTTTGTAGGATCGCCGTTCCCCCCACACCGGGTGGAAAAGACCTCAGTTCGAATCCCGTCAATGACGTGAGGAATTTTTATTGGCCTTTCTCACAACGTAGCTGAATTAGTCGGTCTCAGGCGAGAAACTCTGGTTTTTCATCCAGCAAACAGAAAATCGACCTCAAGACACAAGCTTACAGACAATATAAACGGAGCAATATGGCCTTAGTCGCCGATGCTCCTAAAATCCAATAACAACAACAATATAACTTCCTCCCTTCACATAAAATAACAGAGAGATGAACCCTTTAGTTGGCTTGCTGCGAATTTAAATCCAAATTCAGGCATAATAATTGCCGGAGATCTCGATATATTACTGCCAACACACAGTAAACCTAAGTATGAACTTGACTTGAGTTTCCATTACTCCAGATACAAGGGGAACCCAGGCTTTTTACCCGCTTTACTATGACGAATTTGGCATCAAGTTTTTTTAGCAATTACTGTAAATTCAATTTTGACCACGGCCCACTAGCTAACGAAGTATCTTTCAAACGGATAGCGTATCCAGAAAGATAGCACAAAGACAGAATAACACCGCAGGAGAATCTTCTTCGTTTGCACCAGAAATCCAACTTAAAAATCTTACTCATTATAACTGGAGTGACCAACAGTCAAAATCAACAAAAGAAGCCACTACTCTGATGGCACACAAACGACTCCAAATTGCTCTGGAAGGTGCTTCAATGGAAATTAAGTTTTCAGAGACATGCAACTATGCTACCCACTAGAACCGATATAAGGGTATCTATAAGATTCTTTTATTTTTATTTTTTACTTTTATTAATAACAAGATACACAACAGGTAACCATTAACAGTGTATCTGAGAGCAGAACTATGAACACAATTGATAACAATAATAAGAGATCCAACAGGAAGATAAACATTGATATAGATTCAAACATTAAAATCATATGTACAAAAGAGGTATGCACTGAGTTAAGTTATGGTAAAACAAATAATAAATAAATTAGTTAGAGAATAGGAGAATAATAATTAAAAATATAAAAAAGTAATAATAAACTACATAAACAAATGAGAGATAGTCATTTTGCAGTTCAAGAGAACAGGCATACATGTGGATGGAGTTCATCATTGATTGGGAGTTGTCAAAAAAGTCGATGAGAGAGTCATTTGCTGATTCTGTTCAGTGGACTGAACTTCATAAAGTCCGTGGTGGCAGAGTCAAGGCGAAACAACGTAAGGATCCTGACTTGTCTAAAAGGAGCATGGAAGTGGATTTTACTAAGGATATCAGATGCTTCATAAGTTCCAGTGAGTACATTGGCTAGAAGGGCGATGTCAGCAATAACTCTTCTGGTGCACAGAGGCCTCAGATGAAAGTAATGGCACAGCGATTCATTATACACTGAGGGATAAAATAGAGGATTACGGAACGTAAGGTAACGGACAGAATATTTTTAGACTGCTTCAATTTTGTTAATTAATGTCTTTGTATGAGGATTCCAGATGGGTGAGGCAACAAATCCCATTCTTCCACCAGTGCAGACCTTAGCTCACCAAGTGACCGAGGAGTTGGCTGGCGGCGTGCAACGCAACGCCCATTTCAAGATATTCCTCCACCACTTGAGCTTTATGTACAGTGGCGTTGTCGTGCATGAAAAGGAAATCTGGGCTAACCGCACCCCTAAAAAGTCGCACAAAGGGTTCGAAGATATGTTCTCGGTACCCCTGCGCAGTTACGGTATGCCTATCAAAAATCTGAAGAAGGCTGCGGCCATTGATCATTATTCCGCCCCACACGAGAACACCACCTCCACCGTAAGTGTTCCTTTCTCTGATGTAGGAGGGGTGGAATCGCATTCCTTGTTGTCTCCAGATGAAATAACGTCTAGAATCTATTTGTAGGCTAAAACGAGACTCATCAGAGAACAGACCAATCCATTTTTGTCCCGCTTCATTGCAAGCTGCACGAATTACACCACGTTTTCTGTGTGTTCTGTTAATTTTATCCAGCAGTGTATTAGGGTATATCTATAAAAAGAAGGCAATAAATTTTATCATTGTATTTATTTTGTTTGAATCTGATTTTACTCTTAACTTATGTCAATGAACTTTTTTTATGCGTTGTAACCTGGTGTCACCCTGTAATGTATATACTATTAAAATAAATATATTTTTAAATAAAATTTCATGTGTATTATGGAAATTGATTAAATAGATCTGCTTTACTACTGAAAAATATTCAAAATATCAGGAAGAAACTTTCCTCCCTCATTTCATGGACTCCAGAAGCAAGTACTTCTCTGCCATTCGGCAAGAGCTCATCGGTTTTTGTAATGCAAATTTAATCGTTCGTTATGTCTAGAGATGTATCGTCCCAGTCATTATGTACGCATCAGTGATTTAGTCATCTTCCCCGCCCTCCTACCTGAAACGACATCTTGAATTAGAATACCGCTACTTGCGATGGTTGAACTGGGCCACGAGGAAACCCTTCACAATCTCTATGGCAATACTCTTCTGAAACCTGAACATCCCAACGCGAAAACATTTCATCGTTAAACGAAATATTAAAACCCTTAGTCAGCTGTTTACACACACTTTTTTCTGGAATCTGGTGATGGACGGCTTCCTCAACGAAGACTTAAATGGAGTAGATGCACAAGCCTTCGCCGATGATCTGGTCCTGATGCTCAAGGCGGATAGTCGGGAACAGCTTGAGACCATTGCCAACCGAGCCATTGATATCCTCCAAACGTGGGCAAAGCAAAACCACTTAAGGATATCGCCATCCAAGACATCCTCAATACTTTTAAAAGGATCCCTCGACACCAGACACCCACCACAAATCAAAATAGAAGGAACCACAATAAAACTGACCACAGAGTTAAAATACCTAGAAATCGTCTTCGACAAAAATCTGTGTTTTACCCCAAATCTGGCATATCCCCAGAAAAAGGTTAAAAATTACTCAGCCCTTATATCAAGAGTCACACGAGAGGACTGAGACCTAAGGAAAAAGAATCTTGTCCCTCTTCTACAAGACGTCCTTTATTCCAGCCATCTCATATGCAGCTGGGATCTGCTATAAAAAAGCAACCACAGCTGTTAAAATAAGGAAGCTAGCAACGATACAGCGCAATATTTTACTCACCATCTCTAGAGCATGCTGCACGGTCAGCTCACATGCATTGCTGGCCCTCCCGGGATCCCTACTCCTGGACCTGGAGATTGTCCGTTGTGGTATGCAATACCAGCTATCAAAAGGAAAAACTGTGACTTGTATTGACTTCACCACAGACCCAACAAACAACAGAAAAGCAGTAAAGAAACGCCTAATCCAACGCCTTCAAGAAACCTAGCAGTCCCAATGGGCAGACTCAATCAAGGGCAACATAACTCGAAAATTCATTCCAGATATAACTCAAGTGTACCCACAGCAGCTGGCCTGGTTCTCACCGGGGCTGTACGCCACCTTTCTTCTTACAGGGCATGGTTCCTTTAATGCCAAGCTGTCGGCGCTCAGCATCATGGATTCTCCACTATGCCACTTGCGGAGAAAACTAAACATGATCACATTTAATGCACGATTATCCCCGTGCATTAAATGCGACCACGAGACAACCGGACGGGCCATAGTTCCTAAGAAGACATAATAAGATGGCACTTCATAACCAAATTACGTTGTAACCCGAAAGAACGCGAACACCTCATACTACAAGAGGAGGAGCACTACAAGGCTCTCTCTCGCGCTTTGCACGGGAGTTATTCTCCGGACTACGAGCAATTCCTTTTCAGGCTTGAGGCAGGTCCCAGCGGCTGGATACAACCAGAAAGAAAGAAACCACAACTACAACTCACCGGATGGGACACTGCTCCCATGAATGACACTGTCAAACGACGTCTTGTCTGTTAGTGCATGTGAACCACCCCAGGAATTCCCCTTGAATGTGATAAACACAACGGAAAATACCCATGACGACGACACAAGTGGACGGGACTTAGATCCCAAAAGTGACATCTCCCTACACCGGTTCCTGCACAAACAACAAACGTAATTTCATCCCAAGAATGACCCTTGACAACGGAAACAGTCAAATTGCGACCACGAGACAACCGGACGGGCCATAGTTCCTAAGATTGACGCCAGCAAACAGACAACTGACCACCTGAATCAGCTTCGGCAGTGATATAATCCCAGACTGGACCCCTTGGTAGAGACCACTGGACACCGATGTCGGGAGGCTGTCTCCACCTTGCTGACTGAGTCATTCGTAGCCACGCTGTGCACGCCACATTGGTGAATGCCAGTTGGAGTAGAAAAGGCCTTGTCCGGCCTTTTCTACTCCAATCCTGGCGGGCGGGGGGAGGTGACGGACCTGCTGTCTCCTCCCCTCCTCGCCAATCCCATTTTTCCTTTTTTCTGGTGGGGCATGGGCATGCCCTACTGACATCCACTGGCGTCGCCTTCTCTATTGATCTCATACTTCTATCTTTATCCCCCAGCCTTCATCCTTCCCACTCCCTACTATACCTGTATACAAGCGAGTGCCGCACACGTCAAAATTAAACCGCATCTAAATTACTATTCGTCCACTATCTTGGCCTTCCAACTCCAGCGTAATCTCCCTACGTTTTTTTTTTTTTTTTTTTTTTTTCAGAGTAAAATTCAAACTACTGGGTACCTTGTCTGCCTCCACAGGGGGAATGTGGGGCAACGTTGGACCTCAGCAAGGGTTCAGAGGAACAACAGTACAAAACATCAAATTTCCACAATCCATACACTTTTAAATCTCTTGCCTTTCCAGTGAACTGGCACACCCGCACACCCACAATGAAAGCAACGCGGAGATGGAGGAAACTCCTGGTGCCGTTAGACACTGAAAACACTTTATACATTACACTTTACTTTACACACTTTGAATGCCCCTGACATTGCCAACATCCTATTCAGCAGGAAGAGAAGAAGAGACTAAAATTACAACTTTACTGTCTACAGAAACGCACCACTTCAAAGCCTAACTGTACCCTCCAATACCATCAATGTTCCCTCCAATACCATCAATTTCTGCAACACCATTGAAATAGATCTAAGTAAAATATGTTTTGAAAAGAAATACAGAATATAAATCCTGGCTGAAATCTTCTCCGTGGTTATTTTGACGCAGCCCGAGCGATTAGAGAAGAGACCATCACCAAGGTGCCTAGAGGATCACTCAACTCGACCGCGTACTTAGAAGGGTTGTTTGTTAGAAAAGGATCAAGCGTGTTGGCTGGTAGTTATGATGGTATTCTGAAAGACAAATGAACAATCTGTGTGAGGTCAATAGCAATTGCAAAAGCCTCAACATTTCGATCATAGTGTGCATAGTGTGCATAGTGTTAGGGTCGGGCGCCACCTGTGGTTTCCCACATCTGCGCCATATGTACACTGTGAAGAAATACAGAACACTGTAAATGCCAGAAAAAGTGTAGTGTGTTGAATGTGTAGTTTTGTGTTGGGTTCTGTTGTGTGTCCTGGCATTTGGCTGCAGGGCCCCTGGTGGAACCCCCACGCTGCTCGCACACACCACTAGGAGGTAGCCAGGCTGCCCATTATTCTCTGGCAGGTCTCCGTCAGGGTCGCCTGAGCTTCCTGAACGGAGACCAATAAAAAATAATAATAATAAATTAATTAAAAAAATAATAATAATAAAATAAAATAAAAAGTAATAAATAAATAAAATAAAATAAAATAAAAATAAATAAATAAATAAAATTAAAAAAATAATAATAAAAAATAATAAATAAATAAAAAATAAAATAAAATAAATAATAAAAATAAATAAAAAATAAAATAAAATAAATAATAAAAATAAATAAAAAATAAAATAAATAATAAAAATAAATAAAAAATAAGGTAGAGTGCGGCAGTACAGGGTGTACGGAAGAAGATGGGGGATGAAAGTAAGAGTAAGGGGATGTAGGTAAGGGCATCCCGTAAATTGACAGTGGAGCATATGCCCCACCAGGAGAAAATGGGGAGGGGATAACTCCAGAAGGGTAGAAAAACCACTCAGCGAGAGTGCTGAGTGTGACATATTTTGCGGTGGAGTGGTCAAGACCACTGGAGCCTACCAAACCATATGGAAAGTTAGCAGGTAATCCTACTTTGGATGTTCCAGGGTTAGCAAGTCGATGCTGGTAAAACAGTCAAGTACAGATTTTTTATTTCAAGTTTGAGTAAGTCCTTTACAGGTTTCTATCCCTGGCTTGAGTTGGTTCTAGAGTCCTGCGCCTAGAAAAGAGGTTCTGTGCGTACTCCGTTAATGATTTATAATATTGTTCTTCAGAAATTAGCAGGTGCTCCTGTCCTTGAGGTATGTGTTGTAGCCTGGTGTACAGTGTTCCTCGAAAATCGTTATAAATTGGGCAGTTATAAAGAAGATGGTCTCAATCTTCAATTTCTCCACATGTACAGTAGGGGTTATTGATGATTCCCAAGGTAGTCAACTTATGATTTATAGAGCCGTGTCCAGTTATAATATATGTACAGTAGAGGCCAGGAGAGAACCAAGGCGGCGACTTTGGATACACTAGTTTGACATCCGGGATGAATTTCTTAGTTATCAGGCCCTTGTCCGTCTCCTCCCATCTTGTCTGCCAGATTTGTAGTAGCATGGCAGCTAGTTTTTTCTTTTCTTGCTTACAGTCAGTGCGGGTGTCGATGGTATGTCCAAAGATGGTAGCTGGGATTCCCCGCAACAGGCAGTAGTGCAATCCTCGACGGATAACCTCCAAGTCAAGGGGGAGGACACCTGCAAGAACCTGTAGGGCCGGAGAACTTACTGTGCAACAGGCCCTGGTAATGGCAAGCAGTATACTTCGCTGAATTGTTTCCAGTTTGCATTTATTGCGAACAATTATTGCTCTATGGTACCAAATCCCGGATCCGTATGTAATAACAGGGAGGAATATGGCGTTATACAGGAGTTTGAGTGTTCTCCGGTTCAGACCGCAGTCACACCTGCTTACTCGGACGATTAAGGCTGCATAATTTCTGATTTTTACTTGAAGGTATGAGAGGTGCGGCAAGAAGGAGAGCTTTGAATCCAGGATGATACCCAGGTGTTTTAGGGAAGTTACCAGCTTGATGGTTTTTCCTTGTACCTTGATCTGAGGTGGCCTTGATATTTGTAGGGTGCCTTTGAGAAGTATGGATTGTGTCTTCTGTGGAGAAATCCGGAGCTTGTGTAGAGTTGCCCAGTCCTGTAAGATCTGTAGTGCCTGATTTCCAGCGGCCTCGAGAGCTGCTCTGGTGTCCGCTGCGATGGAGATGGTAATATCAACTGCGAATGCTTGGATAGTAACAGGGCCCAGATCCAGACCAAGTAACTCATCAAGGACGATGTTCCAGAGGAACGGGCCGAGGACCGAACCCTGTGGGCCGCCTCTGTAGATAGATTTGGTGAGCTTCTGGTATGGTGAGGAGATGGTGATCTTCCTGTTGGAAAGGTAACTTTCTATACACCTGTATAAGTTGGCTGGTATGCGTGCCAATCTTAGCCTGCGAAGAATGCTTGGCCACCAGAGCATGTCAAAGGCCCCGGCAAAGTCAATGGTTATGAGGAGAAAGTACTTGTAATTAGTGTTGGCTGCAGCTTGGGTTATTTGGTAGAGAGCATCCTCTGTGCAGCGTCCTGGGCGAAATCCATACTGTGAATTGGATTGTAGGCCAGCTTCTGTGTAGTGTGTTAGGAGTCTGGTATGGAGGAGGCGCTCAAGTAGTTTGCTCAATGTGGACAAGAGGGCAATGGGTCGGTATGAGTTAGGCTGTTCTGGAGGCTTCGATGGATTTTTCAGTATTAACTTTAATTCAGCTATTTTCCAGCTTTCTGGGAAGGATCCCTGGGTTAGGCATTTATTGAGCAAGTTAAACAGAAATTGGGGATTTACCTGGGCGACCTTTTTTAGTATTTCTGGTTCAATGCGATCCAGTCCTGGGGATTTTTTATCCTTCATTTTGCCAAGGGCTTGCTGCAGTTCTTCAGTGTTAAATTCTTCCTCCACAGAGTCAATGTGGTAATTGTCATTATCTAGGCAAATTTGCTGTTGTTGTGTTGTGAGATGATCGGCGTCGCTGATAAAGAGAGTATCCAAGATATTCATCATGGATTGCTCCCATGACGTTGTCATGATTCCTTGTGGTGTTATTGTGGAATGGACTACTTCTCCTCTTGGCAATTTGTTGGTAGTAACTCGGTACACCACTCCCCAAGGGTCCGAGTTACCAGTGATGGTAACCAGCCGCTCCCATGTAGTTCTTTTTCGCTGCCTGATCATGGAAGTGTATTGGTTCCTGGTCCTCTTGTAGTCTTCACGAAGGGCTTCCACGTCAGTAGCTGGCCAAGAGGTGCGAGCTCTCTGAAAAGCTTTCCTCTTGTTATGAACAGTCCAGCGTAGACGTTCGAGTTCCTGAGACCACCATGGTACAGCACTTGGAAGAGGTTTTTTCTTGGGCATAGATTGATTGCAGGAGAGGGTGATGATGTTAGTTACAAGCTTTTGATGCTGCTCGGGATTCAGGGAGTGGATATCAGAAGGATGATCCATGATTGTTGACTGGAGAGAAGTGGTGAACAGCTCCCAATTGGCTTTGCTAATGGCATAGCGGTTGATATCGTAGTGCGGAGTAGGAGTTGATTCTATATTTCTTGTGAGGCTGTATGTAATTGCTCAATGGTCGGAGGTGGTCCAGGCTTCATTTACCTGCCACCCCGACACCTTACTTGAGATTGATCTTGTAGCAATTGTTATGTCTATTGTAGACTCCCACATAGTACTGGAGAATGTTGGGAGGTTATTGGGCCTGTTTATTATATTAAATGGTGAGGTGGCTAGAAAGTCTTCAGCTTGTCCCTTGTTACTGGAAAATGGAAGCCAGCTGAAGTTGTAAACATTAAAATCACAAAGAAAAATTGCCTCATTGTTAGGAACGCTGGACTGGAGGAAGTCAAAGAGTTCCAAGTGATTAGTGGAGTTAGGAGAACGATAAAGGCAACAGATGAATTGGACAGAATGTGTCAAAGAGATTTTTAGATAGAGAAAATTGAAAAGAGGATATTACAAATTACTAATTCTCAGACAGGGAATATCAGAACGGACATATGCACAAGTACCACCTTTGAGGCGAAAGGAATCATACAGCGAATAACTCAGGCAACTGAGATGAGCAGATAACTGGGATTCTGTCAGAAAAAGTACATGAGGTTTAGTAGACTGTAGCAAGCCCGAATCAATATGGCTTCAAACTTGGAACCTCAACAATCGAGGCGCTCAAAAGGCTCACTGACGTTGTGCTGACATGTGAGAAGAAATACTTCTTAGTAATATCTATTGACTTTGCGGAGTTGTTCAACACCATCTGGTGGCCTTGCGTCCTCGCAAGACTCAGACAGGCATCCATACCTGGAAACCTATATAACATCATGAAGTTTTACCTCTGTGGAAAGAAAATCACAGTGAAAACGTCATATAGAAGCCTCACTAGACCCGTCTACAGGGGCTGCCCCCAGGACCCAGTTCTGTTGCCGCTCCTGTGGAACATGGTCATGGATTAATTCCTAACTCTCAACTTGAGTGAAGCCCGCTCCCAGGCCTTCGCGGACGATCTCATCATCACGATAATGGCTGACTCTAGAAACTTGAAGCTATCGCAAACCCAGCACTGACAAAACTCCAGGAATGGGCTTCGCCCCATTTTTTAAAAATCTCTTCTGCAGAAACTAGCACAATCCTTTTGAAGGGCAAATTACAACTACGAAGACCACCACAAATCAAGATTGGACTAACCACCTTGAAACTCACCACGCAACTCAAATATCTAGGAGTTGTAATGGACACAAACCTGTTTTTTCTACCACACCTCCAGTATATAAGAAGTAGAATTCGGCACTAGTTGCCAAAAAAAAAACCCAAACTATTATTTTTAGCCCACCCTAAAGAGAATAATTAAATTCATCTTCCTTGCTATGTGTCTTATGTCTGTTAATTGCGTGTGTTCTATGATCGATTTGTCTGTTTTTCTGGACGAAAAACCCCAGTTTCTGAGTAAAACCTTGTTATCTACGCCTGAGACCGACTAACTCAGCCACGGAGTGAAAAAAGCCCATTAAAGTTCCTCGCGTCGTCGACGGGATTCGAACCCGGGCCTTTTCCACCCGGTGTAGGGAGGACGGTGACGATACTGCTGTGCTATCTGCGCAGACCATTATCTGGCGGATTACAGTCATCGAGATTATACACTAGCTGATCCGGAAGCCTCCTAGAAAGTTACCAATAGGTTCGTTCCGGTGAACTATCTAGCGGCCGGCCTGCGAACGCCGTTTTAGAGCTGTACCCTCGAAATGTAAGGAATATTGGATCTCACCATGATATCCATCATAGCGTCAAAAGACAGCAATCATGCTGCATGATGGAAGAGATGGGGAAGGGTTTGCCGGAGATTTGTTCTGGACACTAAACATTAGGACAACATCCTTCCGTGTGGTGTGGGCGCCACACTTCGATCCTGTTTACGTTGGTTCGCACCTGGGTAGTCACTTACAGTATGCTAGCGCCGTATTTCAGGATTTGCATATGGGAGTTTTACCCCAGGGTCCCACCATCGCGAAGGTACAAGCAGATGATTTGGCTGTGACAGACCGACCGGACTTTGCCGAAATTGAGGTCCGTTTGACTTGAGGTTCACCCGAATATTAGTTTCATCAGTGTTTTAGACTCCCAGGTTGCAAGCCCAGCTTGGCATACCTGAGAAAATGTCTGTGACAGTCTGAGGGACTCGGACTTGGAAATCTGGCGAGGAGGTCAAATTTATAGTTCCGCCTCTGCAATTATTCAATTCGTAAAATGGAAGGGTTCACAACTTTCTATTTCTTTCTGTTTTTTTTTTTTTTTTGTTTTGTTTTTTTGTGAAATAGGAGAATAATTTCAGATTCGCCCCAATGGTCACGCTTTCTACATCATTTCATAGTCAAAAGAATGAATGTGGCACATGAATAAATTTTAAATTATTTGAACTACTAAACTGAGAACCATAAAATCGAAGACAATTTAATATGAAATTTCATTTTTTTATTTCTAAGGAAAAACCCTGACAAAGTCAATTATTTTGAGACGCAGGCACGAAGGAGGACGAGAACGAAGGGGAAGGAGGACATGTCCTCCTTTAGTTGGACATCTGGTAACCCTACTGTCTCCCAATTTCCGTGTGCGTAGTGTACCAGTTTTGTGACCTGCATGGAAATCCAGTTATTTGGCAAAAAAAAAAGATCTCTAATTATATCTGTGAATTTATCTAACGAATTAACTTCCCTTGAAATGTGACCTGCCTGTAATAATTCAAAGCCGTTACGTCTAATTTAAATTATTTGCCAGCAACCAATATTGCTGAATTATGGCACTGTTCCTTTTCTTTAAACTGTTGTAATTTCCTAAAGAAAATTTTCGACCTCTGCGTCAGACTCATCTCAGAATATTCTTGTAAACATTCGTAGCCTACAAGGCATTGACCCTCATCACATTGAGTAAATCTCACTGGATTCCATCCCAACCTCAATTTTTAGTTCTATTTTTAACCCCTCCACCACCTTTTCATCTCTTTTTTTTCTTTCCCATTTCTTCGTATTCTCGGGAATATTTTTTTTACTCGAACTTTAATTACAATTTTAAATAAAACCGATGTTATTATGGTACTGCCACGCCAGTTGGTTATTTTAGTTCAGTGACTTAACTTATATGTATTTCTTTTATAATTATTTATTAATTCTTGCTCAAAACTTGAATGCCATTCACTTTCATTTACTACAAAGCCGACGCTAACGTCCCCCATTCGTGGACAATTTATTACCACTGTAATAGCTGCAGGGGCTAGCTGCTCCTGCATATATTACAGTAGTTATAAAGCTGCCCTTCAACGTTGTGTGGAAAAAGAAAAACTGGGTTCAATCCATCACAAATTTCGTGAGGTGAAAAACACGTCTTTTCCAAGCTTTTCATCCCACAGACCAGGTGGAACCAATCAACCATACATTGCACGTAACTTGTAGGCTCAGTTTATTAACGCCTCGTTCAGTTCAAATCCTGGCTGTACCACACTTATTAAAGGCATTCTGGTAAACTTCTGTTTCCTGAGGTTATGTAACTTTTTTAAATTATTTTTTCATATATTTAAATAATTTATTCCAATGGTTTTGCTGCATAGATTACATTAGACCTTGAACTAACAAACCATAACAACAACAACAAATCTGAAGGAGCAAGGTCCAGGCTATAAACCAGATGAGGAATTTCTTTGTGTGCGTGTGTGGGGGGGGGGGGCTTTCATTATCGTGGACCAATAACCTTCTAACCTCTAAGAAGGATCTCTTAATTTTTACGGATCATTGAAGTTTTCGTAAAGATAAATGTATCTTATTTTGTGTATAGTGATTTCTTTCTCGAAGAAATCTACCTGGAAATCCTGTTTCTTCTGTATTGGTACAATTGAGTCCATTTTTCGGGTCCATTCTATGGAGTGCCGTTTTATTTTAGGACTGATTACATAGCCATGCTTCATCGCAAGTTAACTCTTCAAAATAGTTTCCACTTCTTTGTTGAAAGTTCACCCAAGCAAATCGGCAAAGTTCTTCATCCTTAATGTTTTCGTTTCAGTGCGAGATGCTTTCAGATCAGCCGAGAACAGCTTTTCTTGTAACGTGACGTGTCTACAATCTTCAGTAGCATTCATTCCTTTTGATATTCCAAAAATATTGATTATCTGGGAGGTTATTGTACATCAGTTAGATTTGATCACTTCGCCAATGATCTCCTCATTTTCAGTGATGCATACTGAGGTTGTTCTTCTCAAACTCGTCTTTCTGAAACTTTCTAACTATGTATGGACTCCTGCTAACTGTGTCTTCCATATTTATTCAGTTGGACATCATAATCTCACCCCTGGACAACAAAGTGCTAGTTTACATTACTGACAAGTCAGTAAATTAATTCTCTAAAAATGAAGAGAAATTAATCAATGCGAGTAGTGGGAGAAAGTCTGAGGTGCATTTTGAACTCCATCATAAAAAGTGGTCATTGGCACATTCCAGGAAGAAAAAAGCATTCCGAATTGGCCCTGTCAGCAGACAACGTGGGGTTTCTGGTTTGTAGAGCTAATCAACCATGGATTACAGATCACAACTTGATGGTGGTCTCTTCTCTAATGGAGCCTTTCTGTCGTGGCCATTCTCAACCTCATGTTGTTTGGCATTACAAGAATACAAAATGGGATGATAAGAAAAATTTCTTTTCTTCCTTTCAAATCTGATATCAATTTTTGCGTAGATCGCCTAAGCGAAATTATTCTTGTAGGCATGAAATCCTTTATTCCACATTCCATCTTAAAATCTCATCCTTTATCTAAACCTTAGTTTTCCAATAAATGCGCTAAGGCTGTTCAAGTTAAGAACATTGAATATCGCAATTTACTTGTATCCAAATCTTCAGGTTCATTCTTCTTCAGGTTCTGTCTACACCAAATATTTAGGTTCATTCATTCTTCGAGTTTTGCCTATGCTAAATCTTCAGATTCTGCCTACACCAAAGCTCGCAACAATTTTAAAGCAGTTATTAATCAGTCCAAACTAGATTTCCACAGGCTGAGTAGAAAACTTGCTTCTTTTCCAAATGGCAGTCGAGCATTCTGGTCTCTTCCAAAAGCTATTGGCCGCAACTTTTGCTCATCTCTGTTCATACCTCTGTAAAAACCAAATGGTTCTATTGCCACTTCAGTCAAAGATAAAGCTCACCTGCTGGCATCCTACTCTTCTTCCCACTAATAATAATAATAATAATTTATTTATCCTTATTTTATGTTACACTTTTTGGGAGATAACAGCAGAAAGGGAGAGAGAGTACATAAGCCAATGGCTTTTAGGGGGTGTTCCCTTAAAACAACGATGAATATATAAATATACAATTGAAAAATATACATAAATAGACACAAATAGATTGGAGATTTTTATACATTTCTTTACAGAAGACTTCGAAAAGCATCACTACTTATAATATCATTGTGAACATTTTTACAATTAAATGAGGAAAGAAAAGAAAAATGATGAGATGTCTGCACAGAAATTTACCAACTATTTGCCAATTGCTTCCTTTAACATTTGTACATTATTTCCATGTTGGTGTTTTTAAAAGCCAGGAGTTGAGTGGAAAGTAATTTGAATCAGACATCCCTGGTGATGTGTTCGATTAGTAGTTACTGGAATCGATTTAGTGAAGTGACATATTTAATTTTTCCAGGAAGTTTGTTCCAGGTTTTAGCACCTCTG
Organism: Mastigoproctus giganteus; assembly: GCF_048544385.1. Taxonomy (NCBI): domain Eukaryota; kingdom Metazoa; phylum Arthropoda; class Arachnida; order Uropygi; family Thelyphonidae; genus Mastigoproctus; species Mastigoproctus giganteus. The sequence goes on along the minus strand of NC_143585.1, from coordinate 79,176,738 downwards.
TATTTTATACTTTTTTGAACTGTGGCTTTTCTGAAAAGCGGAATCTTCAGATTGGCTTCATTTCTTAGATTGTATGATATTTTTTCTCCTTCTATGGTTATGAAAAAAGATTTGAAGAGAGGGGAAAATACTGGTGTCTTCAGTGAATTGTAAACAAAGATCGCCTCGGCTTTCTGTAGCAGTTGGTAGATGCTGAGGTGTCTCACTTCCTTGTAATGTATTGATTATTTGGGTAAACCACTTCCGGCGATTTTTAGTACTCTCCATTCGTCTGCGCGAATAGCACAGTGACATTGTCACTGTCCTTCCCACATCGGGTGGAAAAGGTCCAGGTTCGAATCCCTTCAATGATGCAAGGAACCATTTGCGCTCTTTTCACTCCATAGCTGAGTAAGTCGATCTCAGGCGTAAATAGCAAGTTTTTCCCCACAGGAAACTCGGTTTTGTTGTCCTGCAAATAGATCAGAGAACACACACAAATGCAAAACACTTAGGCAGATGAAAGCATATTCCGGGTGGCCCTAGTGTGACATTTTTTTTTTTTTTAGTACACTTCATTCGGTGCCTCCTGTGGTCTTCAGCCAAAAGAAAAAAGAACGTCAGAAAGATTTTGGACAATCTTACTGATAAGAAAGCTCCAGTTCCTGGTGGTATTTCATCACTTGTTCTCAAAACCTGAGCTCCTGAATTTACTCCTGTTCTGTTTCGCCTTTTATCACTTTCTTTTTCCAAAGGTGTTTTTCCTTCTGCTTAGAAATTTGCTCGTATCCAGCCAGTTTCTAAAAAAAGGTGACAAATCCCTCCATCCAATTATCATCCCATTGTAATCACCTCTACTCTTTCCAAAGTAATGGAGAAATCAATTAACCGCCAACTGTTTAAACTATCTACAAACCTTCCAGGATCAACGATCACCAGTATGGATTCCGTTACTGTCGATCTATTGGTGATGTTCTGGCGTATGTTACTTATGTATGGACAAATTCAGTGGAAAAGTCCGGAGCAATATGGCCTTAGTTGCTAATGCTCCTAAAAACCAAATAACAAACAACAAACAAACAGTGGAAAAGTCTGGTGAAATAACTCTGGGCGTTACTTTTCTTCCAAACAGCTGCTCACTCTGTATAAATGCAAATCCGCCCTGCCATGGAATATTGTTCCCACATCTGGGACGGTGCCCCCAAAACCTCTCTCAGGCTTCTGGATTCCATTCAGAAGAGGGCAGTTAGGTTAATTAATGACTCATCTCTAACAGAGTCTTTCCACTCGCTGTCTTATAGACGTATTGTTTCTGCTGCATGCCTTTTCTACAGATACTTCCATGGGCACTGTTCTTCTGAATTGGCTTCTATAATTCTCTCTCTCTCTCTCTCTCTCTCTCTCTCTCTCTCTCTCTCTCTCTCTCTCTCTCTCTCTCTCTCTCTCTCTCTTCCAAAGCAGTCCGAGCACTTGCCGCAACCAGTCAACATCCTTTTATCGTCCAATTTCACAGAACCAACTTTTCTTCTTCCTCATTTATCCCTTCAGCTTCCGCTTTCTGGAACAACTAACTTTCTACAGAAATTCAAGTTAATATCAACAAGTATCTTCTTTCATCTTCTCAGCCTTCAGCCCATGCACAGTGCTAAGTACTATAGGTTCTAATACCTCTCGTGTTTTAGGTTTTCATAAATAAATAAAGAAAAAAAAAAAAACAGCAATCAGGTGATTTTTAACAATCATAGCAAGCAAGCTGTCTGAACCTCCTGACTCAATGGGCCACACTCCGTGGTGGCAGACCTGACAGTTTGATAGTCTCGCCATTGATTACTTATAGGAAAAACATAATGATGAATTGGCCTTTAATTAGCTGGAGAACTACCTGTCCTGTGCTTTCTTATACTATGAACTAAGAAACCGTAGGGGTTCACTTTTAGGATTTTAGGTGCTAACATAAAACTTGTCCCTCAAGCAGTTTTGCGTTGGCTTTGATGGCACCCGATCGTACTTCTATGTTAACATTAAAAACAAAAACAAACAATAGTTCATTTCATCATTTTAAAGTCTGAAATTTTATCTACATGTGGGCCTACCTAATGTTCGTGCTCCCAAAACAGTCTATTATTTTTTTGATTTTATTCTTCGAATACTAAGTTCCAATCCTGCTTAAATATACGTATCCTTATTAGGGCCACCAAATATGTCCGAAATTTTATGCTCATGTATATTATATCCATAAATTTCCGATTTTTCTCTGGTTGATTTACCTTACTGTTCACTCCTGAAACCGACTAACTCAGCAACGCAGTGAAAAAAAATCCATAAATGGCGTTATTGACGGGATTTGAACTCAGTTCTTTTCCATCCGGTGTAAGGAGGACGATGATTATAACCTCGATAATACCCGTGCAAACTCAATCCTGCTTAGCTAATTTTACACGTGATCTCGAGTTATTTTGCATATTTTTCCAATATAATTCAACGTGTTTTACCTCAACTGAAAATTTGGCTCTCGTCTAAAAGATATTCAATTATGTCAGGAAGCAGTTTGGACAAGTCTTTAAAAGATAATTACGAACATAAGGATATTGACAGCTGCTGCACCACGCTGAAACCAGATGACGTAGCTTATTTTCGATTCTAACTCTGGTGAAATAATTATTCTCTCTCTGAGTCACAAAAAATTCAGAGCCCACTGGGTTAATCTTGATTCTAAGGTATCGCCTGCCACTGGCAGTTACAATGAAGATATAAACTTCTCTAGATTCTGTGAGGCTGTGTTAGAGTATAAAGAGAAGATTCATTGCAGCAATTTATTGAGAAACACTCAGTCAAGATGCCTTTGAGTTAAAAATTAGGGGTTACACTTTTTGAGAGGATTAAGGTGTGACCTCTAAAGAGAAGCTTTTCGAAGAAGTACTGGTAGGCTACAAACAGTATATGAAGTCGTATTTGAGGAGATGGAGAAGGATGCAGGAAAGTGAATATTATCGTCGAAAATCTGGTCAAAAGAAGAGTGTTCTCCTTAGGATTAGTCAGGTCTCCGATGATAATATAATAATCTGGACAACCGAAATGGTTTGGAATTGGCTAAATCAGAGAAAAAAATTGTAGAATTTGGTTAAAGGAGAGCAATTATGAAATGTTAGCCGAAGGCGAAAATACAGCAATATGGAAGTTTTCGTACACAATGTCAATCACCTGACTGTGCAAAAGAATGAGGAAACCCCTCTTGTGACACTAAGCTGTTACGAGTGCACAAGTTTCGGAAACAACGTCAAAAATTTATAGGCCAAACCAGGCAATCCAACAACTAATACAACGCACAAACCCTGGAGAAGGCGTGGAAGGTAAAGAGGGGGAGGTTTTACCCACAGAGATTAGGGAAGGTAGAAGGCACTGAAGTGAGGGTGTTGAAACGAGGATACGTAACGACCGAAGGCTAAACAGAGATTTTTCTTGTAAGAGATCGGCAATCAGCAATGATAAGAGTGGATTAGAAGCACGTATGAGAATGGTGGCAGAGAAAATTGAAGGGGAAAGTCAAATAATGTTGGGGTCACAATCAATTTGATAGCGGATAAGGTGAAAGGTGAAGTCTTGTAAATGAAAGTTGCATAAGAAAAGTTGAGAAAGATCGAGAAAGGGGGGTATGCGATAAGCATTAATCAGGGAATCAAAACAGAGAGTATAAGATAGAGTATGTAAGGAAAAAGAAATGTACTGAAGCGAAATCAGGTTCATAATCACACTAAGAAGAAGAAGAAGAAGAAGAAGAAAAGAACCAAAATTCAAAAACGTCATTCCAGGTATTACTTCAACGGAATGGACGAAAATTAGAAAGATGAAGCCAATGAGAAAGTGTTCACAGAAACAGAAAGTAAATTAAGGAGACAATATAGAATTCATCAGATGCACATCGAAAGATTTTCCTGAAGATTATGCATTTCTAAGGATAGACAGAATATAAATTTTAGATTTGCATGTAGTCACTATTGTTTCCACCCATGCTTTTGTCTATTACATACTAATGGTTCAAATGGACCTTTAAAAGATGAAGTATACTTATTAGCATCTCACTCTTTTTCTAAATCTTGCATTAATCTTAGTAACTCTTCTACTACCATACTGAATATCATTGAATGTCTCCTTTGGTTTACCATCAGAAAGTCATTAGAATAATCTGAAAACCTTGTGTTGCTTTTAATACTTTCTTATTCACTGGTGTTCTTCCTTCTGCTTGGAAATCTGTGCATATCCATCCAATTCCTAAAAGGGCGATAATCTCTCCCTTCCAATTATCGTCCCATTGCATTTACCACAACTCTATCGAAATAAATGGAAAAATACAACTTCCAGTCCTTCTACTTCCTTGAAACCATCTGATGAATGATCGCCAATATCGATTCCATCAATGCCGTTCCGCCGGTGATATCCCGGCTTACGTTACTCATCTTTCGACAAATTTGGTGGAAAAGTTGGATGAAAATCAAGCAGTTCTTTTTGCATTTTGAAGGCTTTCTATCATGTTTGACAGAATGCCCCTCTAAGAAGGCTTCCACCTTATGGTTTGCCTTCTGATTTTTGCAACCAGATATCTGGTTATCTGAATGTTTCACTGTCTTCTATCTTCTCAACCGGGACTCAAAAATTTAAGAAACAAGATAGTTCATAAAATATCTTATTTTTAATAATACAGAATGTACGTGACATCATCGGTTTGTGTGACCAACTGGAACAGCATTCCGATTCACTCCGATCTACTCCGAATCCTGTTCTCAATTAATACTGGAGTTTCCCAGAGCTCAGTTCTTTCTGTTACACTTTCATCTTGTATATTCACGAATTTATTCCTCTGAATAAATCCCGTCCATAGTTTTGCTGATGACAGCACACTACTTCCACCTTCCATTTCAACAAACCCTGCTTTGCGCAAACAGTTACAACTACTCAAATTCCCACAACCCGTTCCTTAAATAGACTTCAGGTAATTCTCCAGTTGGAGGAAGAAAATTTAACTTTAGTAGCTCTTCTAAAACTCAGTCCATCTTATTTCTTGCAAAGAAATCTTCTGCTCACGCTCTCTCAATTCTAACAAAACTCAGATTTGTGGACAAGGGCACATCTCATTACTTGAATACCCTTGATTTTTAATATTTTTTGGTATAATTGTTACCGGCAAAGAGTAGAATCCAGGCATTGTGTATAATGCCTAGCAAAGTATGGAATAAACTTTTCTTTATTGTCCTATGATACCATCATTAAGCGAATCACACTTCCAACTTTCATGCAAAGACATACTGGGGGAAGGATACGGTTCCTCATATTTCGCTATTAAAATGAATATAGTTTTAATGTTTATAACGAATTTTTTGAATTTTCTCTAATCTTTTTGTATATTTATATTGTACATTAATTTTGTGCCTTACTGTATTTTGTATAAAAGTGTTACAATAAACTTTTACATCCACAATATCCCTATTTTATTTCTCAATTTTTTTACATAAATACGGTTCTATTTTCATCCATAATATGGTCTTCTTTGAATTTTGTAGACAGATAATTTAGTAAAATTAATTCCTTCGATTCACTTTTCTGGCCCAACAAGACTTTCCGGATTAAATACAGTATTAATAACAATTAATTAAAATATAATTAATAAATAAATCATTGATTCCCGGTTCTTATCCACGAACACTTTATTTCTCGTGTGAAGGCAGTGCTGTCCAGACTATTGCAACCCTGCTGTACGTATGTGAAGATACTAACCCTGCAAAACAGATCAATGCAGTTGTGACTATGTCTGTGCAATGTAATCTTGGGATGTGTTGTGGTTGTGATCGGCTTTCTTAGCCTAGTGGGTAGCAGAGTGTGCCACCCACTGGTTTCTGCCCTTGTACCGTGGAGGCAGGCCGGACGGAAACCAATGTGTGGGTAGAAGTTCCAAATGTATCACGTACTGATAAATCCCACTCTGTTATCCATGGAACAAGATCATAACAGGGTCATTAGAAGAAGGTCAGCTGAAGTCAAAGACTACACAAGATTGATGTTAACAGTATTCAACTAGGGACTTATTTTATACTATTAATTTTTAATTTTTTTTACTTTTATTTGGTTTTTAAATTTTGATTCTTGGAATAGGATTCAGGCTCATGAAGTCTATGTTATAAGAAATTGCAATTAAGACAATGAGTTTTAGATCGTTAATGATATATTTAATAATGGTATCATAGGACAATAAAGTAAAGTTCATTTCATACTTTGCCAGGCATTCTATACAATGCCTGGATTCTACATTTTGCTGGTAATATAAACATGTCACAAATATCGCTTCTTCTGCGTCAAAAAAGCGCTCTCGTGGGGTAGAACAGTTGGTAGAATCGCCGTCCTCCCAGCACCGGGTGGAAAAGATTTGAGTTCGATCCCCTTGGTAAGGTGTGGAATCTTTATGGGCTGATTTAGTCGGTCTCAGGCGAGGTTATCTTGGTTTTTTCTCCCGAAAGTTCGAATTTTTCTAGAAAACAGAAAATCGACCGCAGAACACATCAACTTTTACAGACAGTATATATGGAGCAATATGGCTTTACTCACTCATGCTCCTAAAACCCTTCTACAACAACAGCATCGAATAGGTACGTTTTTTGATGTTGTTGTTGTTTGCTAGCTAATAATCCCTCTCTTACGAACCCATTCTTTAACAGTTGCGTGCCTTTTTTACAGATATCTCCAACGGTATTGTTCTTCTGAACTGGCATCTGTAATTCCACCACCTTTCTTCCAAGCCAGTTAGAATATCCATCAGTAACATCTATTAACAGTTCGATTCCACACTCTTCAAACCAATTTTTTCCACAAAACCCTACGTTCATATTAAGGCATGCCATTAACGATATATAAATTAGAGTTATTAATTTTCGTTATGTAAATTTATTCTTACCAAATTCTTTGTTCATCAAAAAGGGGTTACTATAAAATTTTGAGAAGGAATTAAAATGCCTTTTACACGAATAAAGATGCTTAAATATATTTTAATATTTAAGAGATGATTTATGGATGATTGATCGAATAACTTGAAGGGACGTGGTTATCAGCAAGAAATCTTACAACAGTTCATTTGATAAGGAAGATGAATGTGGAGATTTGCAAATATTGGAATATCTAAGTTCAGTCCCAAATCTGTAGAAAGGGTTTGGAATTAACGAAATTGGAAAGTTAAAGTAAAGGTAAAGGTAAACTGCAGCCATTATCAACCCACTGCAAGATGGAAGCCTCCTCAACAATTCATGCTGAGGGAAATTTGGAAAGATATTATGCCGGTTTTAGAGAAAACGAAGGTAACCTCAATAGTTGAATTCTGCACAAATTAAACGAAGAATATTAATATTTTAATAAACAGTGGTTAAAAGTTTTAATTACTTAGTGGATTGATGGAATTTCTTTACGTTTTCTACTGCTCGAAGTTGAATTTATCCTTCTGCATGACGGATTATTTTCCATAAATATAAAGGCGTCTGGGAGGTCACGATTTTTGTTTTTCTAAGAATTTCGGATAACAAGAAACAGCAATGTTTACTTCCTTATGGACAAGAGTTGTAAGGAGGTGTCGTTAGAGTGTGTCAGATGCGTGAATGCGGATCTGAGTAAACTTCCTTTCTTCTCGTGCGATCACTTCATTCACATTCCTAACAACAAGGAAAGTCTTTCTTAATGTCCCGTTTCTTTGTAGCGCTTCCTTCGAGTAAATTGTTGCAACAACTTACGTAGATCTTTCTGGTAAACAATTGCTTTTGCCGCGTGCCGATAGTATGCGCGTGGGAGGAAATGTTCTACGCATGCTCCTGTTGCTGGGGTGAGTTTGGGGGAGGCCAAAAAACCGTCGGTTTCTTAGATGGCTACAAACGTTACCTTGTCTGCCTTCAGACAGCGCACTTTCTCGGTGCCAAGCGCTATCTGTAGTCAAGGTCGTTAGAAGGAGGGTGGGTAGCTGAGGGCAAAGGCGTCTGAATCTTGAAGGCTATGCACGCGCATTGGTCCGGCCGCTTAGTTTTCTAGATAGGCTTTCTCTTAGCAGTTAGGTGGTAATCATTCTGCCAACTCAAGCGACAGGAAGGCTAATGGCCCTGGTGAGAGATTACTAAAAGTGGTTGCCAGGTTTGCACGTGAGCGGCCATGTGAAATTGACATTTCCCTTCTCTTTTCATCTTGTTCCCCCACCCCACCCCACCCACCTCCATCTTTCTCTTACTCAGCGAAGTGCCAAGTAAGATGATGATGACGAATAAGGGGAATCGAATAATCAAATCGGCCATTATTATTTTATAAACAGCAGTCGGTAGGGGAAAAAAAAAAAAAACAAAAGAAAACCGAAGGGAGAGACAAAAGGGTTAGAAAATAAGGCAGAGAAGATAGCAAAAACAAAAGAAAATTAAAAATAGATGTACAAATAACAATGCGAGGATTGCAAACCTCATTGCGATCTTTCCCTTTACAAGAATCAATGAAGCCAATTATTGATGAAGAGAATCTTTTTGGCAACGGAAGGTTGGGGCATTTTAATAAACCGAAAAATAATGGGCTTTCAAGCTTTTTACCTATGAAAGCTCTCTAATTGACCATAACCGTGTGCGATGTATCGTTGCCCAGGTAACCTGCGGCCACGGGTATTAGATCCGTTTTCCTCCCGGTTTCCATGGTTACCAGATTAATTTCTCTCGAAGCACGCGTCATTAATTCATCGCAGGTGTTTCGTATTTGTTGGAGATGCAGTGGGTTGCCACCGACGGCTCAGATTTATCGCCGGTCCTCCCAATGAATGCAAATGCCAAAGTTCGGCAGAAATCATGGAGTGCTGTCCTCACCGCCAACGCACAGATGTTCATACAAAGTTTTCCACACTAGAAACAGAATGACACGATTTCTTCACCCCCCCCCCCCCACCACCACTTCCTTTTTCGACCAACGAATTTGGATAGAAAGAGAGAATTACGTGTATTGTAGCAGTGTTCGAATCCATTTTGCCTGTCAATCAAGGCTCCATTGGAACTATACATTCGCAACCGCAGCTTGCAAATCTGGCTCCAGGTGGCTGACAGCATCCAAATCGATACTGTCAGCCACCTGGAGGCTCTTTTATTTATCAGTTTCTTTTTTGGATCATAAATGTCTGAATGTATTCATTTATTGAACATCACTATGAAAAGTGTCATCGAGGAAGTCGCTCTTACAATATCAATGTCCGAGCTTCATTTTCGTGTAATGATCCACTAGAATATCAAGCCATCATTGTTTTCATCCTATCTGTGCATACAGTTAAGTATTACAAGGGTGAGGAAGTTTTTAGGGGTGGGGTGGGGCAGTCTGTAATAATCATAGCTTGTCTTTTAATAACAGCGACCAGCTGCCTGTGACAGGCGATATTATTGTCTGTTCATAAAATACACCAGTCATATAGATCAACTGGTCTCTGGAAAAAAATTCTTCCATCATTCTCTTGCTGCTGGAAAGTGGTCGTTTTGATATGTGCATCGTGAATGTGCACATTTATTTCAGCAAGCTTACCCCAAAGAGGTGTTGTTGTATCCCACAGGGACACAATAATGCCGTTTGACCACTTTTTGATGCTTAGCTGATCAACGGAATAAAAGAGAAGTCTTTTCAATAAATAAAATGATTGCGTTATTGGATCCATTTATCCTATTACAAACAATTCAATTTATTGTTCTGTGATGGGAAAATGGATGAATTTTAACATCATATAAGAATTATTTGTGGTATGAGGTATTATAAAATTGAAAAAAATCAAAGTTTCGATAATTTTTTCTTCCTCAACCGCTACAGTATTCATGACTGTGACTTCATTATGTTGATATCGATGCTGTACAAAGAAATGCCGAGGTTGATGTACAGAAGCTGCAAAAGATAAAAAGACACTACTTGACCATGTTGGTTCCATCAAGGCCACTCACATAAGACGGTTGCTGGAGTACATTTTAATGTCTAACATTGACACGAGTGCCTACGTGAAAGCGAGTGTGATTCAAGCTACCCACATCCCATTATACCAATCGGTGAGGCGTAAACAGCAATGAACCTTGACTCGATACTGCAAGCATTGTCATGGGTGTGGCGGACACACCTTTTACCCTTAACATCCTTTCTTTTAACGACAGAATGTCGTATGCAAAGCTGTTACTCCTCCTTCAGATTGTCTTTTAATCAGAAATGTCTATAAACAGGGTTGTAAAATTCTAATGGTTTTCCAAGCTAGAAATTATTCGGGATCGTGCTTGGGATAACGAAGGCTTTTAGACGATGGGTTGGGGGGGGGATAGGCAGGGAATGGTTGAGCAAGAATTCAACAAAGGTCCAAGGAAAGCGAATTTTATATTCTGTAACTTTGGATTTGTTTTCTGAATTCTTTCGATTTTCTACTGATTAAAATTAAACGAAAAGAATAATAATGATGAAGCAATTAAACATGAAAATAGAAACCCCCTAAGAAAACAAAAAAAGGGACTCGTAAAACGTCCGTTTCTTAATGACTTTGGTGATAGAATGATTAAGAAAGTGATGCAGTCGAAAAGAAGAAAAAAAATTTCCACTGATGCGATTCTAATCTTTTGATAACAGCCGCGGGGAGAATAAGATGCTACAGTTTTTTTGATTAAATTTCCTTCACGTGCGCTCGATTAGAGAGTGAACGTTAAAGTGGCACACATTAAGAAAAGTTACCTCAAGGATTTTCTTCTTTCGCCTATCAGTTCTGTTTGTCATTCAACAGTTGTCGTGGCATTTTCCACCGTCGTATTTGGGATTTTTTTTTTTTTTCTTTTGTTATTTGAAATGTCGGCACGATGGAGTCATCATCCACGAGGAGCACATGACCTCGGGAAAAGTGGGTCGATTTCATCTGCGAAGAATTTGCGAAAGGACAACAACGCAGATTCTGTGACGGTATGATGAAGGTGCGTATCAGTCATGTCCGGCATGCGACATAATTGCACTTAATGGAAAGGCAGGAACCCGTTTATCGCGCAGAATGACAGGGTTTCTTGTGTGCTGGATGTGCCTGGTGCGATGAGGCTTAACTGTATGTTCCCTCAGAGATTCTTTTTTTTTTATTACGCGACCATTATCTTAACTTCTTTCTTTTAAGAAACTTTGAGCACCTGAAAAAAAGGGGAAACTGTAGGAATGGAATTTTGTGGTTCGGTTCTTAGGGGAGGGAGTGGTTTCTGGTCGGGGTTCTTTAGAATATATGCCCAGGCAACGAAAGCCATGGGGGAATCAGTATATTATGTCTGTAAATTACGTGTGAGCTAAGGTCGGCTTCTGGGATGAAAAACCAGAATTTGCCCTCAAATGTTCTAGTAAAGAACTCATTAAGCTGCATCAGGTGTAACATCGAACTTGTAATACGCCTGCCCCCCAAGTAACGGAATAAATTAGTCACGTGTATATTACGAGATTGCCTAAAAAGACCAAAAAACGAAAAGCTTAGCTCAGACTTATGGCCGAACTTCAGGTAAGCGTTTGGTCAAGGTCACAGTCGTAGATGAGGATTGTCAACCGCTTTAGCCTATAATTAGAGAGGTTATTTAGTATTCAGTGAAGGGTCTGATTTCCTCTAAATCATTACATGCAGTTCTTGAACATAACGCCCCCTGTCTTAGGTGTACCCTTACATGCTATTTGTCAATTGCATCCTCCACTACCTGTCTAATCCATCTCCAAGGCTCCTTCAGCATGCAAACTACTACGGAATAGAAATCCATTTGTAATTAATCACTGGAGAACCTACCACTGCCCGTTACTAAAGAGTGTTTGATCGCGTAGTGTTTAATCGACAAGGTGGAGTCATTTCCTGAAATTTTAAAATTGGCAACGAGACCTCGGTTTTATTTTTAGATTTCTAACATATTTTTTTCTCCTTGTTTTTCAATCTATTCGCTTTGTTATCGAAGTAAAAATCTCCACCATTATTAGAGAGTATAAAGTAGAACGGATAGCGTGTAACATTACCTTTTGACCCAAGTTATTCGATCACCTATCAAAACCACAGATTGCCCACTGAATAAAAGACGTTGATTTAATATATTAAAAAGCTTTCTATTTATAGGAAAAAACTGTTTTGCATTAATTGGAGTATTCAATCAGCAAAGGGAATCAACAGCAATCCTGACAATGGAATCAACAGCATCCTGACAACAAAGAGGATTTATTATGTCCTCGTATAAGGTCAAACAGCGCATGTGCAATGATCTGACAACAAACATCGATGAGACATAGTTTTGATGTTGCATGGGAACAGTCTTCAAAAAAAAAACAGGGTAAATGCGTTTCTTTCTTGTTACGTCACCAGTTACCAAGGGCTGCGCGAACTGCATAAACACTTGGTTGAGGTTAGGCTTGTATGAACTCTGTTTGTATTCATGGAAAGAAGTCCCGCTTTATGTCATCTGCGTGACACAGATTTATGCATAATGCTAAAGAATCCGTGACTATAAAGCTATTTTATGAACTGTTCAAACATCGCTCCTGACAGTGGGACGCTACTTTGAAGAAACACGTGCAACATACCAGTTCCAGGAATTAGAGTAATGACAGGGTACGGAGTTAGTTGATCTCCTTGAGTATTCTTAGTTCATTAGCATTTAAATTGATGGTAACACACATACAGGAATTGCTTGTCTGTTGTGACACGTTACATGTAAGGTATTTGCTAAGGTTCTTATCTCGAAGAAAGTTCGCGTGCACTTGGACACATAAACAAAGTTGGAAGGCTAATTAAAGGGTTGAGTCAGGGACCACAGACACATTTGGTGATTAGTGGCCATGGGAAATGACGTCTAACTTCAAGGAGCGGAAAAAGAAAACTGTCTGCACTATTCTCAACATGTATAGGGACACTAAGAAAATACTCTTCACATGACCTTGGTAATGCGCCATTTTTTTTTAAAAACATTGGTGAACACGAGTTCCGAGAATACTTCCAATACTGATTATCTCGCCAGGGAACAGCACTTACTTTAGTTTCTACACTAGACGTGTTTGTTGAACTCCTCGCAGAACTGAGTGAAAGTGTAGTGTCGATCGGTCGTGTTCTTAGCGATTTTCATCCAGAAAACAGGCAAACCGACAATAGGATACACGAAATTTACAGACATAATATACTGACGTCTCATGGCGTTGGTTGCCTTGACGAAAATTAAAAAAAAAAACGATTTCTGCCTGTGGTATATTTGTAAATAACACCTGTTTGCATTATTATTTCAATAGATACGAATAAAGAACGATTCTATGCCATTCCAGTGGCTGTAGTATGACCCCCCGTCTGGCATTCATTGTTCTCTACTGACAGACGTCTGTTAATACCATGCACAAATAGCTGTTGTTCCTTACAGAGGATTTCGCTCACTGGGAAAGCGTGTGGCCTTGTTCAGGAACTCGCTTATCGGCGGTGATGTTCGAATGAGGGAAGACATCGAATGGCGAAATAACCACAGTGTGGTAAACAACTACTTAATTAAGTTACCTTCGGGTGAAGGTTAAGATAGTGGGATGATGCGCATGGTCCCACTTATGTGCTTATGAAATTTTTTTATCGTTCATTTTAGTATTCTGAGAGTGAAGCAGCTGTCCGGTTGTCCACTGTCTGCATTTCCTGTCTGTCTTCTGATATTTTTTTCCCCCTTGCTTCATTGAAATACTGGTTTATTAGCGGAATAGCTTGACACGCGAGGGCCATATGAAAAGCTGAATGCAAAAGATGAAACAACAAATGATTTCTTTAATTTATGTTATCCCAAAGAATAAAACTGGATTTCTACACCAGACAGGAAATGAGGATTTGAATTGATTTGATACTCGAACAGTTCAAATCGCTCGTTCCTGAACACTTGTGGGTGGGCAACTTTTCCTGTGGAGGATGGGTGAGAAGTTCTTACCACGTAAAAACTTGCCACGTCTTTTATCCTGAAAGAGTTTTAGCCTGGAGTTTCCCAATCATCTTCTAACTGATAATGATTGTCTATGCTAGGAAATCATTCTGTGGGATGCCTACGGAGCATAATTCCTTCTGCAACCGACAGAAAGTTAGCGTAGTTTGCATTTAGAAGCACTGAAGCCCAAACCTGTCTTTTGATCAAAGTGACGAACAGGTTTCCCATTTCTGATTCTTGTTGACATCCTTCAAACGAAAACCGTATAAAAAAAAGGCATTTAAAAAAATAATAAATAAAACGTATTATGCACCGCTAATTCCTGATCTTAATTCTTTTGTTGACAAAATACGAACTCTTCGAAGGGCCCTCGTAGCGAACGGTATCTCGTTACATCTCGGTATCTTCTGCGGATACCGGGATGTAAACATCTATTGATGATTCTTGTCGCTAATTTTGAGAACCATTGCAACTTTTATAGTCATATTGCCACCCAGTATTCTATCCATTATGTCTTAATTTGTGGGTTGTTAATAGTGGAAAGCAGCCAGTTCACAGAACCAAAACGCTTTCAGGCTTCGTCAATTTTAATATTAGTAAAACCAATTGATGCATGCCAACAGACATTTTGTGCATCGGCCAAAAAATAAAGAAAGAAAGAAAGAAAGAAAACTAAATATCGATAATAATATAAATCATAATATTCAGAGTATTCAAGTTCTGCAAGGTAATTGCTCTATTCCGTTTTGAACTTCATCCAGACACTGCCTCCACCACGTGACTGCTTGAGATTCAATCTTCTGATGGAAATAACAGAGGATTAAATTTCCCGAAATTTTATATTTGTGTCCTCTGGTTCTTGTGTCGCCTTGCGAGGGAGAACAGGCCTTCCTCATTCGCTTTACTCAAACCCTTCAGCCCTTATACATCTCAATCAGATCTCCCCTTAGATACCTGGTTGTCAAACTCTGCGTGCAGTCGACACCTTCTAAGCCGTTCTTCATTCAGGTGTGGTCTTCAGACCTGAATACAATATTACAATTTAGTTTGGAGACACCTAGTCACTGGCATCATCCACTTATCGAATAGTCTACTTTTTGTAGTCCAAATAATGGAACTAGTGTACCAATGAGCCAAATCTAACAGCTACATATTTTTCTCTAATTTTCACAGCGGTTAACAACATATCAAAGCATCAAGAATTCCTTATTGCGATGTCTTCCCATAGCTGTTTGCACCGAATCTACAAATAACGTTAATTCTTTGGTGAGTTTACATATTTTTAGGGATAAAAAAAAAAACCGAGTTTCTAGTTACTGCCCAGATGACACACTCTTACGAGTAATTGTTGATCAGTTATTTTCGTGCAATGATAATCAGATTTGCTAACGGAATTATGAAAACAAACATTTTAAGAATAACAACGAGCCTTAGAACTCACTGAATGGATACTCGTAGACCAAAAAAGAAGAAAAACAATCGTAAATTTCGCTTCTTACGGCAGAAGTCAGTTACCGAACTACCCCAGAGTATCCTGGAGTCAAATCCCTTAAGAAAACAGGAGAATGCCCTCACTTCTGTGTTTATCTTTTCCCATCCTGTCCCACTACACCCTTTTGCTGTTCTCACACTATTTCGCATGCTTTAATGTTCCAAGGTCAAGATTTTCTGTTCTGGGTGATTTTCGCGAGTGTAATTCTTTGAACCGTGAACTCTTCCTTCCCCCTTCATGGCGTTTCCCTCTGTCATTCAACTGTTCACTTTTGAAAAATTAGTTAACCGTGCTAGTGTTCTCAGCCGTTAATCTGGCATGAAAGGGTTAAGAAAATCACTACTCAGTCATGTCCAGAACCTGGAAAGAATAATTACTAACCTTATACCGAGAATTGTGTTTTGAGGAACCAGAATGAAATGGTGCTTTGGCACGCTAATTGCGGGTGATCATCCGCTGCGTGTAACGAATGAAGACAGTCTAATTATTATAATGGCGACTGGAAATTTTTCATTCTTGGAAATATTTAAATGAAGGGTGTTATGTTGAAATACAATTCTTTCGAATCCAAGATTCTAGCGAACAAAATATTCACAAAAAGAAACTCGACATCGCACTAATTGTATATGTAGAGTAAGTGAGAACTCGCCTACTAAATTTCAGAATGGTGTTGTGGTTCAAAATAACCAAAATAAATTATTGTAGTTGATGTATACAGTGCGTTACATTTCAGGGGCGTTAGCAAGTCGTAATTCATGATTTTTAAGAAGAAAAGAGCAAAAAAAAAACGACGACTTTATGCGCGAACCAAAAAAATTCATTTCTACGCATCCACCAGTTTGTGTATTCATTCCTCCAACCAGCGTATGGCAACAAACATAAACATATGCAGTGCTTCAACTACAATATGCGGAATATGGAACAGCCTATGTGATATGCATGAAAAAAATAACAATTGCCGGATTGATATTGGCCTGATTTCAATGAAATTTGGGATGGCTCTACAAATCTTTCTGAAAGATCAAATATAAAATTTTATAATCCGTCCAGTGCTGTTCTTTGTATTCTATCTATCCGGTGAACTTCTCTGTAGTCATCCCGGATTATAAACAAAACTTTTATTTATCATGGATTTGATGGTCTCGTGGTACTCTCAATTTCTCAATATTTTAAGGATTCATTCGTTTTTTTTTTTTTTTTCATTCCAATTATTTCTTCTTAATCACCAGTTTCAATGCAATTTGAAATTAGATCATTAATTTATTCGAATAAAAAGATATTCTGAACGCGGTGTAAAAGTAGAAGTCAGTGCAGTAATTACAGTCCATAAAAACAACTTCCTGGTTTTTATTTCTCTCTCCTTGCTGAGCAACCTCCTTTATTGTTATTTAATGAGTTTGAATTTGCATATTCTGCAATTCTCTATTTCCGTGTAATTAATGAGATACGTTTATTAAATTTCACTCAGTATTTTGTAATACTGTGGAACCTTTATCTTCTTTCATTAAAATCATCCTAGTTTATAATTAAATGCATTTTAATGGATATTATAAATTAATAATTTCCAATATGCGTTTTCATGATGTTAAAAAGAAAAGAAAAACGAATTGTAAGATTTATACATATTTTGAAGAAAGCCAAATTAATATCAGCGCCTGCTGATGTGGCGCCATCTGTCAGCTAGAATTAACATTAGTATTAAATATTCATTTTTTAAAATATTTGATCTGTCGCCAGAAGTGTGTACAATGCCGGATTTTGATAGAAGAATTAATAGTTTGAAGAATTATTAGCCTCAGCGAAGGAAAAAGTCTGCATACTCCGCCTTAGTTCTATTTGTGGTTATTCTTTGAAATCACCACAAAAATGTTTCTCTTGCGCTTTGCTAGAAAACAGAAAAAGAGATATTTAGGGTTAACTTGTTGAATGTTAGCGTGTGGTTTCGTTGTCTCCTAGAAGCAGATAATTGTGGAAAATTAAAATAAAATACCAAAATAAAAATAATTGCAAATAATCTAGAGTAACGAAACTATGCCTAGTCACTAGTCCCTGAGAGTTTATGATATGGTATGGCTATAACTAGCAGTGCCATAAATCTGCTTCAAAATCTGACTTGAGTCAAACATTCGAATGAAAATAAGCCATGATTGTCTGGCAGTGACATGTCATTTTCGTCTTAGCTGTGAATAAGCAATGAAAACCAGATTAACATGCCTTGAAGGGCAACATGGAGGAATGTGGGAGGAAGAATCATATCGTTGTTTTCTGCAATGGGGATATTTTCCAAAAAGTCTCTTCAGTAGCAATCTTCAGTTTGTTCATCAGGTTTTCCAAAGTCATTATATGCATAACTAAGGAACGCAAAATCGTACAAGGTCATGTGTTCTTCTGTTATTAGACAATCAAGTCTGTGTCTTGGGGACAGATTCGATGCAGTTAGGGTCATTAATAAAAAGGTTGCTGCCCTGCCTGGGTCAAGGATTTTTATGATGGTCGTTTATCATGGCATTGCTGAGCGGCGTTTTTTTTTTTTTTTTTGTGAAAAAGAATGTTGAGAACAAAGATAAACTGATATGATCTTGAAAAGATAGCGAAGACCAATCAACTTATTCCTTTAAAAGCCGAATTCCTCCTCCTTTCGCATTATCATTGCATTCCACTTATCGCTACTCTTTCCAAAGTAATGGAGAAATCCAATTAACTGCCAGTTTTTCCAATTAACTGCCAGAAGGTTTATCTCTAAACCTTCCATTTGGTCAATGATTGCCAGTATGGAATCCATTAGTGTCAATCCACTATAGACAAATTCGATGGAAAAATATGGAGAAACTCAAGCAGTTGCTTTTGATCTTGATCAGGTTTTGATCGTGTTTGGCATAAAGGTCTTCTTTCTAAACAAGCTTCCATCTTTTGGCCTGCCGACTGTTTTCTGCAATGGGGTATCCAGTTTTCTCTCTAGCCGCTCACTGCGGGTGATGGTATATAACTTTCTGTCTCCTAACTTTTCCACTAATGCAGGTTTTCCCTAAGATTCAGTTCTTTCTCCCGCTCCCTTTCTCATGTATTTTAATGGCTTTCTTCCACTGACCGAAAATCCTATCAGTAGTTTTGCTGATGATAAGAAGAAGAAGAACCCTTTATTATATACAGAAGGCACATCGCTGTATACAACTCCCTTCACGGCTACAAGCCAGGAGTTTACATAAAAGAAATTACACAACATAATAAACAAAAAAAAAAAAAAAAAAAGCATTATGACTCCAGAAAGGTTTGAACACTGGGGTGATGGATCCATGGCAGTGATGGATAAGTCCTCGGGAGCAGGTTCTAATGTCCTCTGACGTGGTCGTGGGAAGGAAGTCGACCGAGTACTTTCTGCCTATATTCCTTATCCACTGCGAATTTGTAGAGGTCGCTGTCCAAGGACTGTATGTCTTGCGTCTTGCTGCATTTGCACGGGTAAGAACCGATCAGATAGCTTTAACCGGTTTGGAACGGCCTGTAGGATTGGATTAGCCCTAAGGCTTGGAATCGGGATCCTCCATCCACAGTTAGCCCAGAAATCTGGTATGAAATAATGTCGACCATAGTTTTGATGGCAAAGACGAGTCTTCTCTCGTGAATGATGGCAGGAAGACGTTTGATGTTGAGAGCTGCCGCCATCTGGATACATTCCACCTTCCAGTTTTAAAAACTTTGTTCTACATAAATAGCTTCATCTTCTCGCATATCCGCTCTCGTGGGCAGCACACTTGGTATAATCGCTGTCCTTCCCTGTCTACCCGCTGTCCGAGTAGAAAACACCTCAGTTTGAATCACGTCAACAACGAGAGGAATTTCTATGGGGCGTTCTCACAATGTGGCTGAGTCGGTCTCAGGTGAGGGTAGCTTCGTTTTTTTCCCAGAAATTCGAGTTTTCGTCTATCAAACCGCAAATCGACACTATAACACAGCCAATTTGCAGGCATATTATATACTGCGCAATATGACCTGATTTGCCGATGCGCTTAAAACTCTACAACAACCAACCATCTCGAATATCCACCATCAATTCCTTAAATTCTGATCTCTAGGTACTTTTCCAAAAGGGGAAAAAAACACTCAGTCCTTTATACCTCGCAAAAAAGTGTACTGCTCTTATACTTAATTTTGATTATTCAGATCTCTAGACAAGATCTCTCATCTCTATTAGGGATTACCCTGACTTCTAACCTCTCTTAACATAAGCACATCACAAATATTGCTTCCTCTGCATCTAAAAACTGGGTATTCTCTCTCATTATCATCATTACTTTTTCTCTAAACAGCTATTCACTCTGTATAAATCTCAAATCAGTCCTATCAAGGAATATTGTTCTTAAATCTGAAGTGATGCCCACAAAACCTCTCTCAGGCTCTAAACTCCATTCAAAATAGGGGAGTCAGATTAAATAATGATTCGTCCCTTACAATCTACCTCCACCATCTGTGTCATAGACGTTCCGTTTCTTCTACATGAGCTCTTGTGGGTAGCACAGTTGGTAGGATCACCATCCTTCTCACACCAAGTGGAAAAGACCGATTTCGAGTCCACGTGAGGAATTTTTAACGGCCTTTTTCACAACGTAGCTGAGTTAGTCGGTCTCAGACAAGTTCCTTCACAAGTATTTCCGAAAATTACAACCTACAGAAATTCAAACCTAATGTGAACAATTGTCTTCTGTCGTCTCAATCTTCAACCCATACACGACACTAAGTACTAGGTTGGAAAACCTTTTGTGTTTGGAGTTTTCATAAGTAAACACCGCCAGTCATTCAATGGAATCAAACGTGACAAACTACGAGCTCGCATCAAAGCTTTATACATTTGAAAGAACATCCAGAAAGTCAGCCTAAAGACAAATGTGCGCGTGCATCGAACAGGTAATGCATTTGCTGGGAAGTTTGTTGATAAGCCTGGTCAAACTTGAAGCCATTGGATCTGAGAGTTCAGATTGAACTATTACAATTGAAAGTAGTGGTAAAACAGTTGCGATAATCCACCAAAAAGAAGAAATATTTATTTATCAGAAAGAAATACCAAAAGAAGAAATGTTGCATATCACCTCAATGATCACAAGTGACTTTGACAACCGACTATTCTGTCACCAAAATAATTCATAAATCATAAAAATATGTTTTTCAGATTTAGGGTCATCCGAATTGAAGCTCATACACTCTTTGTATTATATGGGTGTGTTTCTTTCGTTTTGCTGGAACGAAAACATGTGCCGAAAACAGAATTTTTCCCGAAATCCTGTTTTCTCCAAAATTCCGGGAGAAAAGAACATGTTTCCCTATCCTGAGACCAATTAGCTCCACAATGTTGAAAAAAAAAAACTCATAAACGTTTCTCGAGTCATTGACAGGATTTGAAACCAGGACATTTCCGCCCTCGTGGGCAGCACAGTGGTAGAATCGCCGTCCTCCCCACACCGGGTGGGAAAGACTCAAGTTCGAATCTCGTCAATTACGCGAGGGACTATTATTGGGTTTTTTCACAAAGTGGCTGAGGATAGCGTGGTCTTTTACTCCCAGAAACTCGGGTTTTTCGTTTAGCAAACAGCAAATTGGCCGCAAAACACATTCAGTTTACAGACGGCGTAATGTGGCCTAAGTTACTCTTGCGCTTAAACCGCACAACAACCAACCAGACCATTTCCACCCGGTGTGGTAGGACGGTAATTATAACCATTGTGCTGCCCTATAGGACTACCAAAATGATGCGATGAACACCACAAAAAACTTCTCAGTTATCTGTCACCTCAAAACTTACACTCGTATTGACACTATATTAAATAACAATGAGACAATCAACTACCAGACAGAATTTCTCACTTTTTCGCAGCTTCCTCCTCAAAATCTGCAGTTCAAGATTGGTGACCCAACCATGCTTCTTTAGAGTTTATACCTGTAAACATTCTGTATGTGAAACACGATAGATTATCAAGAACTCGTGCGACATATTATTGATGCCAATCTTAAGATTGTCCGTGCAATAGATCAGGGTGTATCAATTCCACGCATTCCAACCATCCCCTCTGATCTGCCGTCTCAGTTTAAGAGATTCCAGTTTACCGTTTGATTAAGTCTTTCTCATGATCACCAAAACCTCACAGGTACATGCATTCAAAGTTGTTAGCCTCAAAGTGTCTGCGAAGTCCATACTTTTCTCATGCTCAGTTCATGATGGATAAACTTTTCATCTTGATTCTTGAGACAGCCCATACGAAAATTCCACGTTATAATAATGGTTTAATATTGTGCAATGCAATTGTCCACAATTCTTTTTTGTTGTTCAATCATTAATCTTACAGTGAGAGACAGCAACGCAATCTCCAAATTGGTAGGCTGGTTTTAAAATTTTCACTTTTTTTTTTTTTTTTGCCTTTCTCAAAGTCTGGGCCGTCTGGGGCATATCTTGTGATTCTAACGCTGGAGGAAATTACTAACGTGCTGTTTTAAATAAATAAATACTCAAGTTTTCAAACTATTTTAGCCAAAAATCTAATTAGCAGTTCAAGATTGGTGACCCGACCAATTGGCAAATATATCTATTTCAAATAATGTTTCTTACATCGTATGGAATCCGATTAGATGGCAATGAGTAGCATTTTTACACTGGAGTAAAAGAGTTTCAAATTTCAGAGAAAGACTTAACGTCTGGGTTATTGATTGCACTGCGGGAAGGTTCAACAAAACACAGTGGAATCTTTGGATTCTTCATAAATCTTTCCTGTTCGACTAGACGTTGTTTGTAACTGACAGAAATCCCCATAAATAACAAGGTGTATGTAAGTGAGAAAAGGGGAAGATTTCTGTCTGTTACCACTAAATATTACTGTTGCACCACACCATTACCTAACAGTGACATTTATAGCAACTAATTACCAACAAACAGGAAGTCCAAGGTCACGAGACAACAAGTTTTCCCTCGAAGTATTTCCCCCTAGTCATTAGCGCCACAGTAAAGATCCAGTTAATCGATCCCAGAACTTTCCTGTTGCCTCATCTCTCTTCCTCCCCTTCTAACCTTGAGGTGACCGCATATTTCGAAAGGGCTGCCCAAAGCGTAACGTCAGTAGTGAGGAATCGGTCCTAACCCTGACCTTTCTGTTTTGACGAGGTGAAAGGGGAAACAATACATCATTCTCCAGCTGCGTTTGGGGATAAGCTACTGATGGTATAATCATTTTGCGGGGATTTCCCCTTTACAGTCCCCTCCATATCAACCCCCGCCCAACCCAACCACAGAATAGATACAAAATACTTCCTCGCATAGCGCAAATTAGATGCAGTGAAGCATTCTTAACAAGAGAAATCAATGCAAACAGTTTCGATTGGAAGAAAGCTTTAACACGATTTCTGGAGGAAGATTTTCACAGAAAGCTTTTGTTACCATCAGTGCATGAAATAACGTAAATATTAGCGGTTAACGTATAGCGAATGATAGTATTAAGTGGACTGAACCAAGAGTGTGTTGATTGTCAATAGCGTACTAATGATTTTTAAAATGAATTTTCCTTTTCCAGTCTGTCAACAATAATCCGCGATATTAAATCAACATTGACCCATTGTTAAAATTCGATCAACGATGGATTTGCCAATTTGGAACTCCATACGACTCAAATACAATTGATAAACAAAAATATCCAAGATGGGTGAAGAAATTTAAGCAGAGACAAACTCACAGGTGGAACAATCGACAGCACAAATAGCTGTTCCCCTCTTTCGTACAACTATAACAGACCAAGATTTGAATAGTGTCACTTTCCCAAATGGGGAACACTTTCTTTCGGGTAGGAGAAACTTTTATGGACGTTTCTCACACTAGTCGTGCGGTGAGAATAGCATGGCTATTTTTATCGGGAACTCTTTAAATGATCAATTGAGTCAAATAACTTGTACAGATCCATATATAAAATAATTTATTTTCAGTAAAAATCTTCAAAAGTCATTTACCAAGTTTGGTTTATAGACCGAAACAAGTAAACATAAAATATACAAAGATGTTACATTCTGACTTATACCAATCCAAGGAAAAATTAATAATCGTCCATTTAAAAATAGTATCAGATATTAACAGCCTCGGAATTGCATTGTCCAGAAATTGTTCCTTTGTGGAACATTTAAATAATTTCATTAACTAATTTTGAGCTCAAAGAAAATCAGGTCGGATCATCTATTCTCTTGTACTTGGCGATAAATTACAAAAGAACTAAATCCAAAGTAAAATACACCCTAGCCGAGATGAAATTTTACCATCGCTTTATGTCTTTCTTCATTTTGTTCGTTTGATTAATTACGACTAGTACTCAATCGGGTCATAGTACGTCTGCCACATAGTGGTGCTTGGTTCTTGGACAAGTATTCAGATCTCAAAAACCCATCTGCACTGAATCATAAATGCTGCTGCTTACATACAGAAAAACATGAAGTATTCCAATGTTCCCTCCATATGAAACCTGGAAACGTATAAGGAGATGGCAGCCATTTTGAACAGCATTTTAAATTAAATGGCTTAACTTCGCATTTCGAGGAACAAGATTGTTAGAACAAGTGGAACAGTAAAATTAGAACCACAGAGAAAGCATGGAATCCCTTCCGCAACTGAAAGGTACTTAGCTGTCCGGGATGTACTTAACAGCTGTTCATTAAAACAATGACAAGAACACTGCGGTTTAAGCACCTCAGCAGAATGGTCATTTCTGGTTGCTATTCAAAATTGCCCATCCTGAGAGCGAATCGCCAGCAGCGAAGTTTGTTGTACAGATCCTATTAATGATTTAACGAGTTAGCTTGTACAATAGACAGCTCACAGAAAGTGCAACTTTTCTTCGCAGATCATTGCGAAGAAAGGGAGGTTATCCAGTAGATGCGTTTTATAAATCATCCTTAAACCTTAATTCATTTGGGCGTTGCTGAAAACGTGCTTAATTGCTGCTTCGATTTTTAACGTTCGCCTATTTAAGATGACAGCGAGTAATTAACTTCAACACAAAACACCTCTTAAGGAAGCACCTAATTAGCGCTCAACCAAGTGAAAGTAATTGTTTAATCATTGAGGGAGAAACACAGGAAGGATGAAGATTTTTAGATAATTAACAGCTTTATCTGTGCTTGGGAATCTTCGAATAGAGCAGAAAGGTGTACACGTTGCTTAAGACGCCAGATTTCTCTTGCTACTTCTAATTTACTGCCATTATACGTTCAGCTCCTTTCTGCGAACACATTTGCAACTAGTCCTCTAGTATATTTAAAAATCCTGCAAGTCACTTCGACCAGTGACCAATTAAATACGAGCAGTTTTAACATCGAGTTTGTTTTTTGGTGTTTCTGTATGAATTCGGATATGCTGATTCCGAATATGACCTTAGTTTCTGCATAGCATCAATTGCTTGCACAGAAATGAAATAAAAGTAATAATGCTATATCATATCTATTGACTTGTGTACAGAAAAGAGTATTAATCTTTGCTAGGAATAAACAGTAAGCTAAAAGTCACAAATTAAAAAGTAGAAACCTTCCTCGAGTTAAAGAAAAATATACATTTAAATACTTTTGTGATTATCCTAAACCAGTGTATTATTTCTGTCCATGGTGTGGGTTCAAAAGTCGATTTCACGTTGAGCAGCTGAAAAATCTGGAATAACTCATGGAGAAAACCTTACTCTGTCCTTCGACTAACTACAGCCTTGATTGAAGAGGCCATTACAAATTCCTCCAGTCTGGGATGGGATTCGAAACTACACCTCTCGAATCGAGTGACAGATGACGAACCCATTGTTCAAGTCCCAAAAAAACGCTTTCATGATAACAGTTTCAATTCTTGCAGTGAAATCAAAATACCCATTAAAAATGGTTCTGTCAAAAAGAGTAAAAATCCATTCCAACACCCAGAATCCCATCAGCCCACAAAATATATATAAGAAACACTTTTTTGTTATATAGTGGTATTTTTTAACAACAAACTCACGTACCTCGCTGATAGAGAAGTGGGTATAATCACCATTTTCTTCACACCGCGTGGCAAAGGTTCTAGTTCGGATCTCGTCAATAATGCCAGGGTTTTTTATGATTTGATTTTCTTTTTCTATCTTTTTTTTCCCTAAACGTGGCTGAATAGCCTGTTTCAAGGGATGGCTACATGATTTTATTTCCCAGAAATGCTGATTTTTCTTCTGGAAAACAGACAAATCAGCCACAGAACACGCCTTGAGACATAAAAACTGACAAGAGGAATCATCCTGTGCACAGACCAGAATTTTAACCATTTAACTTTCATGTTTCTGTTCAAAAAAAACCTTACATGAATAATATTTTCAATTCTTGTAATGAACTCAAACTAGCCTTTAAAAATGGTTCAGTCAACACCGTAAAAAAATTTTTGGGAAGCATTTAAGTGTGCCTAAATGCTAAATGTGAAGTTTCTTTTTTAAAAAAAGTAATGGTTTTTCAAGCCTTGAACGTGCTTTAATTGAACAATTCTCATATACGTACAAGACAACAAAACCATCCAAGCTATTACACCGATTTCATTTTACATTCGGTTAACATGAAACGAGATCCATACATTGGAATATGCACAACAAAAACAATGACATTACCAATTCGTCGTGTTAAATCAGACTGATTATACCATAGACACAGATATAGGATAGGCAGGGGCGGGGTTAGCGAACTTTAGCCAAGTGGTCACAGTGAAATTTCTGAAAAGCGTGGAATTGGTTACAATAAAATGAACAAAGAACCCAGAGAGATCCAGGATGCCATTGTTCTTCACTCTGGAAGATTTTCGTGCGATTGTTCAAACTTTCCGATACGATCTTACAACGAAAATAAATTGATTTAATAATAATTTTCTGAATTCGGTTATTGAGTTAATAATCTCCACCTGAGCTCACTTGTGATTTTATATTTACCACTGTAGATTCTTTTCAACCAATAGGGGTTTCCGTGAGCAAATTTTAAGACGATTACGGTGAACATGAAGCCTGAATTTATTGCGAGTGATATGATTTAGTAATGCACGAGGAACAAAGGTCAAGCGTGCAGTTGGAACTTCGCAAGGGGTACGAACAAGGAGACCACTTAAAGAAAGGATATGTAATTAAGGGCTATTCGTCTTTCTTTGTGTCCTTGTAGCTGTTTATTATCTGAGAACTTTCCAGATTCGCTCACATACGTGCTTTTTCTTAAGTAATGGATGCAATTCTTAGAAATTCTGCTTCACTGCGGAAACCATCTCACCATTTAGAAGTCGCAACTCATGGCGAAATTCGTTGTTGGATATTTATCACCCTTTACACCACTTTCCCGCTGTCGAGGACGACTTTACAGACTGGTTTTGCTGCTACGCTATTTCTCATAATAACTTGTAAGAGTTATATCTTACGATTTATTACATTTTTGATATAAAATGGAATTAGACTTAAAAAATTACTGAAGGACCGTGCAGAATGTTTTGAAAAGGTTTGGAATCCAGTGTATTGTATGAACTGGTTCCCAAAACTTAAGAAAGAGTCGCAAAATATATCAGGATGGCGATGAAATATTCGACTTCATCTTTACAAGTGGGTGAGCTATAATGAATCCTGCAGGTTGGTAAACAGAAAATGAAAATTGATGGTAAAATGATATATTTGAGTTGTGCGAATATTGAATCATCCTGAAGGACAGATTGTCCTCCAAGCTGATTGATTGTGTAATGAGTGTATAGTATATTTTTAGTTTAACGTACTGACTTTGATTATAATCGTAATGTAATTCAGCGAAAATCATCTTAATGACGCGAAATAATTTAAGTTTATGATTCAATAAACCATTATAAAGTCCAAAAGAAATTGAGTCATAATAGTAATAGACTTTCCTGTAAACTCTTTCCTTCTCTTATACTTGTTGTTCGAGCAACTGCAATTCAAATTTTTACAGTAACGGATAATTATCGACTGAGTTAAGAGTTCCTTTAACTATCACACCAAAGAAACTTTCTCTCTCCCTTTCGATCGAAAGTTAAATGGTTTTGTAAATCGAACTTCACTTCGATTGACATAACAATTTCTTTTCATTTAAAATCTTTGACGTGCATAAACAATCTGCCAACATATTCATTATTCTCCATCGCTGGAATTAACTGCCAGTTTGGTCCTGCTCATTGTTGGGACCAACTCTGGTGAAAACTTAGAATTTGCTACAGGCCACGATTAAGGGGCCATGTCCAGACATTTCATGAGACTGCCATGAGTCCCACATGTCGCGCTGATAATAGTTACATTGATGCCTCTCTGCCTGCGACCCTGAACCGCAAAAAACCCCAGTCGTACTTGACCTCTTTCTGACATGCGCGTGTCCTTCACCCTACTCCAGTAAGCTGGAAGGCAATCTCTGACTGAGGGGAGGGGATGCATCCGACAATCATTTTATATGCTGCGTTCTACAGCTTAGATTTTTTCAGAGCGCCCTGCCCTGATAGGCGTGGAGGAAGTCAAAAGATTCCAAAAGATTATGGTAAGGATTATCTTCCCTACGTAAGTAAACTGTCTTCAAAGACCACCTGATGTTCAAATGACATAACAATAGTAACTATAATAACAGATGTTGAGATTGTTTATGAAACGTGATTTTATTCTTCATACGACTTTCTGTCTTCAGAAATAAACAAAGAAAATCACAACTGCAGTATTGAACATTTGTTTGTAATATAAAATCGCCAGCTCCAGTTTGAATTTAATTTTTCGTCTCCTGCATAGGGTTACTTTATAAAAAAACTAAACAAGACAGTATGAAGATGATCACCATATGCCATGTTACCATCATGATACTCCTTTTGGGACTTAATACACTTAGCGATTCTGCCATCGTTAGAAGTACTTGTATATCTGAAATTCCTGTTCCTAATGTTGTCAAGAATCTTCTGCAATTTTGGAAAAATCTCAAAGACATCGTGAAAGATTTAAAAGAATGTATGACCGAAGCTTGTGGAATTATATGTCCTGACATTAAACACAAATTTGAGAATATAAGTTTATCTTGGCGAACCGTAGTAAGAAGAATTGAATGTATCGATACAAATTTGAATGAGCAATTATTATCAGTAGAATCCATAACATGGTACTCGATAGCTCCCGACGAAAGTAACCACCAAAGGAATATTGCGCAGTTATTGATTTTCATACGTGGATGTACCTTTAATTTTGAAATTATTGAAGAGCTTCTTTCAATGGAATATCTTAAAGACCAAACAACGGGAGCTGATATATTTGAAAAAGTTGAAAAATTCTTAACAAGATATAATTTACAATGGAACAAAATGGTAAGCGTAACAATTGACGGAGCAGCAAGTTTGACAGGTAAAAATGTTGGAGTGTTAAAGAAAATTCAGGATAAAATTTGTGAAAATTGTCCTGATTATAATTCAATTACAATTCATTGTATTATACATCGACAAGTATTATGTAAAAATGTGTTAAAAGTTGAACGTGTCACACTTGTATTATTAAACTGGTAAATTTAATATGATCGAGGGGTTTGAAACACAGACAATTCGTTAATTTTCTTCAAGATATTGAATCCGAATACACAGATATTCCTTATCATAGCCAAATTCGATGGCTTAGCTCAGGAAAAGTTCTTCGGCGAGTATGGGATCTTAAAGATGACATCGTTCTATTTTTAAAACTGAAAAATATTATGGACTTTCCCGAATTAACTAATAATAACTGGATTTGTGATTTTGCGTTTACCCTGGACATCGTGACACACTTAAATACTTTCAACACCGTGTTACAAGATTTTGCCCGAAAAATTTTGCCCGAACTTAAAGATTTTGCCCGAAAAATGGTTATTTTTGGGTCAACCTACATATGTGAACAAACATTTTCCATCATGAATCTAAATAAAAATTCTTTACGATCGAGCATCCCTGATGAACATTTACAACCAGTTTTAAGAATCTAAACTACAAAATTAACACCCGAAATTAAAAAAATGTTAAAAGATGTAAAACAGTTCCATTCATCTCATTAAATTCTTGGTTGTTAGAGAATAATTTTTTTATGTTATATTTCTTCTTCATGATAACAAATAATATATATCTAAAAATAGTATTTTACGTGCGGTCCGTCTTCTTTTTGAATTCCTAATGTGGCCCTTCAGCCAAAAAGTTTGCCCAGGCCTGCTGTAGAGTAAGCTGTGTATATTGAACATTTAAAATGATTCAAGCGTGCCTGATTCCTAGAATCATTCAGGATTGATGCAGTTATTGGCTCTAACTCACTAGGTATTAAAATCGTCAACGTAGAGGGAGGATGTCTAAACCATCCAGCATCTTTATAAGTCGCATATGCCCGGAAATAACGGTGGGACAAATTGAAGCCCTTCTGAAGCAGCTGTACATACCCAGTACCCCCATCAGGCTTCCGAACAGTCATCTAACCTATGCAACTTTCCGGATCAAGGTCAAAGATCCTAATATAGAAAGGTATCTAAACACAGATATCTGGCCTGCAGGTCTCCTAGTGATGCCATCTTTCGGCGACCATAATACGCAACCAGGGGTACATGCGATCTCGAGACCAGAGGTGGACAGGGTGCATCTCTCTGCATAGCTAGGCAGCAAACCAGACTGCACCTTTCAATCTGATGAAAGAAGAGCAGCCACCGTGCTGATTAAATCCTGCAATCATCTCGTCAAATCTGATAACGAGATACAAGTGCACATTACTAGTAGGGCGGGTCCTAGTGCCATACCCTGCTCAAGAGGAATCCACCTCCAATCAGCCACCATCCTCAGGGAAAGGAACCTTAGAAACTTAATCCAGATTAAGCCCGTCAACGATAAACATGTGAAATGCTTCATGCAGAACATCAGGAGCCTAAAGAACAAGCTCAGTGCCCTGATTGACATACTTCTAAGTGCGATTATGACTTTGTTATCCTTATTGAAACCTGGCTTCGTGATGACATGGACATATCGCCTTTAACCACCAACATCGGTTATCAGTCTGTTCTGGCGAACAGGAAAGATAGGGAAGGAGGCGGAGTTTTAATCTAGCAAAGGCAACAGCTTCCTCTGATCAAATCTTGATCATACCCCCTGGTAGCGAGTTTGAGGCTGTTCTGGGCTGCTAGTCGATTGACTGCAGTTGCTAGTATGTGCAGTTTACTTACCCCCATCCGTTGCAGATCAATGCATTACGAATTTTTCTGCTTGGCTTCTGACCTCTATCAAGTGCAACCAGAAAGTAATAATTCTCGGAGACTTCAACCTGCCCCTGCCAGCTGCATCGAAGCTCCTCGATCAGTTAATTTCGGATCTGTCGAGTGTCAACATCCATTGCATCTGTGTCCGCCCCCTTCTCGCGGAGAAACCACGTTACAGAGAATATTTTTGAGCCATGGGTGTGTTGAAGCGGTAATCAGTTCTAATTCCCTCCGACCACAGGCCAATTAAAGCTTCTCTCATCCTGTTGAAAGAATGCTATAACCAACCAAACCAATCGAACTCGATTTAAAAGATCAGGAAGGCTGTATATGATCCAAAATACCTAAAAATTGAAACAGCAATGGATCTCTTTAGGCTCTACACCTTGTGAACTCGCAGTGAAATCGATATAGAGGAAGCTATGTTTTGACTTCAGAAATGGTTGTCTTTCATTGCTACAGTGGCCATGTCAAGAGTATGCGTCATCTGCCTACACTTGAAGCCGTGGTGGTCCAGCATCCTTATGCACCAGTTTAAAGAAAAACAACGACTACATGCCCAATTCAAGAGATCACCCACAGAAAGATCATACTCAGCGTACTCAATAGCCAGATGCAGTTTCCAGAATCTAAGAAGCAGGCTATCAACTCGTTCATAGAGAAGAGGATAGCGTGTAGCCAGCGATCCTGGTCGGCCAATCATATCCGGTCAGCAGAATCGTTAGACCTGGCCGAATGGTGCGATCATGCGATCGCACCATTCGGCAGTGCAGCTGCGGACTTTCCCTGGAACAGTGCCCACTACGACATAACTAATCTCACTAACGTGACGATTGGCGAAGAGGAGCTGATCAAGGCTATCAACACCCTGTCCAATAAGAAAACAATGGGAAGTGATTCTATTCCCACGTTTTGCCTAAAAGTTGCCCCCTACTTCATCAGCGATGAGCTGACGAAGTTGTTTAACAGAATTTTACAACTGGAAGTCGTCCCAAACGCTTGGCTAAATTATAGAGTTATCTCAGTTCCAAAGGTGCAGAATCCGATCTCACCTGCTGACTATAGGCCTATTTCAATCTCTTCTCCTTTTCTCAAATGCCTGGAGAGGTGCATGTTTAAAGTGGTTGTCAGATCTTTTCCCAGAGACGTCAGCATACACATTACGCACTCTCACAAAGATCACCTATAACATGCATACAGGCTCTGAATTTGACACCCCTCAAGCGTTGGAGCGAGGCTATGTTATTCATGCTGTTTTTTTGTATCTGAAAGTGGCCTTTGATTCAATGCAAGTTAAGCCA
The DNA here is from genome assembly GCF_048544385.1 of Mastigoproctus giganteus. Lineage (NCBI taxonomy): Eukaryota > Metazoa > Arthropoda > Arachnida > Uropygi > Thelyphonidae > Mastigoproctus > Mastigoproctus giganteus. Next base: position 79,144,804 of record NC_143585.1, on the reverse strand, counting down.
CTTATGTTCCTCCTGGAGAACTACTACGGTTTCACGGGTAATGTCTCGAAGCTCCTCAGGAATCTGCTAACCAAGAGGCGCCTTACCTTTCAGCAAGGGAATAACTGCATCACAAAACAGGTGGAAGTCGGTATACCCCAAGGCGGATCGTTGTCGACATTGCTTTTTTCAGCAATATTTATTCCGCTAATGAATCAGATACCTGCGTTTATGGCCTACGCCGAACCGACGATATTGTATGTTACCTCTCAAGCCCGGCTAACACCTCAACAGAGCAGTCAGAGGAACTATCGAAGTCTGTCATCCTGAACAAATATCTGTCCTCTTTCTGTGAATACGCTGCCTATTTTGGGCTTCGAATAAACCCTGAAAAATCCAAATATATCATGTTCTCACCTAAAGCACAGGCAGACCTCAATCCAACAGTCTCTCTGCAGCCCTCCATTGCGGGGCATGTTCTCGTCGCCACTCATTCAGTAAAATTCCTAGGAGTGGTAATGGACGAAAACCTAACGTATACAGAACAAATCCAGCAACTGCGTTCAAGAGCATTACGGGCTCTCTGGGGTATGAAACTTGATCTCTGTAGAGCGCACAACAAGGAAACAGTCAGAAAATTTCTCCTCTACTATTTTAGTTCTATCATCAGTTATGGTATTGAAGTTTGGTCGGCTGCTCCTGCGTCCAGTCTGAAGACGCTTTGGGGCCTGGAATTCTGGGTCCTAAAGTGGGCCAACAATTGGGCTCATCTACCCTATACAACATCAAAATCACAGATCTGCATAAATCTCAGATACACCCCGGCCCAGCACCTGGCAGAATAAAATTGCAGAAAAGTTCAACTTTTGTAAAATAGGTAATCAACGCCACAAATAAAACCATATGTAGAAGAGTAGTGTTTTTTGAGGAGGAGGGGGGGTAGGCGCATCAGCCACTAAATTATTACCTACTATGTCAATACAAGCGTATGTTTTTATGGTCTGTTTGCATGTTTTGCTGGCCGAAAAACCAGGAAAATTCCGGAGGACCCCTACAACATTACAAGTGCCAGGACGCGGAATTTTGAGCTCGTGGGAACGATAATTTTTTTTTTTTTAATTTTTACCGTCTTTTGATTAATTAACATAATAAATTGTGTTTTAAAACAATTTACAATTTTTAATTGCGATAAATAAGTAGTTGGGCATGTATCTTTTTGTGTTTAGTAAGAATATAACTAATTATAACTAATTATAACTAATATCACTGCATTTAGGAATTGGGGGATACACAGACTAATTGTTTAACCAGAGCTGGCTTTGGTTAAGCTATTAGTCTGTGTATCCCCCAAGGTCGTTGCATTTACCAATAGTAGCAGTGTAAGAATCACTTAACCAGAGGGTGCAGCTCTGGTTAAGTGATTGGTACATGCAACAGCCTGGAAAGGAAGTTGTCTGGGACTTCGGGTCTTGCTGTGGGTCATCATGGAACAAATTAATACACGGGATGTGTTAAAGTAACTAAGAGTAAGAACACGTGTACTTGCTGAGCACTAATGCTAAGAGCATTGTAAATAAATTTGATGAATTTGAAGTGCTGGTGAAGGCATAAAATGCAGACATTGTAGGAACAGTAGAAACATTTTGTCACTCAGAAATAAGTGATGCTGAATTTGAATATGGTGAGTACAATGAAAGACAGATAGAATAGGAGAGGTGGAGGGGTTGTGCTCTCAGTTAAGAAGCATACACCGATGAGCCAAAACATTATGACCACCTACTTAATATGATGTTGGTCCTCCACGTGCAGCCAAAACAGTTCGTACCCGGCAAGGCATGGACACTACAAGATTTCTAAATGTCTTGTGGTATCTCGTACCAACACGTAACCAGCAGATCCTTTAACTCCTGTAAGGTCCGTGGTTGAGACGCCGCAGATCGGAGTTGTTGTTCCAAACAAACCACAGATGCTCGATGGGATTGATGTCTGGGGAATTTGGAGGCCAGGGCAATACCTGTAAGTCTTCCTCATGTTCCGTGAACCAGTCTCAAACAAACCAGGCGTTGTGGCATGGCGCATTATCCTGCTAAAAGACGGAACTGCCAGAGGAGAAGACCGTTGTCTCCTTCCATCTAAAATTCAAAAAAACCCGTAAAGTCATTCCAACCAACCTCCAGGCTAGTGTTTGAAAAAATACACCCGGGAGAAGTATTCTCCTCGATCATAAGCTCCCCAAACAATGAGACACTGACATGGGAACAGTCAGTAAATAAAATTCTGGATGGAATAATAAAGCAGGACACTGCAAACCCTGAAAGCCCCACACAAACAACCATCCGAATACAACACCTGGCATACAGAGCAACAGATAAAGAGGATGACTACCCACACGGGGAGATAAATGAGGCAATACTCTCCTTTAGTGATGGAAAATGCCCAGGATTGGATTTAATAGAGGTGACTATCATGAAAAGACTGTGGAAAAAGAATAGCACAGTACTGGAAACCCTATTTAATAAATGTCTGCATGAGGGCACCTTTCCTGCCCCCTGGAAAACAGCAAACCTTAAAGTCCTAATTAAACACCCAGACAAACCCCTAAACTTAGCTTCCTCCTACCGCCCCATTGCCCTGCTTCCTGTCATAGGAAAAGTACTAGAAAAACTAATAGTAGGCAGATTCCTACAATACTATGCTAAGAAAAATCTATCCACACAATGCCAGTTTGGTTTCACCCCCGGCAAGTCTGCCGTGGGAGCTATCAAGCAGGTTCTAAACACTATCACTTCCTCGGAATTCAATTATGTCCTAGGTCTCTTTGTAGACTTCAAAGGTGCCTTTGACACCTTATGGTGGCAAAGTGTGCTGGCGAGGTTTCGAGAGGCAGAGGTCTCAATTCCGATCTATCGTCTAATTACAGACTACTTCTCAAACAGGCACCTTGTGGTCTCAAGTGGAGCATGCTCCGTAACAAGACCCGTGACCCGCGGCTGCCCACAGGGATCTGTTCTTGGCCCTGTCTGTTGGAACATGGTCCTTGATGAGTGGCTCGCAAAAGACTCCCCCCAAATAACAAAAATAGCATACGCAGACGATCTTGTTCTGCTCCTACATGGCAACTCACGGCGACAGCTGGAAACCAGTGCAAAAGAGGTACTGAATGATCTAATTTCATGGTGTATAACAAACAAACTGGAACTGTCAGCAGAAAAAACAAAACAAGTCCTATTCAAGGGAAAGCTTAACAGAAACAGACCCCCATTAATCAAAATCAATGAACAGAGCATAGGCATGGAATCCAAATACAAATATCTAGGAGTAGTACTAGATGAAAAATTAAACTTTGTGGAGCATGCAAAATATCTAAGGAATAAAACCCAACAATTAACAGGGAAACTACTAAGAATAGCAAGAAAAAAATGGAACATAAAATCATCCACATTGGCAATGTACTACAAATGTTTATTCCTACCCATAATATGCTATGGAGCAGGTGCCTGGGCACCCAGAATCAGACACAGCCTAGTAAAAAAATACCTAATACAGGCACAAAGAATATTCCTACTGGCCTCCTCTAGAGCATGTAGAACCATCTCCACATCAGCACTCCAGATAATCTGTGGAAAACTTCCAATAACATTCGAAATAATACAAGCATACTTAAAATACTACAGGAGACAAAGAATAGCACATTCCTTTGAAGAATATACAACAGATCCAAATGAAACAGACAAAGAAGAACAAAGAAGACTAAGAGAAATGTTTCTCACACAATGGCAAAGAGAATGGAGAGAAGACACCAAAGGGAGAACAACATACCAGTTCTTCCCCCTGGCACAGGAAATAAGTAAAATAAATAAACCCTGGCTGCAACCAGGTTTATACACTACCTTCCTCTTATCGGGTCATGGAAGCCTAAATGCAAGACTGCATGCTCTGAGGCTAACAGATTCCCCCAACTGCAAATGCGGGTTGCAAGAAACAGTACAACATATAATGCTGGAATGCATAAACTACACGGATCTGAGGCAACCACTCCAGCTTATAACAGAGGTGTACCACACAGATGATTTTCCAAAAGTATTGGAATCACCAGAAAAATTCCAAGCACTAGCAACCTTTGCAACAAAAGCACTTAAAAGAAGGAGAACTCTCCAAGGCATGCTGCAACACACAAGCCCATATCTAAAATGGGAAGGAAACACAACAAGAACGGGGTCAGATGTACGGAAAGGGACTGACATACATAATTATCCCTGACCAAATTAGTAGTACAGCATGAAGAAAAAGTAATGACTGAGACATGAAAACAACAAAAATAAAATCAAGGGGCATGATACTGACCAACATTATCAGTGTCCATGATTCAGACATCACAGCACTCTACTAAAAGAAGATGGGCTATTGGAAACAATGAATGATGAATACAGACCTGTCATTCTAGAGAACCATAGCAATGGTCATAAACTATGGAAGTACCACAAACTACTAGTGCCATGCTCACCAACACCAGTCAACCCTATCACTGCCTAAGCCTAGGGAACACCTAGAGTGAATGGGTAATGGTGAGTAAAAATCCTAGATCACAGTTGTGTTACATGAACAAAAGTAATGATTGTGACATTGAAAACAGCAAAAATAAAGTCAAGGGGCAAGATATAGACCTACATCCCCAGTGTCCATGTTCCAGGCATTATAGTACTCTTACCTTACAAGAGGTTATGTGCTAATGAGAAGAAAGCATGTTGCATGACACCTACAGCCCTAACATCTCAGAGAAACATAACACTGGTCATAAACTTGTATGTACCATAAATCACCAGTGCCATGCTCAATAAGACCAGATAAATCTGTCATGGCTTAGGCTTAAGGAATATCTAGAGTACATAGATAATGGGGAGTAATCACCCTGGATCACAGTAGTACTATATGAGACCAGATAAATCTGTCATGGCTTAGGCTTAAGGAATATCTAGAGTACATAGATAATCGGGAGTAATCACCCTGGATCACAGTAGTACTATATGAACAGAAGCAATGACTGTGACATTGAAAACAACAAAACTAAAATCAAGGGACAAGACACTGACCTACATTTTCAGTGTCTATGTAGCAGACACCACAGTACTGACTGAGACATTGAAAATAACAAAAATGAAATCAAGGGCATGATACTGACCAACATCCTCAGTGTCCATGATTCAGACATCACAGTACTCTACTATAAATAGATAGACTATTGAAAACAATGAATGATGAATACAGACCTGACATTCTAGAGAACCATAGCAATGGTCATAAACTATGGAAGTACCATAAACTACTAGTGCCATGCTTACCAACACTAGGTAGCTCTATCATTGCCTAAGCCTAAGGAACACCTAGAGTGAATAGGTAATGGTGAGTAAAAATCCTAGGTCACAGTTGTATTGCATGAATAAAAGTAATGATTGTGACATTGAAAACAGCTAAAATAAAATCAAGGGGCAAGATATAGACCTCCATCCCCAGTGTCCATGTTCCAGGCATTATAGTACTCTCACCTTACAAGAGGTTATGTACTAATGAGAAGAAAGCATGTTGCATGTCACCTACAGCCCTAACATCTCAGAGAACCATAACAATGGCCATAAACTTTGTATGTACCATAATTCAACAGTGCCATGCTCAACAAGACCAGATGGAACTGCCATGGCGTAAGCCTAAGGAATATCTAGAGTATATAGACAATGGGGAGTAATCACCCTGGATCACAGTAGTATTACATGAACAGAAGCAATGACTGTGACATTGAAAACAACAAAACTAAAATCAAGGGACAAGACACTGACCTACATTCACAGTGTCTATGTTGCAGACACCACAGTACTCTACAATAAGTAGACATGTGATATTAAAAACAATGCATAATGACCACAGACCTGTCATCCCAGAGAACCATAGAAATGGTCATAACCTACGGAAGAACCATAAACTACCAGTGCAATGCTCACCAACACCAGGTAAATCTGTCAGTGCCTGAACTTAAGGAACACCTAGAGTGTATAGGTAATGGTGAAGAATAATCCCAGATCACAGTAGTATTGCACGAACAAAAGTAATGACTATGACATTGAAAACAACAAAAATAAAACCAAGGGGCAAGATACAGACCTACATCCCCAGTGTCCAAGTTCCAGGCATTACAGCACTCTCACCTACAAGAGGTTATGTGCCAATGAGAACAAAGCATGTTGATGTTACCTACAATCCTAACATCTCAGAGAACCATAACAATGGTCATAAACTTTGTATGTACCATAAATCACAAGTGCCAGGCTTAACAAGACCAGATGAATCTGCCCGTGCCTGAGCCAAAGGAATATCTAGAGTGTATAGGAAATGGTGCACACAAGGACATATCCAGGAGGAAAGAAAAGAGAGGAAAGAAGGAGAAAAGAGGGAAGAAGGGAAGAAAGAAGAAGAAGGAAAATGGAAGAGAGGGGAAAAAGAAAGACAAGAAGAAATGGACACTACCATGCCAGATTGCGTACCAATATGAACTGATCACATCATTCCCACTCTTGGTCAGGATTGAGCCCTGCAAGAGATGGAATAGTACATCCCTCCCACTCGTGGCCAGGACTGAGCCCTGTGAGAGATGGGGTATAGGGATATCGAAAAGTAAATGATAGTCCTTATATTATTATAGTTTAATTTATTTTATTTTATTTATTTTATTTTAATATATTTTACTTTATTTTATTTATTTTAATTATCTTATTTTATTTTACTTTACTTTATTTTAATTGTTTTATTTATTTTATTTTACTTTACTTTATTTTAATTGTTTTATTTATTTTATTTTATTTTATTTTATTTCATATCTAAGGGGAAATAAAACCAAAAAAGTGTGCCCTGGTAATTCTGAGGGGACCTTCCCTGATGCATTACCCGGCCACACAGGATTAACTTGATGGGACATCAGACGTCCAAAAACTTAACCACAGGACCGGATCAGTCCGTGTCCTCTTAAGATAAAGTAGATCCTGGCTGCCTCCATGTGGCTAGGGATGGGAGTGAGGGGCTGTGACACAAACCTGCCACAGCCCCCTACTGCTAAATGCCAGGTGCTGGCTAACACACAACGCAAACACAACACTAATGCACACCTAATTACATATTTCATCTATCAGATGCATTTTTTTTTTTTTTTTTCTTCTCAAAATTCAAAAAACTTAAAAAATTTAAAGAAATTGTTTTTTTTTTTTTTGTGTTAAATATATACGTGAAATTTTGATGCTCTTTTAAGTTCTTTTCTAAGCCGGCAACTTGGCAAAAAGCCTAACAAACGGCGGATATAGGGGAAACCCTGGAAGCCGCTAATAACTTACAAATACACTTTATCTGTATACACGTCGCGAATGGATATATATGTGAGAATGTATATAAATCTTGTATCATGTATATATAAATGGATGTATATAAATCTTGAGAATGTATATAGAATTGTGTGTATAAATAAATGTAAATGTAAAAATTCCAACCAACCAACCGACAGAAGGCGGTCTTTTACTATCAATTAACATTAAGTTAGAAATTTTACTAAACCTCAGGAGAAAGAATTCTTTTCCTCCGTTTAAATATTTTCTCCGCATAGGTGGAGAAGGCAGCATAATACTCAGGACAGGGAACTAATCTTGGCAGTTCAGAGCAATCGAATACATTTTGTGAGAAGTTAAAAGTCCAGTCTTAAATCATCATACAGAGGACAATGAAAGATGATTTGCTCAACAGTTTCTTGAGCACCACAACTGCAGAAAGGAGTGTTACTTAATCTTAATGAGAATACTTAGTTAAGACTTCCATGACTGGTATATAGAAACATAACATATAAGCCAGGATTGAACAAGTCCATTTTCTTATTATAATCAGCAATCTCTGGGAGAAAAAAAAACTAAAGATCTCCCTAACAAAGGTAGAAGTAGACCAAGTATTTTGCCACGCTCTACAACATTAATTTCTCCTTCTTGTAATGTCTACATTTTCTTGTAAGTCAGTATTATAAGTAAAACCATTTACAACCGCAGAAACATTTTTTTCTACAATATAAAAGACAGTGTAACATTACTTCATATTGGATTGGCAATCGATGACTGAGGCCCTGGATTAATAGATTTCTTTACACCAAAAGTACTCCTGGTAATCTTAATAATTTTATAGGTCATAGCTTTTATTTTCTGAAGTACATATTTTGAATGATAATAAAAATTAAGACGTCCATCCAAATAAATTCCTAAGTATTTATGCTGCCTAGTACTCCTAATCATTTCTCCATTTAGCTTAATAACAGGTGGTCTATTCATTTGTTTTGTTTTATTAGTCGAGATTTGAAATTTATGTATTTGACAACAGATATTCGAGTCCTCGAGAACTTCATTTGATCTGTGCTCAAGCTCCCGGCGGGAATTACCAAAAATCAAAATAACAAGATCGTCTGAGTAAGCGAGCTGAAGGATGTCGTCACGAACAACCGAAAACCACCCATCAAGGACCGTGTTCCAGCACACTGGGCCAAGAACAGAGCCCTGAGGGCAGCCCTATTTACAGATCTTGTGACAGAACAAAATCCTGAAGTGACGGTGATGCTGCGAATCAAAATAATTCGAAAGGAGGCGGTAAAGGGGAACAAAGACCTCAGCCTCTCTGGATCTCGCCAGGACACTCGGCCACCAAACTGCGTCGAATGTCCCTTTGAAGTTACCAAAGAGACCGAGAACATATTTAGAAGTGGAATTTTGAACAGTATTCAGAACCTGACAAATAGCATCAACTGAAGACCTTCCACGTGTGAAGCCGAATTGAAGTGGGGAACTTAGATTTATATCTAAATAGTAATTTAGAAAACGAAAACAATTATCTTTCTAGGACTTTGCCAAGGACGGGCAGCGGAGCAATGGGACTGTAAGAGGCCGGATCTTTGGAGGGTTTGTCAAAGAACTTAAGCAGAAGTTGAAGTCTAGCCTGGTTAATTTGGGCTAGTCTTCTTTTCGTATGGCGTATCTGTGCTGAATTTGTGCTTCTGGATATTTTTCGGTTTAGTTGGAAGGTTCTGTTTAGTTGGAAGCTCTGTGGTCCAATGTTCTCCAATTTTCCGTTACTGTCCAGGCTGTGATGTGATCAGTGACGAATCTTGTGGCAAGGGCGACATCAATTGTTGTCTCCCACATAGTGCTGGAGCGCCTCTACTTGGGAGGTTGTTTGTCTGATTAAGTATATTATAGCAATTGTTTGTAAGGTACTCTTCCAGACGCTGCCCGTTCACAACGCCTCTCCGTCCTGGGGTTTCTCTATAGTCTCTATACCATGCTGGTGAGCGGCAGTTTACGTCTGCGCATACAATTATTTTGGCGTTCGGGAATTCTGTGTGCATGGTCTGTAGGTAGTTAATAGTTGGGAGGATGACTTCCCCCCTTCGACTGTATATTGAGACAGCATAAAATTCCCCTAGTGCGGTGACTATGTGGGCACACGCAGCCCAGTGGAGGCAGTAGTTTGACAGTTTGGTCAGTGTGTAATCCGGATTTCTAATTAGGATGGCTGCCCACGGGGATTCAGCATCACTATGCACGATCTTGTATTGCATGGGGTGTCCCCTGACTTCTTTGTTGAATGTATATGTCTCTTGCACGAGCATAATGTCGATATTTTCTTCGTTGGCCTTTTGTACCAACTGGGCGGCAACCACCCAAGACTTTTGCGCGTTGAGCTGTGTGAACTGAACTTTTAATTGGTTATACTGTTTAGGGAGTGCTTCCATAGTAGAGTCGTGTATGGTATACTCCCTTGGCCTTGATGTATACAGGGCACTTGTTGTCACGGATTGAATGGTTTTGTGCGCCTTGCACTTTGCACATGTTGATGGGTCCTCTCTCTTAGGGCATGTCTTAAATTCGTATCCTACTTGAGCACAGTGCCCACACGTTGGTTGCGTTTGGGCGCATTTGTGGGTGGTGTGTCCGAAGCGGCCACACCGGAAGCAATTGGGGACTGTCACGTGTTCGTTGTAGCGATGACTGCCCCAGTTTATGAACACTCTGTTGCGTTTATTTATAGTATTCCAGGCGGCAGGGGAAAGCTCGACCACCCGGTTTGTGGCGCTACCTATTTGGGATTTGGTTTGATACCTCCGATTTATAAGTGACTCTGGATGTACCTCTGGATGTCTGCGTGGGTAGCACAGTGGTATCGTCACCGTCCTCCCCACACCGGGTGGAAAAGGCCCGGGTTCGAATCCCGTCGATGACGCGTGGAACTTTAGTGGGCTTTTTTTCGCTCCGTGGCTGCGTTAGTCGGTCTCAGGCGTAGATAGCAACGTTTTTCCCTAAAAAAATGAGATTTTTCCGTCCAGCAAAACACGCAAATCGACCAGAGAACACACGCAATTTAGAGACACGAATACGGGTTAATATAATCATTTACGGGTAACCCTAATACAGTAATTTGATTTTTTTCTATCTCTGGATGTTCCTGCTGAAAGTTTCTCATATACAGTTCTTCTCGAAGACCTGTTGGCGTGAGGTCTTTGTGCGTGTTGAATATAATTATACTAGGCCCTGTTTGGGGTGGCGTCCTCCAGGGCGAGGTTTTGTATTCTCAGATTCGCCATTATTATTTGGGCATCTTCCTGCGTATGCGTTTCGATTATTACGCCTGTGTTGCGCGATTTCCGTACTGATTTAATTTTTGTGGTCTTGAGGTCCTCCACTAGTTTCGTCATTACTGTGGTTCGATGTTTAGGTAGGTGGTAGACGTCAGAGTGCCCGGCACATGGATGAATGGACCCAGGGTATCCCTGCAGAACATCGCCCAAAGCATGACATTGCTGCCACTGGCTTGTTTTCATCCAACGGTGCATCCAGGTGCCATCACTTCCAGGTAAACGATGCACACGTACCCGGCCGTCCACATGGTGCAACCAGAAACGTGATTAGTCGGACCAGACGTCCCTTTTCCAATCGCTCAAGGTCCAGTTTCGATGCTCGCGTGCCCATTGTAGGCACTGTCGCCAGTAAACCGTGGTCAGCATGGGCACTCGGAGTGGCCTGCGGCTACGCAGCCCCATTTTCAGCAGGGTTCGATGTACTGTGTGTTGTGATACATTACTCCCGTCACCAGCATTCCAATTACCGGCGAGTTGCGCCACAGTCGTCGTACTGTTGCCACGTACCATCCGGGAGAGCCTTCGCTCACCTTGAGCATCGATGAGCCGTGGTCGTCCAACACCTCCCCGGCGGTTCGTGGATTTCCCCTCCTCGGACCACTTTCGGGAGGTCTGACCACGGCTGACCGCGAGCATCCCACCAGCCGTGCCGTTTCGGATATGCTCTGACCCAGTCGTCTGGAGATTACAATTTGGCCTTTGTCAAACTTTTTATACCGTGTCCCGACCCGAGCATGCGCCGTAGTTCACCTGCAGTTGCTTCGATTTGCATAATGACTCACTGGTCATAATGTTTTGGCTCATCGGTGTATTAAATCTAATGCAGGGCATCCAGTTGACATGGGTGACAAGTGCAATGTTGAATCAGTCTGGTGTGATGCAAGCACTGGGAAAAGAAAATTGAGAGTAGGAGTGTTATAAGCCTAATGGTATACTAGATAAGTATACCAAAACGCTATACAGAGAAATAGAGGGGGCCAGCAAATCAGAATGTCTCGTAATGGAGGATTTGAATTTGCCAGACGTTGACTGGAATTTTTGGATTGGTTACTCACACACTAGCAAGACTTTTGTGGATTTCTTGTGACTGTTGTCTGCAACAGCATGTTAAAGAAACAAAAAGAGGAAGCAATACTCTTGACCTGATTGCCAGCAGTGATTCATCATACATTAAGAATCTGCAGGCAAAAGACTGGGGGGCAGCGATCACAGTGTACTAATGTGGAATTTAATTAAAGACATAACTACTGCGAGGGTAAAGGGAAAGGCTTTTACTTTCGTAAGGTTGACTACAGTGGTCTAAGGACAGTTTACTGAACTTCCCTGAATTCTTCCCAAATTGTACATGGAAAGTAATCAAAGAAGCTATTAGGGTTTTCATACCATCGAAGAAATACTGTTTAAGGCTTAGATGTTTAATGGATGTCAGATGAACTATTGAGACAAATGGAAGAGAAGAAAAGTGCATGGGATGCATATGCAAATTATCAGGTGATACAGAAGCCAATGGCAGATATAAATTAGTCTGTAATCAAGTCACAAAGGAGATTAGGCATGCTAAGGCAGATTATGAGAAGTCTCTGGCAAAGAATGCAAAGAAAAACAGCAAAGACTTTTATGCTTATATTAACAGTAGAAGTAATTGGTTGAATCATGTTCGGCTACTTGGTATCTATGGGTTAATTGTCGATGATCTTGCTCATGTTGCGGACTGCAGATACTGCTGCAATAAAAGATTGCGCTGAACAATTTGGAGTAATTTGGCATTAAGGGCAAGTTACTGTTATGGATAAAAGGATAATTAAGTGGAAGAAGACAGAGAATACTTATCAATAAGCACTGCTGCTCTTCGTGGACTAATGTTATTAGTGGAGTTTCCCAGAGTTCAGTGCTGGGCCCATTGTTGTTTTCAATATTTATCAATGATATTGATGAAGATATGTCAGGCTTAATGTCTACGTTTACAGATGATACAAAGGTTGGCAGGGTGATTAATAGCAGTAATCAGGATGAGTTACTGCAACAAGATGTATGAAAATTGGATCGATGGGCTGAGAAATGGCAGTTGAAATTTAGCATTGACAAATGCAAGGTACTGCATGTGGGTAGCAGTAACCCCAGAGTAACTTATCAACTGTGTGTGGTACTACACTCAGTGTAGTGGAGAATGAAAAATATCTGGGGGGGACCGTAATTGTGCAGTCAGACGCCAAATCCTCTGAGCATTGCAGACATGCAGCCAGGACAGCTCATAGAGATTTGTCAATGATAAACAGAAACTTTGCTAGCAGGGATAAGGAGGTGATTATCCTTTTGTATAAGGCCATGGTTAGGCCGTAACTTGAGTACTGTATACAGGTCTCTAGGCCTCACTTTAGCATCTGCTGGAACGTGTGCAGAAAAGGGCAACCAGAGTGGTTAAGGGAACAAAAGGGTGCTTAGAAAGGCTTTCAGTTCTGAAAATTGCAGCGTCTCTTGACTAGACGCCTGTGAGGAGATCTGGGAGATCTGATCTAGGTGTTTAAAGCCTTGAATGGGTTGAGTAGCCTGAATGTTATGACATTCTCCACTTGATGAGACTACACACACGAGAGGTGCATAAATTCAATTTGAGGAAGGATGGTTGTAGGATGGATGTGCGGAAGTTACCTTCAGCCAGTGAGTGGTTGATTATTGGAACAGACTTCCATCTGTTATTGTGGAAGTGGATGGGTTGAATGAAAGAAGAACTAGACAAATTCTTGGAGGGTACGGTGAGAGAAGTCTGATTGGTCTTCACGAATTCAGAGAATTAAGTTCTGCGAGTAATCTACAGTTTTAAATAAGTATGGAGAAAAACGTACTTCGGTGATAATCAATGGAATTTTATCTAATTCGGTTTTCAAGTTCAGATCGAATTACAAACACTTTGAACTTAAATTCTTGACTCTGGGAAGCTTAATTTTTAATTAATTTTGTATCGTGTTAATGGAAGTATTTTTACTTTGCTGTATTTTTTATTTTTTTATAAGATCACAATGATATTCATCTTAGACTGGTTGCCATCATATTTATAAAACTTAACAACGAGTCTCCTAAAGTTTGTGCCTCAATTTTCTTTTTTAATTAATTTTTTACAGTCGAGGAGAGTGAGGAAAACGGTGGTGTAGCGTGTCGCGTAGGACAATACAGCGTTACTATAGCAACAAGGTGGCTGACCCACCATTTTACCAACGTTGCGTGAAATCAGGAGAGCTTTTCACTGAGACACGTGCTCCGATGGGTCAAGGTCTACGGGGAGTGGGTAAGAGGCATGTAAAAGTATCTCCTGCATCTCCTTAGGGACAACACGCAAATCTTGAAGTACAAAAAAATCAATAGATTTTTTTTGTAGCGCAAGATTTTCGATGAAATCGCATCCCGGTAAAGGGGGAAGAAGAAAAAGAGCGCGACAGAGAGTCTGGAAGACATTTGGAGAACGCAGAGATAGGTATGAATGCAGAAATAAAAATAAATGGAAGTGTAGAAAACGTAATGGTGACTGGCATATTCTTGTTTATAGAATGGGTGCTATTTTTGTACCAAGTTCAATAATCATCACATATGTCTGAGTGTCAGATGTACCAATCAATTGTATTTTTGGTTTTGCTAAGTTTTTTTACATTCAGGTGATCACTGGCCTTAATATACAAGAAATTAAAAACTAAAAACGTTCGTATCATCGACGAATTTATTTAGAATCACCACTTGAGTATTGCGTGACATCTCAGGGAGCATAGTGGTCAAAACCCAGTCCTTCCAGCTGGCTAAAGTAAAGTCAGAGTTCGAATCCCTTCAATCGCCCAAGGATTTGTTTTTATGATGGGAGAATATAACACTAAAAGGGAAAAAAATGCAACAGAAAGTCGGTACTGTACTTCAAGAACAAGATCGCAGGAATTTAAAGCGAATTTTGCCTCAGGATATACGGTACAGTGCAGCAAATGATTGAAAAATTCAATTTAGGAATAGAAAGACCTATTTCCAACCAAACAGTGATGCCGAAGTTGAAGTCAAATGCCAACAGTGGAAAAAGAACATGTGATCTGACAAGTCTCGATTCACACTTATTTTTCTCCAATAACAGGGTGAAAGTGTGACGTGAACCTCATGAAGCCATTCATCCAGACTGTCTCATATCTACTACTCAAGCGGCTGAAGCTGACATCATGGTATGGGGTATGTTCAGCTAGCACAGACTGGGTCCGCTCATACCATCAGAAGGTCGAGTTACTAGCAGCAATGAATATATTTCTGTCTTATTGGGCCAATATTTCATTTTTATCCGAATTGCGGATGGATTCTTTCAAGACTGCGTTGCAGTCTTGAAAGAATCCATCATCACAATATCCATCGTGCCAAAATTGTATCTGAATTGTTCGAGGAACATTCCCAGTATTTCCAACGTCTACCTTGGCCGCTTAATTCTCCACATCTGAAACCGAATGTGGATGTCTCAGATATGTTGGAAAGGCAGTTCGGCTTTATAGTTTGCTAGCGATTACAATACAACAGCATCAGCTAATGGAAGAATGGTCAAATATGGAGCTAGACTTTCTCATACACTTAGTGGAATCCTTACTGCTACGTGTACCTGCCGCACCTTGGGAAAAAGGTGGCTCTACTAAATACTGAAAAATGAATTCTAATATTTTGGCCAGCGAGTATATACAGTATATAAAATCAGAGGGAGGAAATGTTTTTTAAATTTTATTTTATTTTCACAACTATGCCTCTTCAAAAAAATAAAGCAGTATTTTACCTTCGCTCCAATATAATATCGGGAAAACAAGTTGCCACATTTGATGCATTACCACTCTTTTGATGATGTTATTGCATACGAACTGCCTAAAACGGATGGTCGTAAACACGTTTAGGTCTACACGAGGGCGACGAAAGAAGAGGAGATTTACTTCATCCAGAGATTGAATTTCAACTTCAGAACAATGAACTACACAAAGAGTTGAATGGACAGAGGATGCGATAGCTTGTTTGGTTATGTAAGATGGAAGTATGAAAGAGACAGTGGCAGCGACCTTTCGTAATGAAGGGCTATCATATTACTAATGTTAAAAATCCGAGACATTAACTTCTAAAAAGTATGAGGTACAAACGTGACCCGTTTCCGGTAAATGGTTTAAGCGGATGCTGGTCACAAAGTAGATGAGAGTCCCACGTTCTGGATTTGCAAGCGATGTGTCTTCATGCTAATATATTGGGTAATTTTCTGGATTTCTAATATTTTAGTCATTTGCTTTGCTGATTCCTAACCCTAAACTGTAATAACAGCGCTCAAAAGCGATGAGATTTTGTTACCAAGTGAGAGAAAGATCACGTTATGCTGCCTTCCATAGCAACAAAGGCCTACACTATAATAGTCACGGATGCGCAGAGATGTAGGCCGTAGAGAATCGCCAAACCCTCCCCTCCTTCTTCCAGATGGCCTTAACCATGCTCCCCCATCGCACCCCCCGCGGTTAAACTTTCCCTCTCTGCTGTGTGTCTCAGGCTTTCACTTTCCGGGTAGGTTGACCTCATCACCTGGGACGACACAGGGGTTGGGGTGGAGGCGATGTTAAATACCTCATGGTTTATGATAATTAAAGGAGAGTGATGAACTTGCAGTAACTCTGGATCTCAGCCAGAACTGCGTGGGGTCAAGGTTAAGGAGGAGCAATAAAAAGGGAAGTAGGTACGGACCAGGACGCAACCCTCGAGGCCCTTCTTTGCAGCTTGGAAACAGGTGAGTTCCACCATGCGGTTATATCCCTCTCTCTCTCTCGTCTATCTGTCTATTTATTTTTCTCTGTGCATATGAACTACTTCATTACAGATGCAGAAACTGTAGAATATCGGAGTTCCTTTCCAATATGCAGCGTCTGTTTGCCTTCCTGCCATTGTCCCTCTTAAAATCGGGACCTTGGGTTGCAGCTTAATTCTAAAGAAACTAGGCAGATTTGAATTTTTAGACAAACTCTGCGGGGTAGTCAACTCTCCCCATACTATCGACAATCGTATCTTGGTTTAAAATGGCATCCCCGATTATACCAAGTGTCTCCACGGTTTACAAGAGAACATCGCGTAACTTTTTATCCTTCAAGAATTTTTTCTGACATTTGGACAGTGTCTGTGTCTATATGTATTTAATGGCGCTCACATTCCCAGAATTCCAACGGCGTAGTGAGAATTGCTTAAAAATAAAATGTGTATGTAAGTCAAGCGGAATTTTATTAGATATTAAATATAAAATTAATGTGCAAAAACATTTCGGTATGTGTTTTCAAAAGTCTGAGTGAACATAAAATGGACATGTGGAAATCAGTGATGAACATAATGGAATGATTTCCATAACCTAATGATTAGTAGTTACTGGCTACTAATCATTCGAATGATATAATCGATTGATTTTTCATAAATGATATTAGAATAATCGAAATAATCGATTATGATCTCTCGATTATGCTATCACTAGTGGAAACGTGTCAGATGGAACGACTAGGTGAAAAGAAGAGTTCCATCCACACAACAATCCCTGGCAGAATATCTTTCCGAAGAGAAATGCATTCGTTTTCATTAGCCCACTTTATGCTCTTTAAGGTGTGCGCAGATCTCAAGAACAACTTTGTTAACTTTTCAGGTAACTGTTCGTAGACATCATTGATATCTTGGACATTTTTAAAATATGGAGTTTCAATGAGCTTGTAGTGTGGATGGCTCCCTATCATCATCTTTTGCAATTCATCTGAACTTTCCAAAGTCTTGCCAAGTGGAAATGTGAATGGAGGAGGATGGCACAAAACCCACGACGACTTACTATGGGGATGGTAGGCGAAACTTCCCTCTGAATGAACAACCATATTCTTAAAAATGTACCGAGTCCCAATACTTTGTTAACATAGTATTTATATAGCGGATCTCGTTTATAACGATTCTGCGATTAAACTGCATGTGTTTGATCCGCTACATATACCGTATTTATTTCCTTTTAAAGATGTTGAATGTGGAATTTAATAAACAAAATAATCTTATCCAACACAATCGATAACGACGTTCTGTTTGTCCATGTCTCCGCCGCCATCTTCTCAAAGAATTTAATAATCATCATCAGTAATTGTTTTGTGACTGGTCAGTTCCTGTGATGAGCTGTTGCCATCTTTGTCTCTCCTGTGCCGTTTGTTTTAGTTCCTCAAAATTTCGAAGTCCTGCTTCATCCAGCAACGTCCCGATAAAAGGTATTTTTGGTCTTCCACTAGGATATTTTCCCTCCACAATCCCCTCCATGGCATCTAGAAGCAAACCAGGACGTCGAATCACGTGGCCCACCCATTTGAGTCTAGTTGATCTTATTCTATCTAGAATTTTCCTTTGTCCTTAGACACGTCTTAATACTTCCACATTTGATCCTTTTTAAGTCCATTTAATTTTTTCCATTCTGCGCCAACACCACATCTCGAAGGCCTTAAGTCCCTTTTTGTCTGTGTTAGAATCCATGTCTCTGCTGCATACAGTACCACTGACCAGATATATATCATTATTATCTTCTTCCTAATGCCTTGCGAAATCCTCTTCTGTGTAATCAACGACAGATTATTCTTGAAAGATTGTTTTGCCATTGCAATTCTGGATTGAACCTCAGTTTGACATGAAATGTCCTGTACAAATAATTGCCCCAGATACCTAAAGTGCTCTACCTGTTGTATTCTTACTCCATCGATCTCAATTCGGAAGAGAATTAACCTTTTACCAGTCATAATTTAATAATTATTATTTTTATTAAAACAATTTTCATTCAGTTCTTGAGTATAAAAACCAAAAAAATCGCAGTGTACAACTACTAAAAGATTATGTCCGGCCCGTGCACTTTTGGAGAAATCATTTCGCTAACATCGTGGGAGGGAAGGCGAAAAATATTACTCGTTTCTCGGCTGAGTGCCCACCCTAAACGCAGGAAGCGGTTTTTCTTTTCTTTTAAGTCTGTGTCAAAATGTGACTTGTCGGTAATAATAGGATGTGGGACAGTGAATAACTACTGAAATGGTGGGAACCATGGTTACCTGGGCAACCATTATTCCCACCCGTTCAGCTGCTTCGAGGCATTGTAGAAAAGAAACTTTGCGTGTTATCGTTAGATCGAGTTTAGATTACTATGGCCTGCATTGCTACCATATCTCTAACGGTATTTCGCTGAATAACACGTGTCGCTATTGCGCATGACACTGTTTTTAATATTTTAGCATTGACCAAAACCAAAGACCAAGACCAGAAAAAGTTAGCATTGGCCTTACTTTTTGTATTGTTTGTTTCCAATACTCAGAGTTAAATGTATTCGTTATACTGTATTAATTGAAAGCATTGCATCACATCAATCTTTGGCTTTGCCAGAGTTGATTGTTTGATTGTTGACTTCGTGTTTCATCTTTTTGTTTCAGATGAAAATGGCCAACACGTCGATTGTTATCAGCTTTTGTCTTCTGCTTTATTTTCTCACTCTAATATCAGTCGATGGTTACTTGGGACTTGGATTGAGTTATGGAGGATATCATCACCATCATCATCCATACTATCATCATCATCACGACTATGGTCATGGTGGTTACGGCGGTTACGGCGGTTATGGCTACGGACATCACGGAGGATTATGGTAAATTATTTAGTTTTTATGTCATGTACGTTATTTCATCATTCTGTGTTTATCAAGCGCATGCCATATAGAAACATCCAAAAGTTTCTGTGTGATGACCCTAATATAAATAAAATAACGAATGTAAATTCACGAGAGGAAAAGCAATTAATGGCGCGTTCATGGTTCTTTCCAAGGTAACTCCAGACAAAACGAACCACCTATCGTAGCGTTATCTGGATTTTGTCACCCACCTGCCTATGGCCACCTGCCGCCAGGTGTCGCTTAACGAAACGTGAAGGCTAAATGGCAGCCTTGAGCCGAGGACGTTACCATCTGCTGGAACAACCACCTCGATATTCATGGTCCATTCGAAAAATGACCTTGAGAGTTAACGCTCACAAAAAAAAAGCCAATTACCAAGCATGACCTGGAAAGAGGACAGAGCCCGCCATCTCCGTGGTTGACAGAAAGTCTCGGAATTCTCATTTTAAGGTCAAAGGTTGAAGTTCTGGCGACAGTAATAATCAAACGCAATAATAATAGGCAATTATTATTATTATGGGATATTGAAAAACTTCGCGCCATCTAGTGAGTAGAGTCAGTACTACAAAGTAGAATCATATCTCCCCATCTGTCTGTTTCTTTATTTTATTTCTGTAGTTTAGCAGATGCAACTGCTCGAAGTATTTGTGTGTGTTGTGCAATGTGTTTTCCTACTTCTGTTGCAACACCAATAAGAAAGGGTCTTTTTCACTTCCTCATTTCAGGTCTTCTATTTTGACCCTTTCGCGCATTACCAGTCTTCGCCAACCCTGGCCATCGAGTCACGTGTCCCATATCGTAAATTCCAAAGGATTTTCCTAGACCACAAAAGCTCACGAGCATTCTAATTAGCATTTAGCATTGGTATTTCCATATGGATTTGGGGGGGGGGGGGGTGCTCCCTAGATGTCGCCATTTTAGATAAAACGATTTGGGATTCTTCCCATAAGTCACTTTCTGCATTTCAGATATTATTATTTTATCGTGAACATTGACAAAGTTTTCTCATATGGCCTTATACCTGAGCGCTTTACAACGAGTTGTCCAGGTATTGTACTTAGAATTCATTTATACGCCCTCTGTAGCCGACTGGTCAAGCTCGCGGCTCTCGAGTGGTTTGGTTCAAGCCTGGGTGACTAATAAGTATGGCGATGTTCTTGCATTTTCTTCATCTTGTGAACTGTTCTGATCTTATTTGGTCTCTCCAGAGTATAAAGAGAAAAATATTTTATTTAAAAATAAATAAATTATTTTTATTTTATCATAAAGTAGTGCCATACCAGGGCAACTCATTGTAAAAAGAGGATGCACAAAAAAAATGCATTCTTATTTATATGAAAGCAATGTAGTACTGAAGTAACTCGTTGTGAAGTGCTCCAGTCTGAGATAACACACGAAAGAACTCTTGTCTTTTAATGTCTGGTACAAGGCCTGGAACGACGGAGGATCAGCATTGTTCAGAGGGGGTGCACAGTGCTCCCCCACCTTGATTCCAGTTGAGAAACAATTGGTTGACACATTATCTGGAAATTTGTTTGTGATAGGCACATCCCTTCGTGGCAGCAGCGCATCCATCTATGAATGGATTCTGTTAAGAGGATGATGAGCTATGTCACAAGGATAGAATTGAACAGAACTGGTTCCAGGAATATGAGAGAATAGCAAAGGTGCCTTCAAAAAAGAGAGATCAAAAAGGTGTTGGTTACAGAGCTTGGAAAAAGGCATGTGGGGGTGATCTGAGAAGTAGAAGGCATTGAGAGAGGAGGGGAACAAACTGAATGACGCTGGAATTTTCGCATTGAAATGAGACAATAAACTATTGGGGGGAATACCAATAGACTGAACCTGAGGAAGTTTGAGTTTAGTTAGGATGCTGTTGACCACTGTTATAAACTGGATCGGGACTCCTTTTATAAAATGCAGATGGTGCCTTCTGGCGGTGGGAGGAGTTTGATAAAGAAGGATTCCGGTTGTATACACAAAGGTTTTTTTTATTTGATTGATGCTCAAAAAGCTCGTATTAGTATTAGCAAGTGGTACAGATTCAAAGGCTGGGCCACCTGCTTTCATTGAGAAATATATTTGTTGGTAAAACTCAAACTCAAATTTCTAAGCTCATTGGTTTACATTTTAAAATATAGTGTAGCCATTATTTCCTTCATTAATTTAAGTTTTTGTATATTTACTTATATTAGGTACTTTATTAAGTTTGTTCTTAATTTGTGGCTCTACGCAGATTTTTAGGCACAGGACAATCGTATACCTATGCCTATTAGGTATCGCTGGCTCTGGAAATAGAGACCTCCCCCATCCCTGACTATGGTTAGTTGACTCAAAGGTGAAACGACCCTAGAAAAAGAAGAGATTTCGCTGCTTCTAACAGCCCTTTAAAGTTTTACATTGATGTGATCAAAGGGAAGATAATGATCAGATCAAATTATATAACAATGAAAATAAATATAACAATCAAACATATAACAATGAAGACAAATAAAACAATCAAACATATAACAAACGAAAACAATCAAATAAAACAATCAAACATATAACAAACGAAAACAATCAAATATAACAATCAAAACAAATCATAATCAAAGATAACAAATCATTACACCTTTTTTAATTTGATTTTGTTTTAGGCCTAGAGGAACATTCTATCTTTAATACTTAAATTACAGTATTTTTGTTGTAGATTACTATTAATTAAATTCTATTATTCTTTTTAATTCTAGGGGAAGATATGGTGGAAGATTAGGAGGATGGGGACACTTGTAATATCATGGTATCTTCCTAAACATCCCACTTCATGTAATTCACTTTCTCAGTGCCATCTGTAGGACATTATGGCAAGTATGGTGTTAGCCTGTACAGGATCGGGGAGGGGGGGATTGATTGCTGATATGAGGTGCTACATTATTGTGTATTTTAAGACCAATAAAGAAATACGAACACGTGATTATGGCTTCTGTTAATCAAAAACTCATTCGGTACAATGGATGAGACATACACCGACCACAAATGCATTTCTTTCGTCATTATCAAAGGGATAAAGTACTACTAGACCTCTTAGAATTAGATTTTCTTCCTAAGAATGATTTTTGAGTTTTGATTCTGTAGCTAAACAGAGAGAAAACAAAAAAATGGTTTGTATACTTTTTCGATGGAAGAAGTGTACTGTCTTTTCTTCAGACATTTTAAATTAATGAAAAACAGTAATTTTAAAAATGTTTATTTTAAAAAAAATAAACCTTTAGAAGAAGAAGAAGAATTACACAAATTATCCAAAAAAACAATAATATTAGATATTGCACGTCTTTTATTTGTTGGTGACATATTAAAGAAGTAAATATTGGTATCTTAATAGTACCAGTAGCAGTTAATCAAGCGAATCAGAACTCAACTACTCTCTTGGTAACTGGAAAGGTAATTAGAGAGCCATTCCCATGATACAGTATCCTTCCCAAGGTTAAAACACACGCAAGAAGCTATTCAGAGTCAAGTAACTCCTCCACAGGTTAGAGGTGATTACTCTTTGTGTGGTTACAAGTTCTAACCGTGGAATTTGGAAGTATTCCCCCCCCCCCCACACACACACGCACCTTTGTTTGGCACGTGCTGAGAAACCCACTCACTGTTTCGTCATCGATGCAGGTGTAGCGATTTTCCTCCCGAATCCCTGATGCGTCTGTCTGCTGTCGGCCAATCGCTACGACTTGGATAAATCATCAACATGTTCAAGAAGTCGAGGTTCACTTGGGGATGAAATCAAACTGGCCATCGAGTGATTTGTCTGAGGAAATGCAAGATCTTTTCTCAGAAACTCGACAACTTCCTCGAAAGTTTCCAAAAGTTCCCCACAAGGTGGCCGGTATGCGAATGTAAATAAAAAGGGCCCCGAGAGGCTTTCCAAACATACACGTCTCAAGAATTGTCTTATTCATAATTAAGGGAGACGTCTGCAGGTTTTTCTACACCGCTGTTTCTCTATTCAGGTACGTATGCTTTTATTTACGATTATTTATATTTTAGGAATTCAATTCGTATTTCGGAATCCAATGTGAAGATGATTTTTCTTAGTAGATGGTAGACAATTTCCTATTACCTGTTTGTAGCGTCGTGCATCTGACTAAACCCCGGCAACATGCTAAGTAGGGATTGCAGACAGATGCCAAAGAATAGCAGAATCTTGTTTCTTTTCACACCGGCTGCTTCTGTTTTACGTTATTCATATCCGGCATTCGTGATAAATTACTTGGAAAACATCCATTTTTTTCTTCTTTGCATTGGTGAACGTCATAGATGTGACCGTCAGGCTTCAATAACTCAAGAAAACATCGCAAATTATTCTTGGAATCAGTAGTAAAGGTGTCAAGAATGTTATCAAAAGATTAAATTATACTCAGTGATGCGCGTTTCATGAATCATAATCGTGAGATCGTGACTGTCCAAAAGTGAGGAACAGTCCTGCATAATTCAGGCGTTTACTTGGATTATGATCATCACAGACAGCCAAACAACTCTCATAACGAATTCTCAAAATGTCCAAAAAGCTGATAATGAAATTGGAAGTGAGAGGGAGAAGAATTCATAAATGCTAAGAGTGAGAGCTGCTTGGCTGCCAGCTCTATTAACATCTCGATATTAGGGCCAGATAGCAGTCATCCAAGATGTACGCTTGGAATATGGCTAGAAGACAGGTCTACTTTCTCCTAATGTTGCCACGGCCCTTGAAATTAACATTCTCGGATTGTCAAAGGTTATTTTTATCCATCTCAGCTTGCGAATGTCTTGTCATCTTCCAGCCAATAGAAAGATGCTCCAAATCTAGCAGACTTTCACGATATATTCTACAGAAAGGGAAAAATCAGATGCGCTCTGTTTGATATTAAATTAGAAATGAGCGCTGCTGTTGTAGTGCGAGCTTTAATTGCTCACCTGATTTGCACATTCTGAAGATTATTATTTATTTTTTTTGAAATCGTATTTGGGTTTATCATGTTAAATTGCACCAGAGTGTCAAATTTCATGTTAGTTAAAAAAATGAATAATATGGCTGTCACTTAACTTTTGAACATGAGTGCAGTTGTTGTATGAATATCCTATTTCTTCAGCTTCTTATTTTTCCATTAAGCATTCTCTCTGTTGGGTTTAGGATATACTGTATCATCTTTCTAATTCAGAATGGTCCTGCATTCTTCGTAAGCCTATAGATTTCCAATTATTTAATATTTTTATCCACTAATCTACCAGAGTGACCACTTTATTAGGCACACCTATCCTGGTTATGAAGTGGAGAGCTCCTTCAGTAACGTACTCAGATGTTTCTTCCCATACGATATAAAGCAGATGAGTAGCGATGCTGGATGTGTGCAAGTTAGTCCAATAATGGCAAGAAAGATTTAAGTGAATTTTAACTTAAAAGTCCATCTATCTATTCTGCTAGGTGTCAAAAATCTGGTCTTATGGTGGTGTCTATGTAATGGCATGGAGAATGTTTTCATGGTGTACACTGGATCCCTTGATACAAGTGCAGCAACATTTGAATGCCAAAACCAAATATTGCTCCGTCCTCGTGGATTGCACAGTTGGTATAATCACCGTCCTCCTCACCAGGTGGAAAAGACCTGAGTTCGAATCCCATCAATGACTCCAGGGATCTTTTATGGGCCTTTTTCACAAGGTGGCTGTTAGTCGGTCACAGGCGAGGATAGCGTGGTTTTTTTCCTCCCAGAAACTCGGATCTTTCGTCCAGCAAACAGCAATCGACCACAGAACACAGGCAATTTACAGATATTATATACTGCACAACATGGCCTAAGTTCTGATGCTCCTAAAACCCTACAACAACTAACAATGTTGCTCTACTGCAACTTGTATCCGACCCATTCGACAGATGAATGCATTGGCCGAATGGATTCTTCTAACAAGATGATGCTCTACATCACAAGGGCAAAGTTGTACAGAAATTGTTGCAGGAACATGAGAGTTGAATTCAGTCCACTGCGGTAGCCTCCACTCACCAGATCTCAAATCCAATTAAGCGCCTGTGGGAAGAGGTAGAACGGAGCTCCGCAGCCTCGAAATCACTTGATTCCACAAGGACCAGACCAGCATCCAAGCTGTATACTTTCAACACCTTGTTTAGTTTATGCCACGACCAATCCAAGCTGTTCTAGTGACTAAAGAGGAACCTACTCGCTGTTAAATAGGTGTACTTAATAAAGTGGCTACTCCGTGTGTATGTTTTTCCCATTTTTTTTCTTGCATAACTATCCATTAATATTTTTTATTATTTTATTATTTTATCTTTTAATGTTTTATTAGTGATTTTCCTTAATGTTTTAATTTTCTAGTTTCGCTTATTTGTTTTATTTAAGGATATAGCTCAATTTAAATGTATATCCTTAAATAAATAAATTAATAAATTAATTCAAATAAAATAGAGTAAAATTAATTAATAATATGGATACCGGACGCCATAAATATCCATAGTTGTTAAGAAATCTACGTTTTGGTTTCTTCTTTCTTTCAGGTTTCAGCGATGAACAAAGTAATATTTTCCCTGTTCTGTGTGTTAGCCTTCGCCTTGCTGATTACTGTCCAGGGACAGTATGGATATTGGGGATATCGTCCACAGGCTCCTGTGCGTTATCCATCTGTGGGACACGGAGGTTGGCGTGGATATTACGGTCCTTCAAGAAACTGGGTCCGCAGTGGGTAAGAATGAATAAATGAATGAATAAAAATATCCTTGTTTTTTTTTTCAATTGTGATAAAATATTATCGACATTCTGGAATATCTTTTTCATATGAACTGAAAATGTTGTATTTATTTAACTTTTCTCAGGAGGGGAAGAGGCTCTGAAGGAGACTAAGGTGGCTGTCGATGATAATCTTTCATTCTATAATTGCAAAGACCTTCAGTCAGATATGTTCAAGAGATTGTACCATTTTCTTCGTTGCAATTTGTGTTGGATACAGACATTTGTTAATAAACTATTATAGTTTCCATTAGTGTGTTGTTGTTTTAATGTATTACTTAACTTATATTAGCAAAAAATTCTTCAAAGTGTTCTGTGAAGTTGATAAACATTAGGTAATGATGATTGGTTGTGGGAAGTAGTTGGAATGAATCTATTTCCCTGGAATATCTTAATACATCTTGATCTAGTAGTAATGTCGAAGCTGGTAACACGAATATTTACCTCCAAGTTATTGCTTAAGGTGAAGAATCAGATGGAAAACTGAAGGTGGCAATTAATCTAGTTTTAAATTACAATATTAGACTTCACTTTTCGATTTGTCCATATAATAATGGTTATGACATTAATCTGATTATGGTTATGACATTAAAAAGCAACCTTTGAGTAATAAATTTCGCATATTTTGTCACAACTTTCGTAGTACACGAATGTCAATTAGTAATAATACCTGGACGCACACACTGTTATTTCTTCTTTCATTTATTTACAAAAATTAAAATTTTAAGATGAAGACGCATAGCGCCTTCTTCGAACATTTTAAATTACTCAAATACAGTAATTTCCAGTTCATGTTTAGTTTTGAGATCGTAGTTATAGATCCAAGTTTCATCCATGGTGACTATCCGTGAAAAGAACTCCTCTTGCTTTTCTTGACACATCGACATTTCATGTACACATTGGGCCCTTTCGTTCTTCTGGTAAGAGATCAGAAGTCTGGGAACTCATCTAGCAGACATTTTACTTATGTGCAACTGTTGTGGATGTTTTTCTCCATAGATCTGAAACGGCGATCTTCAGGGTTAATGCCTTAATTTTTTCAATACTCTCTTCTGCTACAGCAGTTACTGGGCATTCTGGGATTTCTTCATCATGCACTGAGGTGCTTCCACATTTGAGCTGTTTATACCAATGTGCAACAACCACACTGTAACCGGGGCACTCTTCTCCCCTAAACAGCGACCTTTTCTTCGTGAATTGTTTTGGGTGTTTTCCCTTGCGGAAAGAGGAACCGAATCACTGGTCTGTATTCCTCTTTATCCATTGTGACAGTTTACTTCAAAGAAAAAAATGAATTATCAGATCGAAATCAAAATTTGTGTGGTTGCTATAGAGATTTCGATATATCAAACAAATAAAATTTCATCTTTCTATCACAACTACTTCTGGGTGATTACAAATCTTTTTTGAACCCCCTCATAATGATTTATCAACAAATCTACTAGTTATTTCCCCCTCGGCAATTGCAAAAAGTAATTAGAGAGTCGGGGAGAGGAGAGGCTCTCGTGCGACGATTCTTTCCAAGGTTAAGACATGTAAGAGGCCATTCGAAGTCAAGCAACTCCTTTACAAATCAGAGTTGATTACCAGCAGCCGTGGGGTTACACGAAGACAAGTGCTGGCCGAGGAATTTGAGAGTATTTTCCCCACCCCTTTGTTTGTCACGTTGAAAAACCTACTCGCCGTGTCGTCATCAGAGCACGTGTAATGAATTTCCTCCCGAATCCACGATATGTCTCTGCTATCGGCCAATCGCTATGACTTTGTTGGATCACTGACACATGCAGGAAGGCGAGGGTTAATCGGGGAGGAAATGGCACTGGCTATCGGCCGATTTGCTTGAGGAAATGCGGCATCTTTTCTCCGAATCTTCAAAACGTCCTTGAAATTTTCAGAAAGTTCCCCAAGAAGTCAGGATTGTCAACATAAATATAAAAGGAGACGCACTGTCACATAGTCACCAGAACTGTCAACCACGTTTTCTTATACTCCGCTGTTTCTTTATAAAGGTGAGTTCGCTTTTATTTATTTATTTTTTTAGTAAGTGAAACAGTTTCCTCTCTGAATCAGTCTGCATTATCTGCTTATTACACGTGCATCTGCAGAATTCTAAACAAATGCTGCAGACTGATGCCAAAACAGAAGGATGCTTGTCCACATATTGTTTGTCTCCATTTTCCGTTTTATTCATATCTAGTTTCCGTGTTTCTGCTTCTTTTCGATGTGATAACATCATTTTAGGATTTTATTTCAGTTATTATAATTTGTATATAAGAGCAGTAGAAGTTTTTCAGTGGAATTTTCGAATTTGAATTCGAATCAAATCTTTTATGAAAGGGTGTTTTCACAGCATTCGATTAATATTTGGACAGATCAACTCTGTTTTCATTATCATTGTCAGGAGATCATTAACGCACCCGACAGTTAAATAACTCTCACCAACTCATGTGCTTTTCGTAGGGTTGATAATATCTTTTCATAATAAATTCCACTCCTCAATATCTTAGCGCCTGGAGAGTTCCGGAATGAGGTTAACGTGTCTCAATTCGTCTTTCTAAAGCCTTAATCAGATGTGCAGATCTGGTTGCTCGCTCCATCCAAAGAATATTCTTACTTTGTTGAAATAAATTCCTTCGAAGTCCTACTGGAAAAACATTATCGTCCATGAAGATGAATTTCTCAAAAGCCTCCAGTAGATCTCAAGGATTCCTTCCTAATAAATTCGAGCAATCAAAGTGTCCACAGTAAAGATGTGAAAATTGGTGTGGATAATTCATCATAATGACTCCTTAGATCACCAACCATCTCGACGACAATGGTCTAGTGGCTGTCAGTGGTTCTCTTCGCTGACGTTAGAGGAGAAATGGATCTACTATAGGAACATGTTTCAGCTTCTCTCCAGACGAGAACATATTGAGAATCTTGAAATTTTCAAGATTGATTCCAGATCCATCAGTAAAGAAAACGTTGGTCCAGTTTTCCCTGCTTCGGTAACGGTGTGGTTTGCATTCAAGTGAAATGAACTCTCCTGTCGAAGGAGATGCGTCATCACATGCCGAACTTGAATTTCCTTTTAAAGCAGTAGCTCACCATAACCTTGAAATTAAATGACACACTTAAGGCTCTGGTAATCTCAGCTTCAGACCACTCTGCCAACAGCGTCACGACTTTGGCTCTTCTAAACTTGTAAGTTGCATCCTACAAAAAAGACTGTTTAGAATTAGGGTCAAATGGCAAAAATATCCCCACTGGAAAGCATTCCCCTCCTGTATTTCTTAAACTAGTCACTGTATTGAGATGATGGGGTTGTTCTTTCTTTTATTTGGAGAAGTGAATGCGATATATATGGGCGTTCCAACAAAAAGTCATATTTTTTTACAGACGCGAAAGACAAGTTGATTCATTTTAAAACTTTAAAGTTAAAATGTATATTGATTATCTTAAAATCTATCCAACTTGGCGTTTCATGTTTTTGAAATGTGATATACAGATTAGTATACTTTTTTGTTATATTTTCTTTTTTTTTTCTAAATTCATTGTAAAAAAATATTAAGTACAATTAAAAAGAAAACTGGATATGATTGCTACAGATCCTTTCTGTTAAGCCATCCAAAACTGACCTCCAGCATAACGGAGGATCTGAATACAGCACGTCCTCAAGCAAAAATCGGTCAAATATCTGCAAATATTTAACGCATTTAAGAATAACGACTGAAAATGATATATTTGATAAACCAGGTTGTATATTTACAAGGGATTAATAATATTGGAAAAGTTATTGCAGTAAAGGAGGGAAGGAAGCGTATAGACTGGCACCAGAAGAAATAGGAGGGAAACAGGTATATATGTGTGCCTGTTGTATGTAGTTTTAAAGGTATAAACAAAAGCAGGAATTTGAAGAAGGAGTACCAAGAACGTAGTTCCATGAACGTAGTCATTGTACATAAATTCAAATTTAATAGGAATTAATATGAAAAGGACATTTTATTATCCGCAAATCACTTGGAAAAATTATTTTAATTCTTAATGACCCTAAATCCTTCATAAATGAGTAGGCATGCTGGATTACGCAGTTAAAAATGAAGTTATAATCCTTTGTTTACCCTTCTCCACACCCTACAAAATACTTGCGACCCTTGGGCCATGCATTTTTAGGTCTCTGGGGGTCAACTTTTTAATCAGGGTGGCAATAGGTGATTTGTGGCTAATGAAGGAAGAAAAATTATTGACTACCCATTTGAAGGATTACTGGGAGAAGCTTTGGGAAGAGCTCCTACTGCAGGTAATGGCGGACCTGCTTTCCAAGCGAGAGGAATATTTCCACATAGGTCTCATTCAGAATTCACCCCAGGAGCTGCTTTTGCAGTAAGCTTAAATGAAGTCACAGGCGTTAATTAAATCAACTACATAACATAATACTGATCAGTCCTTAAATCAATTAATTTTCCCTGAATTTCAAGAAGAAACAAGCTATAACCATCAATAGAATCGCTAATGAATTTGCAGCATCACAGTACACTAAAAAATTTTCATGAAAATTCAACCTTTGCTTCAGCTCACATCAAACAATAAAAGAACGGCTAGTAAGTTGTGCAGGATGTATCTGGACATCAGCAACTTATATTGGGAAGAAAAGGGCACAGCACATTGAGACGAAGAAAAATAAAACAAAGTGTATAAATGCAAAAGAAAGCACTAATCTGTCCTTTGAGGACAGATCAGTGCTTTCTTTTCAATAGGTGTGATGTACTCACTGATCATTACTGATCTGTCCTTTGAGGACAGATCAGTAATGATCAGTGAGTACATATCAGTGCGATCTGTCTCCTACTATACAAAAGACCCAACTGATGATATCAATGTGTTCAAATGATAAAATATAAACAATTTTTATAGAAATTTAAAATGCGAATAGATGTTATTGGTTCAACGCGACTCCATGAAGATTGTACAACCTTTAGGAAATATTATATTGAATACAGAAGGGAGAACAGACGGGAACACACAGAAATTAAAGAACATGTTCTATAATACTTAATGATTTTTTCAAACATATATTATGTTACCGGAAAATCTTTTTAAAAAAATTTAACACGTTTATTATTATTTTCCATTTAAACTGATGGGACGTCTTTATCCATTTTTACCTTAAAATAATTAGAAGATCCTAAATTTTACCTATTGACACCAGTTAGCTATTTGTATAAATACCCAACGCCTTTATGGAGTTGTAATGTATATTTGTTAAAAAGTGTACCATTTTGTATAATTTATTTTCACCATCTTACCTCATTGTTTCTGCTACCTCAGCCATCGACGATGAACAAGAGAGTCATTGGTCTATTCTGTGTGTTAATCTTGGCATTACTAATTCCTATCCAGGGACAGTATGGAGGATATCGTCCAAATAGACCTGTACCTTATCCAAATGTAGGACACGGCGGCTGGCGTGGTTATTCTGGCCCTTCAAGAAATTGGGCTCGCAGTGGGTAAGATCAAATTTCTTTGCAGTATTATCATTAAATAGACAAGAAACTACAGTGCAATCCTTCTGTCTTTTTGACTATTAGAAATATTATTATCTCTTCAATATGGCTTTTCTTATACTTTCAAATATATCTTATAATCTGGAGAAAGAAGCTGTTATAAATGTTTGATTATTTATTACACTTCTCTTAGCTTTATCAATGTGGAAACTTTATAAAATTGGAAAATTCTTATCTTTTAATTTTTCTCTCAACAGGGGAGGAAATCAGCGTGGAAGCCGAAGTGACCGATGACTGTCTTTCTTTCCTTAATTGCAAAGGCCTTCGATGAAAGCTGCTGGAGACATTGTGCAATCTTTCCCGTTTCAATATGTGTTGTATACAACCTTCGTTAATAAATTATTATAGTTTCCATCAGCGTACTCTTGTAATGTATTTCTAATTAGCTTATTTTAGGAAAAAATGACTGGGACAAACATCAAGTATTGATGGCGATTGTAAAGAAGTAATTGGGATCAAACTATTGTTTTGAAACATGTTAAGAAGAGTATTATGATGTTGCAGTACCATTGAGTTACGCAACCTTAATTTCCCTGGTTATTACATTTATTTTTCTAGCTGAAACAATAAATCTGTATATCTAATTTTAGTTGCCTTATCTTAGATAAGTTAATACATAATCTTATACTTAATAAAATGAATTATTATGAACAATGATTTCAAATATATTGATTTACATAGTCCATTACAATTTGGAATCGTAACTCCATTATTAGATGTTTGCTGCCCTGCAGAGAGATTATAATCTCTCTGCAGGGCAGCAAACAGTTACTTTCTCCAGAGGGTAGAGGCTGTCACGTATGGACTTTCTCAACGACGATCTCTTCTTTCCCTATAACCTGTACAGAAACTTTTCCATGACCTGTACGCCTTGAGTACTGCATACAGGTCTGGAGGCCTGTATTTTAGGAACTATGTAGATTTGCTTGAGTGTGTACAGAGAAGGGCAAGATTGGTGAGGGGAATGAAGGGATCCTCTTACCAAGAGAGGCTTAAGTTCTGCAAATTGCGATGGCTGGAGTTTAGGCACCAGCGCGGTGATCTGATTGAAGTGTATAAGGCCTTGAATGGGTTGAGCACGCTGAATTCTGATGAGATTCTTCCACTTGTTCAGATTGCGAACCTAAGGGGGCATAAATTCAAATTAAGAAAAGACAGATGTAGAATAGATGTGCGGAAATTTGCCTTTAGCCAGCGGATGGTTAATTGCTGCAACAAACTTCCATCTCTCGTTCTGGAAGTTGATAGATTAAATAAATTTAAGGAGGAACTGGACAAACATTTAGAGGGAATTGTTTCGTAAACATTTTATTTATTTATTTATTTTATTTATTTATTTTTTTGGCTGATGCTGCATAAGCTCATACACTTGCTTTCTTGCATCACATGCCACTACTACTATTACTACTACAAGGTTGGACGATACGAAAAGCAAGTCTGTCTGGAAGCAGCTGACTTCACTCCAGGCTAACACGATCCTCTTACTCGGCTGCCACAGTGTAATGTTACATAGGCGTACATGACTCCCGGGAGTATTTTCCACTCCTTTTGCACGTGCCAAGAAATTTAACTCCTCTAAAGCCGCTGTTAAGTTTTTTTTTAATGAGTATAATCCTATCTCCTTAATCACTTGCCTCCAAAAAAAAAAACAATGGCTTTGTTTTCCCATCTGCCAACTGAATTTTTATTTTTGAGAAACTCGAATTCTTGTTTCTAAAGATGAAACCGAAGTTCATAGAAAAGAAATTTACTCATAATTAGGAGATTCAGAAAAAATTGCAGGAGCTGCTGAAGTGTATTGAGTTCCAAGGGAACGGGAAATGAACACAGTTGGGTAAGTGAAAGTAATGTTTGTTTTTAAATGTATTTCCATAAATTTTAGGAAGCACCCAAAAATTATATTCGCCAATATCCTTTCCAGAAAAATCAGCAAAATCAATACTCTTCCATACTAAACAAGTGCAACGTTACTTTTTCAAGGCTCCACAAATCGAGGTCGAATTTTAATTTAATACTGGAAGGGCGATAATTACCGATTATCTATAGATTGATTAAAATAACAGAACACTATGATACCACTTGAATAATTCAAAGTTAACGTAAGAAATAACGCTTGCCAGATCCTATCATCAGATTAAGAGTGGGGACAAAGAGTGGATCTGAAGTTTAGCCTTTTGCTTAGTATATTAATCTCTACTGTTGTTAGAATTCTGGAGCTTAAATTGATAATATGGTTGGGTCTGAAGATAAGATCCGGCAAGTGTCTTGAAATGGCACTTTGCATCAAATTTAGTTTAGTATACAATTATTACAAACCAAAAAAAAATAATTTTCTATCGCTCATACCTTCACCAACAAAAGTGTCTACTCTATTCAAAACTTTGCCCGAACCCTCGACCACTACGACAGGCCACATTCCAATGATTATACCACGCTGCCCAAAATTAAACTTCATGAATCCAGACTTCTGTAACTCGGCAAAATTTTGTAATAGTACTTCTGGTTCTTCTCTCTTTTGCAGTGAAAATATACCTTCCTCTTTCATTTCACTGATTTCTTTCAGGTGCTCCTCAACAAGATAAATATATAAAATGGATATTTAGGTCAACCAAAAGCGAATATTCACCTTATTTATTGAAACGCCAATTCTTGAATAGGCTGCCATTTTTAACCTATGCCACTGCTTCCAAGCTAGTATTAGTTTTATTCTCGATACCCAAAAAGATCTGCACATTATCTGCTTTTCAATGAAACCAAATAGTCAAATCAAAAACTCAAGATACGAGTTTCCACTCTTAAAAAATCATTATAAATTAGCGACAGCTTTTCAAACTGTCGCTAATTTACAATGATTTACAAGGAACGAATACGAACAGTACATATTCAGTAAGTATAAAATACACAACGAATAATAAGTACTAAATTTGCATTAGTTAACGATTATATCCGGGACATTGACTTGCAAATGACTTATGGAAGTACTATTTTATGAGTCACTGTCTTAATTACTCCCTGTTATGTAAAATAGTTGCTGGAGCTCGCCCAAATAAGAACCGAAGGAAGTCATAAGGAAGAGATAAATCCAGTTTGTGGAGTGCAGGTGTGCTTGCCAACTGACCTCCACCAGGTGATGCCTCCGGAATTACCAGCATTATGTAAATTAATTAACGTGGGTGACTAACAGTAGCTCGCAGAGGGCAAAATTGCAACAGGAAAGATGGCCAGCAATTTACAAACTTCCAAACAACCTATAAACTCTTTGAATGATTGACTGATGATAGCTGCAGCCACCCAAGTCATTCTGGTTTTTTGTATGTCAAGGAAGTCTGGAAAAACTTGTAGGATGATGGTCATTGTTCTTTCAATAGGAGATACGTAAAGTAAATAAGTAATCTTTATTATGTAGTACAGTGTATGGGAATTAATATGCGATTCGTATCTAATGTATTTCCCCCGATATAGCCAGTTACTTGATATTAAAAATAAAAAAGGAATTAGTAACCGGGATGAAATGCAAATCAGACAGGATAACATACATACTCCAGAAAATTGTTTATTGATATTTTGAGAATTAAACTTGTACATAACTCGAAGTTTTAATATTACATCATAAATTACCACATGGATAATTTCCGCTTAATGTGTATAAAAGGAAATTAACCTTCTTTTGAGAGTAAGATAAAGGGTTCGAAAACAGCTTCTTAAAAGCTGTTCTGGCTTCCTGTTACATATCGCACCATACCAGTACAGGTCAGGTGTGTATAATCTCTGCTCTGCCCGTTGAAAGCTCTTCCTTTCAAGTTTTTAAAATGACACATCGACTTTAAGATTTCTTGTGGTTTAAACTTCTTTATTTTAATAGTTTTGTGAACCGGGCTGATTATTTAATTTGCCTAATGGCAGCACCACTGTACAGCGTGTAACTTAAGGCCACTTTGCGACTACCAAAAGTGGCCCTTAAGTTACACGCTGTACAGTGCGTGCTGCCATTAGGCAATCTAACTACATCAGCCCGGTTTCACAAAACTTGAGTGGTTGTACGTTGGCGCTGCCATTTCGCGAATTAAATTATCAACTGTGTATACTTGCCTTTATTTAGTTTTACACTCCTCTTTTATGCATCATTGCCACGTGCATTTATTTTATTAAAGTTTTTTATATCTGCTAATAGCTGGCTGGTTTTAAGAAACTTTTTTTTTTGTAACTTTATATTTCTTTTGTTAAACTGTGAATTTGATACGTTCAGACTTTAATTAAAGAAGCAAAACCAACGTTTTCTTTAATGGAAGAAAATGGCAAAAACTCCTTAAAAGTTAAGCTTGGTGAAAAGCGATCTTTCTATGCTGGGAGAAGGTCACTTTTAAGAAAAACGAAATGGTGTTCGAATAACAAAAGCTTAAACGAGCTATAGAATAAGTACAGTGTAGCCAGATACGTTGGTTAAAAGCAATATCATCCAAACATATTACGAAACTCACAAAATGGTGGAGATATTGGAGACCGGATGAGGTATGTAAACAGGTGAGTTCAAGTACATGGTATCTATTACGCTAATAATGATTTCATCAGAGCTGTAACCAGAGGTATCAGAGAAGCGTCTTTCTGAAAATCTAATGAGACTGAGAGAGAGCGTAATCCCAGGGGTGGATAACGTCCAAGTTATACTATAAAATTCGAGGAGTACAGTACATGCAAGCACAAGTGATATTAATGAGATCATTGTTAGATTCAAGTATTCCCCTGGACTCGAGAAGTGCCGGTATTTCCCCAATCCATAAGAGAGGGGCCGAAGAAAGGATGGCCAGTTATAGAACAGTGAGTTTGAATTCTAGGTTGGTAAGATTGTTGAATCTATGGCTAAAGACGCAATGTGCTCATAAATGAATATTCTTCACAGTGGACTAGAGTAACAAGTGCAGTCCGTCGGGAAATAGTGCTCGGACCTCAATCATTTCTTATCTTCCTAAATGATACCGATGTGGGAATACAGGAGAAGCTGTCAAAGTTTTCTGAAGACTTAAAGGTCGGCTGGGTGGTTAACAGTTGGAAAAAGCTATGTGGCTTTAAAAGGATTTCGGCCGGCTACAAGTATGGGCTCACAAATGGTAGCTAAAGTTAAACACTACCGGATGCAAAGTATTTGACTTGGGGAACAGAAACCTAGGAATAGTTTATAGATTAGAGGGGAGAGTAATTAAACCATTCATTGGATGAAAAAGAGGATTAACATTCAGAAAGACATAAAGCTCAGCAAGCAGTGTAAGCAGATAGCAAAAAGAGCACATGATGTTTTGTCTATGATTTATCGAAATCTTGCAACTATAGTGAAGAAAGTTATTATCCCTTTCGGTAAGATGATGGTGTGACCACACTTGGAATATTGTATCCAGGGCTGGAGGCTGTATCCAAAGATATACAGCTTCACAAGATGGTGCAAAGAAGAGAGACCAAATTACTCAAGAGCACGTTATCGCTATGAGAAACTACTTAGAAGATGTGGTCTGCAGAGCTTAATAACTAGTCACTTTAGCGAGGAATTCTTGATATAGGATATAGGAATTCTTGAAGTGGCACAATCGAAATATTTTATTTCTTTAAAATGCAACAAGATAAAGACACAAAAGACAAAAATTCAAGTGCCAGAGGCCTTTCAAAGCAGCATGCTCATTAGAAAGGCATACAAAAAGCTAAAAAATCATTTAAGAAAAACTTTAAATCAGCCTTAATCAGCTACGAATCTTAGTATAAAATGAGGGTTGAAAGGAGTTGAACCCAATTCTAGGTCGTGTAAAAACGAAACTTACTGTTGGCGAAAGTAAGATGGGGTCTGCAGCTGAAGCAAGATTCCAGTCCGCAAAGTCATTGAGGAAAATATTGAAGAGAACTAACCTTAGCGAAGCAAAAAGACTGGCGAAAGGTCAGGGTGATTATTCTCAATAACGATCGTGTTTTCTTTTGGAAAGTTAGATTCTAATTCCATTCAGGAGTTCTCGCGGTAACACAGTGATTTTAATCACCATATATCCCCTTACCCTGCATGGAAAGGCCCAGGTTCGAATCCCGTCAATAACTAGATGAATTGTTATCTGATTTGTTCTGGTGTCTGAGTTAGATTCTCGGGGAAGATTTGCATGCTTTTTTCTCTTCCGAAACTCGAGTTATCGTCGAGCAAACAGTCAAGTCGACCACAGAATACACGCATTTTACAGACACATTATACTCACGCCTCATAGCCTTGCTTGCTATGGTGCTTAACACGTGTTTAGGCACGCGTGCTTACACACACGCACACTTCTTCGGTTCAACTTTAAATTATGGATGCCTTGCATTATTAATGCAAGGCATCCATAATTTGCTCAGTGAAATTTTCAAGATGACCACTGTATAAGGCAATTGCAAGACCGCATCTGGAATGCTGTGTCCACGTATGGAGACCTCACCTACTTTTCACTATTTTTTTGGCCGACGCAGAAAAAGTTTGAAATGAAAATTCCATTAAAGAATTGGAAAATGCCTGAAACGCACTGCCTATATTGCCTAACTTGTTTGAAGTGCAACAGGAAGTGTACAAAGACATCGACTTGTCCTTCGTTGGTAATGTGTCAAACTGTTAATATTGAATGAAAGCGGTAAGAATAGATTTAATCTTTGGTAAAGTGCGAGAATACAGCAGCCCACGCGTGTGCCTTCATGACTGTTAAATACGGTTAAAGATTCTATTCATTGTCAAAAGGATGGATTGTAAGCTCTTCTGACATAGAGGAGTATAAATCGAATCAATGCTACTGATCAGCCACGAAGATTTAAAGTATTTTTCGAGATTCCTGTGAACAATTGGTAATGCTGGTTTAAAGGAAAACGGGGTACATCGGAATTGTGTTTCAACACATGCTGAGAGAAGATCTGTATCATCAAGACATATTTGGCTGAAATATTTCGTTTTTCCCCATCAGGCATTAGTTGATACTCAACTCACGAAATTACCCTTCAGTATTTCATGCCTGGAGGTAATAGAAGCACGCACGTGTATTCAGCGAGCATGTGTTTATCTTACTCTAATGGTTTAAGTCACGACAAAGAGGGGCTGATGGTAACGTTGTCCCCTCTAAGTGTTTTCTATTCCTTGTTAACAAAGGAGCTTACTTTAACCAGAAATTGGTTTCTAAGCCAAATATAGAAAAGTGTAGCTATCTTTCCTCTTCTCCAGATAGCATGAATACAGAGCAGTTGGGGATTTCCCCTTCTGTCTCGCTGTTGCGCTATTTTATTTTCCTTCCTTCCTCCACCCACCTGCGCTGCAATCATCACAGGCCAACAAACCGGATTGCGAAGATATTTCTGCTTCTCTGGCAGAAAAGGGAAAGGGGAGAAGAAATAACCTTGACGGATCATGACGA
The DNA here is from genome assembly GCF_048544385.1 of Mastigoproctus giganteus. Taxonomy (NCBI): domain Eukaryota; kingdom Metazoa; phylum Arthropoda; class Arachnida; order Uropygi; family Thelyphonidae; genus Mastigoproctus; species Mastigoproctus giganteus. The sequence goes on along the minus strand of NC_143585.1, from coordinate 79,105,736 downwards.
ACTGGAGTGTTTAAGAAGGCTTCTGCAGCTAAGAAAGGAATGGGAGGGAGGTGAATAAGGGACGGAAAAAGAAAAACACAGCCGTTAGAGTGACGCAAATACTACGAAGGTCAAGGGTAGTAAAAAGAAATAAAAAGCGGTCTTTGTGACGTGAAATCAGAGTTTGTGTCGAATTCTGATCTCGTTCAAGAATACGTGGTACGAAAGATAAGGTAAGGCTTTGAATTCCTTTTTGGCTTTTTACTTTTACTAGTTTTGTGGGTGCGAATAAGGGATGGGAGACCAGTTTCTCACACGGAGATTTTAGTTTACTTGGGATCTATTTACACCGATAACAAATCTTAATACGTCCGGTTAGTTGTTTATATCTGAATAGTATTTTGTGCTCTTCAGTTTAAACCACCAAGTAAACCCTGGAAGGTTCAACGTTTGAAGTCCTTTCGAACCACAGACCAGATTGGGAAAAGCCCTTCAGGTACCAGTCCCCTATCAGAGGCTACTCTTTATTGACCGAATAACACGATTTGGCCCAATCACTCTAATAACAATCGTATACAAAAATTAAATGTGATTTAGATATGTATTCAGCAACTTACTTGGCGAAGCTTTAAAGTCATTTTGAAACAAGAGACCTTCCATGAGGAAAATGTCCTGCATCTAATCAGTATCGTTAACAAAAATACTGTCTGTATCGTACCAGATACAAGACGGTACTTTGTTCAGTGTAATATCAGTTGCGTTTTCTTTGGGTGTGCAAATCATCAGTTAAAATCTAGACCTAAATGAGGAAAAGTGCATTATAGCCTAAGTTGCATGCACAAACAAATCTAACAACAACAAATCAGAAAAAAAACAATAGAATAACAACTGCAAATCTCGCCATGCTTGTGAGTTGAGCGTCATCTCTAGTAGCAGTGAACCGTGAAAGGTATAAGCAATGTTTATCAACGTGATGGCAACCTACCAAACAAGTTTGCGTGAAAGTCACCCATCCTTTCAACCGTAGATAAACTAGACGCGAGGCATTAAATTTATTTTTAAGTTTTTCTCTCTGATTTGTTATTGGCGTGAGTTTGAAGGTTAGTACTTTGAGTTTAGTTAGAAAAAGTTTATGGTGAAGAAATTATCGAATAATACGAAGTTGAAAATTGGACGATCTATTGGGTGATAGTTTAATGCTCTGAAACGGATCCACCTTTCCTCCACTTTACTGAAATTCAGGAAAGTATTCTTTCTTTCCTGAATTTCAGTAGTCAAGAATGATTAAAGATAATTTCCATGGAGAAAGATCAAGTGTTCAAGCTGTGCATTGGGAAATCAAATTTTTACGAAGCAATAGTCAAGCCATTTAAGCACAGTGGTTATAATCACGGTAGAAAAGGCCTGAGTTCGGATCCTGTCAATGACGTGAAGTTCTTTTATGGGTTTGGTTCACAATGTGGCTGAGTTAACCAGTCTCAGGAGAGGGTTGCATGTGTGTGTTTGGATCATGGAAAATCTGAGGTTTTGGGCAACAATCAGCAAACTGGCCCAGTTACAGAGTATACTGGGCGAACGAATTATCCAAATTCATTTCGCCCATTGGATGTACAGCAACTATTGTAGCAACAATCACTCCTGGACTACCAACCATCTGTCCTCTCTTTCTCGATGCTGTCCTGTTTTCTTTTATTTTCTATTATCTTTCTGGTCTTTCTATTTATTTATATAAATGTATTATATTTCTAGTTTTTATCGCCCTATCTGTAGTAGGGACCATCCTCCTTCTTCCAATATTTGCCTGCTTTTCACCATCGATCCATCTTCCTCGTGATCTGCGTCTAAATACTATTGCCCTTCATTTCTGTGTCAAATTAGCTAAGCATCCTTTCTACATGCCAATACCATCTTCAGTTTTCTTCGCTTACCCTTGTTTGAATATTTATTATCAGAATATTTTTTCTTATTTCATCATTTGTAATGTGGTCTCGCCATTACTTCAATAATTTTGGCATTTTATGAAGGTTCTAATTTCCATGAATTCCTTTATTTCTTTAAGCTCTCAGCTCCGTAGGTTAAAATAATCTTAGAAATACGTTATAAGCAGGTAACTGTCTTATGGATGATTTCCATAAGACAGTTTCCATTCTAAATTTTCCTAATTTCTCCCGACTTTCATATGGAGCGATGAAAGTATTAATAAGTATAAATAAATCTAAAAAATAAGTATTAATGGTATAAATAAACCTAAAGAATTTAAATAGTAAAATAATTTAAATTCCTTCCTTTCAGATATCGGACATGAAGAGGACCACAGTTGCCCTGATCTTGTGTCTGCTTGTGACTCTGGCCATCATAACAGTCACCGAAGCCCAATGGGGTCGATGGGGAGGCCATGGGTGGGGAGGTCGTGGATGGGGTGGCCATGGATGGGGTGGCGGCTATGGATGGGGCGGCGGCTTTGGGGGATATAGATACAGGGGCCATGGAGGCTACGGAGGTTATGGAAGATGGTGAGTCCAATTAATTACAATACGGATGCTAAATACAAAATTAAAATCAATGTTTGATTTCTATCTTTTCATATGATCACTAAATTGCAGATTTATAAGGCGTAATTTATATTTAAAAATTCGGTGAACTGTAATTTAAAATTGTAAATCCCATTTTGTAGTTCATTTGTATAATTACATTAGATATGAACAGAATCTCTAAGTTTCTTAACAAGACACTGAAGAATTTGATTCTCAGTTTTTCATATCCAAAGAATAAATATAATCGATAAAAAGTATTTATCCAGTATTATTTATTTTATTTTTATGTAATCCTTGTGCTTTATCAAATATTTCGCCAACTAACCAGATTTTTCTAGGTCGAATGATGGGACGCGATCCACAGGTTGAGAAAAGTTCTTCTACCCTATATAGATTTCCTGCATTATACAGGTGTGGTGCAGGGAAGCGCTCTTTAAGTAATGCTTGTGGTCAATAGAGCAGGGAATTCCAATACATCGGCATTGTGGATCTTAAGTTTGTGTTCAATATAACCGAGTACTAACTGTACGTGTGCATTACACATGAATGCGCAATTTCAACACAATGGCTTCTCTGCTGAAAATTTATAGCCACTTGTCAGGCTTAAGTTTAGAACGTATAGGCATTCAAAATTAAAATAGTTTTTGTATCCAACTGCTCATATTCCTTTTCCGTATATTTTCAGTCAAAACTGTACCAGAAATCGAGCTCAAAACCGTACCAGAAATCGAGCACTTCATTATACACTCTCAGAAGTTAGCAGACATTTCCTTCCAATGCATCAATCGTGGTCTTATTTTTTAATAGTCTGATTAGAAATAAGGTACCCTGAATCCTGCGATTTTATAATTTAATTCCCTGAATTCTACGAATAAGATTTCGTGTGTGGAACACGATATGTAGATGGTGCCCTAATAAAGATAGAAAATTAATTTTCCCGTTCGTTTTACACTGCGTATATTTTTAAGGGTATTTCTCTGCTTTTGTATTTTATCGCGTGGAAAACATTCAGGAAAAGAACCAGTTTCAATCAAGGCATTTACTGTCAAGATATAACCACGATGTGGTAGTTAAGAACTTTATATTCGAAGATGTTTGATTCTTGGAGCAACAGAAAACAAATTTTACTCAGTTATGAACATTTTGAATATCTAAAGCGTTAAAACGCATATGGAATATAAAGAAAACCTAATACATCTCCAAATAAATACAAGCAGGCTTTTTTCTTAGAAATTACTTCTGAAAATGATACGAAAATTTTCTTTCAAAATGGTAGGAATTTTTTATTAAATTCTTACACAATGTATTCTCCATTATTTCTGTACACATGAACATCAACGGCACCTTAGGATGACAGTTTGGTGAGGCTTTCTCCTTATTTATTTTATGAAAACTTGCTTTCGGAAGTGCATTAGAAGGTCGTGGACCAATAAACACAGCTGCTGCCGGCAATATGACAAAACAACACGCTTCTCTATCTGTGAGTGAAAGATTGGGTGAATTGGTAGCATTAACCTCTCCAGTAGGTTGTTGGCGTAACTGAAAGACATTCAAGTTTCTTCGTTGCGGGGAAAATGATGGCGGCTGTTAATTCACAAACTCTGCAGTTGAACTCTCTTATTTTAAGTAAAATTTCAACCTAATCCTAAGGGATAAATGTTGCCTTATTACAAACCGCGCAATTTAACAGCTGGACTTAACAGTTAAATCAACCATAAATAGCAGATTATCCAAACATTAACAATCCGTTAGCAATCAGAAAATCAATTAATCAAAAATCGAATAAACCAATTGGTCAATAAATCAATAAAATCTCTTATGAGCATATATTTTTATGTTCCACTGCACCAATATTAGATGGACAAGAATGGATTATACTGAACAAATAAATATCATTTGACTCTTTGAATTCGTGGTTTAAGTTGAGTTTTGTTTCTCTTTTATACAGGATAGGATAATGGATGATTCTCACAACTCGTGAAGCCACCACTCATCCACCAGTTATCAAGTGCTCAACGATGTTCATACCGTGTATTGTAAACAGCCCTTGACCTCTTTGTATCTAATTTTTGTTATTAAAGTATTTGTGTGATCTTAATGTTGTATATTTACATGTACTTACTATCATCAATGCAACAGGCTGTTACAGCAAGACGCAGAACTAGTTGCACGCACACACATATTCTTCGATTATTAACATTGCCATAAATGAAGTGTCCACGCACTTTTGGTTACGTATTAAGATTTGGTTTTTATCTGTGAAGCTTACGTTATTCGTTAGAAGAAGTTTACTTAACGTTGTTGATATTTGAGATGCTTAAAGGTAGAAACACTTTATCAGTTAAACATCAGGAAAGTTGAAAGAAGAAAGTTAGAAGACTATTCCATAGTCTTCTAACTTTCTCATCATGATAGATTCCAGTACTCGGGGTTTCCATGGCGATATTGGGGAATGTGGAGCTGAAGATATTCAGCAGAGTTCGAAGACGGAGAGTGGTCTCTTGATGTTATCCTTAGCTTTGATAGAAACAGAGTGAAAGGAATACCAGTTTAGGATACCACATTATCTTGACATTCGTCTGTTGCTGATTGATCGCAGCGAAGTACTTTACTTTAAACTTGATTATTGAGGAAATGTCTTAAATTTGGAATTTACTTTTGGCTTCCCAAGGTTATTGTGATCTTCTCCTTGAAATTAATTAAATATCGTGGTACTGGGATGTTAAACATTAATGGAACGAAATTATACAATACTTGAAGTATTCGATACTTCAAATATTGTATTTATGGCCAACATCAACGTAAACTGAAAGTATTTTTGTCAACTGAATAGTGCGAAGGTGACCCCCCCATTCATCAATTAGAAATGACTTTAAACATTATGGCCCTGACATTCATAAAGATTATTCAGTGTGCTGGCGTACCAAATTACGTTATTGGAAACTTTTGTTTCAAAAATAAACAAACAATATTAAACACTAAATATGAATTGATAAATCTGCAGATAATGAAGAAAGACTGCACAGTTCGATCGACTAAACTGAAGAATCCACAATATAGTTCCAGCAAAGCAAACAAGACACTTAATCAGTCGCGAATAAAATTTTCATCCATTCTTATAAAAGCAACTTTTCTATTTAATGTAGTCCAGACATTACTCACTACAATAAATTATTTTGAGAGGCATTCAATACTAAGTTTAATTAGCGAAAATTAAAAACTAAGTTCTCTACATAACGGAACATTTTCTGAACTTGAAAAACATGGATGTTTCTGTAGCATCAGCATCAGAGCAGCAATGATTTGCTGAAAATTAATTTGACATTGTCAATGAATGTGTCGTGTACGTGATATACCTTTTCTAGGAAGTCAATTTATCTTCTTTCCAGAAAAGTTAAGTTCATTCCTCTTAGGGAGTTTAGTTCTAAGCATGCAGGATATCCTCTTGAATATCCCGTAGCATCCATTGGAACTTCAAGGGGGGGATACATCAAGAACATCGTGTTTTCACCACCTCTTCCTCGCAGACTTAAGGAAATGATGGATTGTGACGGGTACTGGTATCAAGTGCGTGGAGTGGTTTTTATGCCTGGTTACTATCATTGTTCGGGGACCTTTCGTACTGTTATTCACGATTGTGACTTTCTGGTCTCGAGGAGCAGTGAGCAATGCGTTTGAAGCCACCTTTTCTACGTAGTGTTAGAGGTCATTGTAGTGTCTGCCTTCTTCTTCTTCGTACTTTCTTCGGCTTTTTACGGAGGCTCTTTCGCACCATGCCGGTAGTTGACACGGTGATTGGGATGGTCATCAGTTATTCCATATGCCACATATCTTTGATTTCCTGTCTTAGGTCTGAGTACTTCCTGATATTTTCCTTGTATGTTTTCTGGAGGTTCCTCGTGTTGGGCACCGCTACGTCGATCGAGTAAGCAGCTTTTTTCTTCTTGTCGACTAGTGTTATGTCTGGTCTGTTGCGCGCGATTTCCTTATTTGTTATTATGGCACGGTTGAGTACAGTTTTTGGGTTGGGGTCTCTGGTGTGGCTTGAGATTAATGCTTGTAATATGGTACACTTTTATTGATCAGCTGGTATTTTTGCGCTAGCTTCTGATGTATTATCCTGGCTACCAGGTGTGTCTGTGAGTGTACTACATCTGGGTAATCACCCTGCATTCCGCGGTGGTGTTCTGGGTTGTTTCTGGGGCCATTTGGCATCGTCGACATCTGTTATCTGTCATTCCGGAGTCCTTGGTGATGTATTTCCTGTAGTTTCTGATCTTCATTACCTGGTAAGTAGCTTGGATGACGAGCATGAATCCTTGGGTCTCGGGGGGAAACTTCCTGCTCGTGAGCAATGCGTTTGAAGCCACCTTATCTACGTACCCTTAGAGGACATTGTAGTGCCTGCCATGGAGTACCTTCTTCGCCTTCTTTGTTTCTTTTGTCACTGTGAGTCGAGTCTCCTTGCTAAGGTTTAGCAGTGTGTGTGTCTGTCTTCCTTATTGCATCGTAATAACTTTATTCAGTAGAGAGATAAAAGTTCTAATTCTAGGCTTTAAAGTTTTATTAAAGTGAATAAAATTTACAGATAGGTATACTTCTAAAACATGTACTATATCAGACAAGAGTTTAAATTCTTCATATATGAATAAATACCATGAACTAAGGAAAATATAGAACTAGCAAAAGAAAACATCGATTGAAACGAGTTAATTTATGAACTATTTTTAAATAGTTGTAAATGGAATGCTTCTTTCGGGCATTTTCAGGTCCTGAGCCTGGCCATCCAATTGCAATAGTAGCGTAACAAATATCATTTCAACTTTTAACGACGCCATCTTGTATTAGGGCGGATTAAACAGAGGATGCAAAGTGTAGTAGAGAATATTGTACTCTGAAACCATCATTGAATACCATCAGCGCCCCTTCCGGTATTATTATGGAACTAAATAAAATTTAATTATGTTATAAAAACAGCATTCTTCAGTGGATGCTGGATTTACAATGTTCGTAATTCAAAGATCCTGAAGTTCCAACAGCACTGAAGAGAAAAGACAGTTTTCAATAGGAAAACAACTCGATGCATACAAATCAGAATCAGGCCATGTTGGAGTAAGGAAAACTATCTTTCAGGGTTGGGGTTTCCCCTGCTGCTTACTCCTTAAGAAAGAGAACAAGGAAGTTGCGTTCATCACAATAAACATTTCCATGCTGTGCTGATGACATAAATCATCTCGCGGTAACTTCACTTCCCCCACTCCACCGCTGAGGTAAACTGAAGGTGGTCGCGCGTACGTTGCAGTTGTTAGGTAATTTTTGTTTCAAGTTCTTTCAACATCGGATACATTTAATGAACTTAGTCATAGTTTACATTTGATTTACTTAATCAGATTGCAATACGTAGTTAGTTACGCAAGTAAGAAAGCGTGAATCATAATATGGGTTCGGTTTCTGCATTAACAGTGAAGCACAAATTATAATCGAAATCAAACTGAAATGAATTGAAAATAATATCAAAGGAGCCAATTCATTCCAATACATTTTAATGACCTCGAAAATACATTTGAACGAATTTCAGCGGCAATGAATTATTGGGTTATCTGAAGCTGGGTACCTTTAACGAAACAATTCAATTTTTGTGCATGGTCCTCCATATGATCCACTGTCTTGCCTGATGAAACAACTTCCCGTGTGAATATTCCCTTCCCATGAAAGAAAGTGATAAACGTCATTTTGATTTTCATTTTTATGCCTCGGAGAGCATATTAAACACCACAAGGGACCAATGAATCATTTGACACAACTTGTCACCTGTTGCGACAAATCGAGCAGGAGGTAGTGGAATCATCATCAGCAACTTAGGATACCAAATAGCCTAGTAGACTTTGAAAGTCTACGTGCTTTGACATATGCAATGGATTCAGTCCTGGAAACTTTAATTACAGTTTCAGTCCTGGAAAGATTACGGTTTAATAAACAGTAAGTTTATTAAACCGTAATTACGTGGATTACGTACCTCCTATAAATTTACATGGAAAAATGCCCTGGCGGAAAAAATCTTAAAGCCAAAGTCATTTAATGGACTATAATCTGCAACGACCCGGCCTCCATAGCCGAGTGGATAGGAGCGAGAGTGCAGTAGCACACGCTCTTTGAGTAGACCGGAGTTTAAGCCCCTGACTGCTAAATACGGTCGATCTGCCAACTCGCACTGGACCAGCGTGGGAGAGTATGGTCCATTTCCCTCAGCATGAATTGTCGAGGAGGCTTCCATCCTGCAGTGGGTTGATAATGATTGCAGTTTTTAATCTGCAACGAACCTGCAACGCTGGTCCAATGCGGGTAGGCAGAAGTTTCTTCAGTTGTAATGTAGGAGAAAATGTAAGGTACAGAATATTTGTTATTTTCCATAAAATTCTAGAGAGGATTGGAGTACTGGTTGTTGTTTAGGTAAGATCAGATTTGCCGACCGGGCTAGCCAGGTGGGTAAAGTGCCTGCCTTGCAAGCCAAAGGTATATGTATAGGTATAGGTATATTTGGGTCTAACGGCTCCTGAGATTTCTCCCATCTCCGCATATGTACACTGTATCGGACAAGCCAGGGATTTAAAAGTATATGGGTCATGTGGTATTCAGTATGTTGTGCCCTTGTTCATCCGGCCTGTTAGCCGCCGGGCCCCTAATGGAACCCGACGTTACCATACCTCGCCACGGTAAGGCCGCCCGGGTGTCACCTATATAGTACTCTGGCAGGTCCTGCCACCTACTTTCCTGGGATTTCAGTGGCTAGAACCTTAAAAAAAAAAAAAAAGAAAACGGAAAAAAAGTGCTGTTCCAGGTTAGTTATTAGCATTTGTCAGAATAATTTAGATGCTTGCGAGGGGCTATACGCTGAAATAATATTTTCTATATGCCTAAATGGGTCGGGCAGGAAATTTTGATGTAGTTAAATTTGGACGCGTGGGGCTGAAAACGCTGTGAAAGTCAACAGTAAAGGGGGTGTGAAGACTGAAGACTGGAGGGAAGAAAAGGAAGTAAGGGGCCGATAGAGAGGATGGCCCCGCGATTGCAGTGGAGCAGGCCCGTGCTCCACCAGAGGGAAGAGATTTGGGGAAGGGAAGGAGCGGGTGCAAAACCCCCCTCTCCCCACGGGAAGGAAAAGAAAGCACCGTTCAAGAGAGAAACAATGTATGTTGAGTCATATGACAACCTTGGATGTCCTTTAGTCCAGGTGCCCAACAGGGCAAGTGAGGTTCTTCTAGTCTTCTGTGCTGTCTTTGAACAAGTTGAGTCAGAGTCTTAGTTGTGTTTCCATTACTCTGGGCCATTGAGGAATGGCTGTTTGATTGATATTGTCCTATTCATGGATTTGTGAACTTTTGGAATACCTCCACTCAAGGGGGGGGGGGGGTCCGTTGTCTTGTGAACAGATTTTGCACAAAAAGTGTGAATGCTTTGTAGATCTCTTCCTCTTGCAGAACGATGTCCTCCTGGTTTCCAAGAAGCGAGTGAATCTTGGTGTATAGTTGACATCTGAGGTCCTCGTATTGGTCACACTCGTATACCAGGTGCTCCCAGGACTCCTCCTGTCCACAGGAACACCGCAGAGTAGCTGAGATTCCAAAGTCATATAGCCTCTTTCTAAATGAGCCATGTCCGGTAAATAGGTAGGTATTTTTGAGTCCGGGCGAAAACCAGGCTGGGAAGAGTGGATAAACTTGTCCTACATCCGGTATAAACTTCTTAGTAATGGAGCCTTTGTTAGTGAGGTTCCAGCGATTTTGCCATAGTGATTTCACGTGTTGCAAAATCCGTCTGTTCTCCACGGTTTTGGAGTTTGTTGGGTCTGTGGTGAATCCTATATGAGAGACTATTTTTCCTTTGGAATGTTGGTACAGCAACCCCCAGCACGCAATCCAAGTCCAGGGGAAGGCATCCCGCCAGGACCTGGAGCGCGTGGGTGCTCACAGTGCAGCAAGCTCTTGTCATTATGAGTAATATTCGATCGGTGTGTCATCTCCAGTTTTTTCTTGTTGACAGCTATGCTAGTCTTTGTGTACCAGGCCCCAGCTGCATAGGCTAGTGCTGGGATAAAGAATGCCTTATAGAGGACGCCAAGGGCCCTCTTTTTCAGGCCCCAATCTTTCCTAGTGACTCTGGCCAGTAGGCTCGCATATCTTCTTATTTTTGTTCTCAGGTAGCAGAGATGTGGTGTGAAGCTAAGGTTTCTGTCAAGTATCACTCCGAGATATTTTATTTCTGTTAGCAACTTTATGGTTTTCCCGTTTATCTTAATCTGCGGTGGTCTTCTAGGGTCAAGGAATCCTTTGAGAAGTATTCCTCTTGTTTCTTCTGAGGAGATAGTAAAAAGATTTGTACTAGCCCAATTTTGAAAGTCGCTAGTGGCCCGGTTTGCTATGGTCTCCAGTCGTGGCCGGCTGTCAGCCTGCAGCATCAGAACCAGGTCATCCGCATATGCCTGGGTTTTAACATTTGGAATATCCAAATTAAGGAACTCGTCTAGGACCAGGTTCCACAAGAGCGGCCCTAGGACAGAACCCTGAGGGCAGCCCCTGTGGACCGGCCTAGAAACAGAGGCGTATGGAGTGGTAACAGTGATTTGCCTGTTTTCAAGATAGGATTTGAGGCATCGATATAAGTCTCCTGTGATATGAGCCTTCCGGAGCCTGGCCAGAACAGCAGGCCATCAGAGAGAATCAAAGGCTCCTGCGAAGTCAATCGATATTAGGAGGAAGTATTTTGCGTTGCAGTTTTTAGCTGTTTCAATAACATTTTCCAGAGCCTCTACAGCCGAGCGCCCCTTCCTAAAGCCATATTGATTAGGCGACATGAGGTTTAATTCTTGGAAGTGGTTCTCGATTCTTTGGTAGAGAAGGCGCTCGAAGAGCTTGCTGAAGATTGACAGCAAAGCGATTGGCCTATACGACCCTGGCATTCTTTGTGGTTTCGTCGGGTTTTTTAAAATGAGTTTTATTCGTGCCGTTTTCCACGAGGCCGGGAAGTGGCCCACTGAGAGACATCGGTTGAGGAGTCCCAATATTGTGTTCGGTATAGTTTCTACCACCACCTTGAGCATCTCGGGCTCAATTTGATCTATACCAGGGGTCTTTCTATTTTTCATTCTCGCTGCCGCTATGCTGAGTTCCATTGGTGAGAAGGCAGGTTCAACAGCTGTGGTTGTGCATGTGTATGTGTTATTGTTCTCACATAGTTTTCTTTGTTCCTGGGTTTGAGGCTCGGTTGCAGAAAGGAAAATATGGTCCAAGATATTGTCTATAGAGGATTTCTATGTTCTGGTATAGGTTCCCTGAGCTGTCTCGTTTGCCGTTACGACTTCCCCTCTGGGGAGTTTGTTTGTGGTGACCTGATACTCAACTAACCAGGGGTTAGCATTTCCTTCTGTATTATTTACTAGGTTTCCCCATGAGGCTTTCTTTTTTTTCTTTATTTTAGCTGTGTAGTCATTTCTGACCTCACGGTACTGTTGCCATAGTACATCGACCTCTGCCTGTGGCCAGGATCTACGCGCCCTCTGAAATGCCTGGCGGGCACTATTTACCCTTTTCCGGAGATCTGTGAGCTCTGGCGACCATCAAGGAACGGCTTTGAGGGAACGCATCTTCTTCTTAATGACTATATCTGCCGCTTCTGTGATTAGTTTTGTTACCGCTCGCTGATGCCGGTCTAGGTTGAATTCATTGGGGTGGAAGTTTTCTGCTTTCTCCGTCAGCAGCTGCTTAAAAAGTTTCCAATCCGCTTTTGATATGGCGTATCTTGGTAATAAAAGTCGTGTGACATGTTGCGTTTGGAGTGATCGGTGGAGGTTGTAAGTTAACACTCTGTGATCTGATGTGGTCCAGTGTTGTTGTACCTCCCAAGGAGAGAGGTGTCCTGCTATGGAATGACTTGCAAGGGTTCAACCCAAAGGTCACGGGTTCGAATCCCGCCTCGGGCTTGGATCAGAGTAAAATGCAAAAACTTTGGAAGGTGCATTATGGCCACAGAAGCCTATGCGCCAACAACTAACAAAAAAAAAAAAAAAAAAAAAAAAGATCAGATAGATTCGAGGGTTGATTTATAATCATATTTTCACCTTAAATATTTATGGTCACGTTAAGAATCTTTTCTTTCTAAAATTATGGTATCGTATATATTTCTTTAACTTGGGAGAATCCTGAGTTTATTTTTAAGAAGGTTCATCAGCTGTGCGGAGAAAAGTAATTTTATTTCTTCTATTTGAAAGTAGAACACAACTTGGTGAGAGAAAAAAGAATTACGTTCATCAAGAAGAACCATGATCAATACTAGTATAAGAAGCAGACCAATCCGGTTGATTGGTCTGCTTCTTATAAATATTTAAAACGAATATTTGATTCTTACAAATACTATGAATTTCCCAACTGTATTTTACAGCATATTGTTAAAAATATTTAGTATTTTGTATTAAACACAGATTACATAAATTCATAACAATTTAATCCAAAGAGAGCAAGGATGGTAGTCTTATATTCGTACGTTCCAATGTTGGTTTGTCTGTTTTTCGTACATTAAATGAGAAAAAGTCTTAATCTTCCTACCAAATCAGTCTCGCCTAAAAAAAAAGTTTCTGTAACTTCCGCTGACCTTTTAAGGAAATCAAACCCATCTTGGGCCGCCGTAGCCTAGTGGTCAGGCGCGCGGGTGCATAAGTACACGTGCCTTGAGTGACCGGGGTTCAAGCCCGTGACTACTGAATACGGTGCTGTTTCTTGTATTCTGTCTATCTTGTGAACTCCTCTGACCGTTTGGTCGTCCCGGAGTATAAACAGAAAATTTAATTTTAATTTTTTTATCCAGCAACAAATGACATCCACAGTCTTCCGCTGATTAAGATTAACAGTCAACCCTCCTTATTTATACACGCAGCAAATATTTTACTGAAGTGGCCCACTCTTCCATTCTTGAAACCCCAAGCCCTTTATTGCGGTGAGAGTGATCTATGGAGACTGAGCAGAATTATGATAAATCATTAAAATTTAACTAAGGAAAATAAAATCATTTTTAATCATTTTCAAGTATTGCTTTAAGCCCATTTTTTATCTTTCACACGGGAAAGGATAATGGATTACCTCGATCTCTCCTGAAGCAACAGTCCATATCATCGATTAAAAAAAAAAAAAAAAAACTGGAGCCATTATCAACCCACTGCAGGATGGAAGCCTCCACAACAATTCACGTTGAGGAAAATGGACCATAATTTGCCACGCTGGTGCAGTGCCACCGTATTTAGCAGTCAGGGATTTGAACCCCGGTCTACTCCAAAGAGCGTATACTACTACACTCCCGCTCCTGACCACTCGGCTACCGATGCCTCGACTCATTTATATCAAATGTACTGTCAACATCCTCTGTAGTCCCTTTGTTGTGACGTCTTTTCGTTAATAAACTGTTTGGTGAAAGACACAATTTTATTGAATGTTCAAATGGCTTTTTCTTTAAGAACACAAATATCTTAGTATAAGAGAACGTAAAACACTTGTAACAAAGCCCCTAACAGTTTCAATAGTTTATTTTTAAAAGAGGTTAAGTCAATAATTTTATTGAAATATCCTAAATATATTACTGTTATCAAAATGGATATTCGCTCCATTTTGGATGAAAATAATTCAACTTACAGACACTGTTCGTGTTTATATCTATGACAACTTTATTGTTTGGTATGAAAAGGGTGTAAGCCATTGACTAATACCATTTTAAAAATAAATACGGCGAGTTTCTGGTTGTTCTGGTCATTTCAAATGTTTTGAACATTTTGGTGAGGACACTCGTGTAGGAATCCTTCGAAAAAGCAAGCTCATCCGAGAAATTCGCATCGCATTGTATTTCTCCAATTTCTGATTACAGACGATGGTGACCAAAATTTTTCAAGAATTCGTTCTTAGTTGAATCACAGAAAAAGAGTACCTAAGAACCAAAAGGTTTCGTTTCAAATTACTGAATATTTTATTATGACAGCTCGTCACCAGGTGTTTTCAAAACAAGAGGTTTCAACGATGGAATGCTCACCAGCTTTCAGATTAACATCACCATCAATTGGAATATTCCAGTGGAGACTGGAATCGTCCAAAAATGTTCCTACTGAAAAAGCGTATTGTTAGGGAAAATAAGTTCACAGCATTTCTGAAGATCATATGGAATTTCACAACAAGATTATGAACTGGAAAAGTACTGAAAATGATGATGATCTTGATATTTTATGTTGTGGTTTTCTTCCGTTAATGGCTTTTTAGTTATAGTTATTTTAGTTATTAATGATTTTATAGGTTTTTTTTCAGGCTTTTCTATTTTTCTATGGCTACTGTCCACAACATACTTTTCAAATCTATCTGTGGGGACTGGACGAAACATTGTTTAAGAAAAAAGATTGGAGCTGTACTTTCTACTTGTGAAAAATTAATTCATATATACCACAATACAAGTACTAGTGTTCTTTAGGCTGCTTTTCACTTAATACTTTAAAGCCCTCAGCGTTTGAACATCACGTGATGTACATCGAAAAGCATCTACGATTGTCAAAGGGGAGTGCTCAATGATGTGCCAGAACACAAATAGGGATATTTTCGCCGTGGCCTAGTTAGTCATCTTCAGGTGAAGATGACTAACTAGGCATCGTTTTATCTCCCAGAAAATCGGATTTTTCATCCCCTAAATTATAGGATACATAAAATTTATACACACAAAGCTGTCTGGGCACTTATTTTCAATATCTCCCTCCCCTGTTTTTTCTTCCTCTTCTTATGGTGTGCTGAATTATTTTAAGTTAAAATAAAATGAACTAAATAGTCGACCATTTTAAGTTAAAATAAAATGAACTAAATAGTCGACCATTTTAAGTTAAAATAAAATGAACTAAATAGTCGTGGGTGCACTTGCGCAATGCCCCTGAAAAGTAAAAGCGTTCTTCAGAAAACGGGATTCAATGTAAGCGAGCTTCTTTTATTTTTGGTGGCGCTGTCTGCGGTAAAATGGCGCCGTCCTCTGTGTCCTTCTAGCATTGCACCAAGCTTGCTGTTAAAAAGAAATCACGGCAGCCCGTGTGGAATAACGTGAGAAAAATTCCTGGCTGCAGTTAAGGTGGCAGCTTTACGCGGACGAACTACGTTAATTTGTAGCCACGTGACCTTGGGCGATCAACTGTCGGACACTGGCCCTTGCACTCAGCGTGTCCGTGACTTACCAAACCCATTAGGGCGAGGTAAGAAAGTTTGTTTTATTGTTTTGGAAGCAGATGCTGCTGAGACGTTGTGTAACGGTAGGAGTCGTCAAACAACAGGGGTGCACCAGCAGAGCGTGCCTGCTTTTCTGCTTTTTGTTTTATTATTTTTTTTATGGAGTTCCTCCAAACGTGTAATTTTCTCCCGCTGCGTGCACGCTATGAATAATACAAACCGCACGTGTGAGGTGGACGCACGCCAACATCTCTCTGAGTTTAAAAACAGGACCAAGAAACTGAAGAAAAGACTTATTTTTATGCCAGAGTAGTGGGGAGGGGGGAAGGAATTTTGTGGTTTCAGAACTACGATGAAGACAACTGGTAGCTTCATCTCCATGCAGTTCTGTAATTTTGCCTTTCTCTCTTATCTTGCTAGAGGAAAGCTTTCAATGGGGATATGTGTTCAGAGGGGAAGAATCAACTCGAAATGTTGAATATTACGTTCTCAATTAATTCTTGCATAGGTCTAGAACAATGCAGAAGTTTCTTACTATGTTCTATTGATATTATCAGTTCCTCTGATCGCCTTCCGTTATGTTTACTGACTATTACCTATCAGCTCTCCTGTCATCGTTGAGCTTGCCCAATCCATTCAAAGCCTTAAATACGTCAATCAGATCACCTCGTAGATGCTTAGTCTCCAGACGCTGCAATTTAAAGAATTTAGGCCTTTCTTGGTAAGAGCACCCCTTTGTTCCCCTCACCAGTCTCGTTGTCCTTCTCTGTACTCGTTCCAGCAGCTCTACATTCTTCTTAAAATGAGGTCTCCCATTACCTTATACAATGAGATAATCACCTCCTTATCCCTAATAGCAAAATTCCTGTATATCATTGACAAAAAACCCATAAGCTGTCTTGGCAATCTGCTAAGAGAACATCACATCCGACTGCACAATTACCCCCTCTCCCAAGTATTTTTCATTTTCAACTACCCTGAGTGTAGTGCCACACGGTTGGTACGTTTCTATGGGGTTATATGCTACTCATATGCAGTACTTTGCATTTGTCAATGTTGAACTTCAATTGCCATTTCTCAGCCCATCTGCCTAACTTTTCTAGATCCTGTTGCAGTAATATACCGTCAGATTACGAGAAATCTTTGGTGAAAGATGCAAAGAAAAACAGAAAATACTTCTTTACTTTTGTAAACACTAAAAGGAAGGAGATGAATCAAATTGGCCCACTTGTTATCGATGGTTCGACTGTTGATGATCTGCTCAGGTTGCTGACAAACTGAATGAGTATTTTGCATCTACATTCTGACATGAGGAGGTCTTTACGGAATTAGAGGCCAAAAGTTTATTAAACTCTAACAGGGAGCTAAATGATTTTGTGATAACTGAGGTGAAAGTGGAAGAGAAGTCGTGTCACTCTTTGATCGCTCCCCCCCTTGTGAATTGGGGATACATTTGCACCTAGGGTGGATGGGATCTATCCATTTATATTAAAGGAGGCGACAGAGGAAGTAAGCAAACCCTTAGCCAAAATTATGAGAGCATCCTTGGACTCGGGGGTGGTCCCCAGGGACTGGAGATGTGCAAATGTGACCCCAATTCACAAAGGCGACGATCAAAGAGTGACAGAGTAATTTCAGACATGTTAGTTTGACTTGTGCTCCGGGGAAAATAATGGACTCACTCGTTAAAGAAGCATTTCAGGATCATCTAGACAAGATTGCACTAATAGTTAAGACATAGCATGGGTTTGTTAAGGGAGGTCTTGTCTGACCAATTTGATTGAATATCATGATGTGGTCACAAAGGAACTGGACGCAAAAAATAATTTTTATATCATATATTTGGATCTTAGAAAGGCTTTTGATACTGATCAAATCGGAGCAGTATGGCATTAAAGGCAAGTTGTTAGAATGCATAAAGGGATGGTTGAGTGAGAGAAGACAGACAGTGGTAATCAAAGGACGCTGCTCTTCGTGGACTAATGTTATTAGTGGAGTTTCCCAGGGTTCGGTGTTGGGTCACCGTTGTTTTCTATATTTATTAATAATATTGATCAGACATATCAGGCTTAATGTTCAAGTTTGCAGATGATCCGAAGATTGGCATGGTGGGGTAAAAGGTTGATTGACATCTCAATCTGAAAGCACACTCTTTCACCAAACTTTACTTACGACTTTGAAATACAAACAGTATTTTATGAATTGTATTTAAAATGTTGTCACTTACTGAAATTTTGGTTACTTCGGAGGAAGCAATCCGAAGTTTTCTTCTTCTTGTTCCTCAGCATTCATGTTTTTGTCCAAAACTGCAGTTTTTGCGCTCAAAGGGCGTAGATTTCAAGACTTTACTAAAGTCCCAGGAATTTTTTTTAGAATGTACAGAAGGAGATCAGAGAGAAATTCTATAAATGCTTGTAACTGCTCTAAATATGGTATGTCTTAATCACCAAAGCAGCTATGGCTATGAGTGAGCCCACATGGATTTTTTTCAATCAGCTGCCTTTGAACTTATTGGAAACAACTGGTGTTATACACTGCCCTACCATTCATATCCGCATCTACAAATAACCTTTATTTAGAAGAAACACATCCCCACATCTACATCTCCAGACGTAGAGGAAAACTAATAAAATATGCTAACGCCTTTAGCCATTATGATAGCCTCGCGATTCCGAGGGAAACTATGCATTAGTTTTTTTTTTTTTTTATGTCTTTTGATACTTTCCGTAATTTGGCCTTCAAAGCGTCGAGATTTCAGAGCTGCTTTTTGTGCAATCTCTTCTCACACACACACACACTCAACGATATAGAACATTCCAGAGGTTCTCTATAGGATTTAGATCAAGGCTCTGATCTGGTCAGTCCAACTTTTCGACACTCATGTCTTCAAACCAGTCCGTCACGACACGAGAAATGCTACACGGAGCGTTTTTCTGCTGATACGGACCTTCTCAGACGTGGAAGGCCCACACCACAACGTAGGTAACGCATTATTGTCCAGGACGTCTAGGCCTCAGCATTTGGACAAAAACAACCAGTGGTCCTGGGCTAAACCATTAAAAACAGCCACAGACTATCCTCCGCCAAACGTCATTGTCGGACGCTATAGTCCGTCAATTAGCATTCTTGGGGAATCTGCCTCACCCAAGCACGACCATTAGATAGACCATATACCACAACTCATCACCCAAAGCACAGCTTTCGATTGGTCTATGGCTCAAGAACAGCAGACTTTCCACCAAGTTAGACCGCATCTGGCATTAATAGAATTGATTAGTGTCTTGTGGATGGATGCACAACCGTGGTAAAAGACATCATGCAGCATCTTGCGCACTAAACTGTTCCGATGCTGACAATGTGTCCCAATCCATCAGATGCCTGAGTGTGACAACGGCCTTGAAAGGATCATCCAATCGGATGATCCTTTCAGGGCTCTCCTGTTGCGTTCTCTCAGCTTCTGAGCTTTTCCAGGTCATTTCCATTTGCAGATAACATCCCCAGTCGCCAACCTAGTGATCTTCAGTGTTGTTGAAATATCATGTAGAGACTGACTGTTTTTGTGGTACCCGATTTTCCTTCCGCGCTGGAAGTCTGTTAACTCCGTTGATCGCGGCATCTTGCATTCACTATCATATTACTGTCTCCTCTAAGCCCAATGAACTCAAAGAATTTTAATGGGTCTGTTTCAATCCAATAGAATATACCTGCAATGGTCACCAGTCATAGGTCTCTTCCAGACCCTCAATGAACTTGCGTCAGCCCTTAAGATAAAATGGGAACTTTTTTTTAAAAAAATAAAGACTTGTGGTTATCGGATACGCTCTTATACAGGGGTGGTCATAAAGTTCTGTACCACTTTTAAATTTTAATAACTAAAGTTATACAAACGATAGAACCATTTAGCAAAAATTGATTTTAATTATCAAATAAATTTTTTATCTAAGACAGAAAGGGTATGAATCAAAATCCACCATAACATGCACTATTATGAAACACTTAAAATTATTTTATTATCCACCACATCCATATAATAAGCGCAGCAATTATACATGTATTTATTTACACCTCCTTGGCATAAACATCAACATTGGTTTACTCGTTCACCACAAGATGGCAGCACAAGCGATGTTCCTTTTTTGAACGTTTGAACAAGGACCACAAAATTTAAAGAAATTATCACATAAATTTAAAACATTTTATTAAGAAAATTAAAATAATATTTATTTAGCGCAGAATATACATTTGCTTATTTTAATTTTTATTAGAAGAATTTACCAAAAAAAAAAAAAAAAAGAACTGGCATGACTCTAGCTTTAAGAAGAGCTTTGGTTCTGTGTAAGGCATCTGAGCTACCAGTTTTTTTTTTTTTTTTTCAAGCACGTTGTAAAGAAACAGTGAGTTTTCTTACGTCGAAGTATCTGCAACACCTCAACATAAGGTCTAAATTTTTATTTATTTATTTCTCTATTTATTGTATTTCTCCGGATAACCCTAAGCATCACCAACAAAACGCAATTTCATTTTTTTTTCTTTTTAATATTCTAATCCCTGAATCAAAATTGTATCCTTGTAATCTCTTCTATTGATTTCATTTCAAAGAATAGTGCAACCGCAGCAACATTTTTCCGGATAATCAGGAAAATAAACGGCATTTTCAAATCCATACACTACAAAGTTTCCTTCTTTACCCTTCCAATGGTACCTACTTTCACAGACTGGGATTATTCGGACTCGATGGCGCTAATATAAAGAGAAAAGAAAGAAAAGCTAAAATTATTAATAGTTCGAAAGTTATGCATCAATTGAAAAAAAAGATAAAAACCGCGAACATTCAGTATACACGAATAATGACAGATGCACCAGGAGCTCGTGGTCATCACCAACAACAACTCTCCACTCCAACCGCAAGTCATCATTCAGCTAGTACTGCAGAATTTCGTTTCCACAGCAACCGACTAGATGCTCCAGAATTGCTAATGCAAGTGGAACGATTAAAAACGTGTCCGGTATTATGAATGAGCATTTTGCTGAAATATTATTCATTACACTTCCAGCAGTTTCGAATAATGGACAGTACTTTAATTAGCTCTTTCAAGAGTAGCTAATAATAACTATTTCCTTCCGTCATTATTAACTGCTCCAACTATAAGCAGGGTGATTATCCCTGCGACGTTTCTGAAACTTCTGTCACGTCCACGATTTGGAGCATATCCTACTTATGGTTCTTAAGACACGCAGAGAAAACTGGATGTAAAACCATGAGAGTAATGGAGAATTACTAAACAATTGATAGTTCTAAAGAATCATCAACCATAAAGTTACCACCACCCCTTCCAGGCATCATCAATAGTCAAACTAAGGGAAACTATCCATGAAAAAGATTTAAACCTCCTGAAAACTTTAATAATTCAGTTCAGAAATATGTGGTCTCAATTCCAATCTTAAAGTCCATTTCCACCTACAATCTGCCAAGTCCCACTCACTTTTTCGAATAGAATCTCAGTTATTAGTTGCCTCAATCACCATTCAATTGTCGAAATTATTTGCTCTATGATATTTAATTTTAAAGCTGGTACCTGTGCATTTGTCTGCTCTGAGATTATTAACAGAAACTTCCTCAACTGATATCTTTTCGACAAAGATATCAGTTTCCACAAAAATTCGTGGAAATATTCGATTCCATGTCATACGACATGGAATCGAATATTTCCACGAATTAAATGTGATACTTTCCGTTTAGCGACTAACGCTTAAATTTTGGAAACTAGTGTACATACAGGACGGTTATAAAAACCTTTTCCACTTTTAAAGATTATTAATTCGAAAACTATCTTGTCAAAAAACGATTTCTTTGGTTGTAATCGGGATATGTAGGAATTTTTCTAATATAAAGTGATGGTAAAACTTCGAACTAGTTTTTATTGTTTTTAAAATAGTTTTTATAACCGTCCTGCATAAAGAATAAAGTAGTCTTTAAAGGGGGCAAGGGCTTGATAAATATCCTGGTAAAATTCTAATGGATAATAAAATAAGTAAAGAGAGAAAGAGATCCAAAAGAAATAAAATGTAGAGCAACCTAAAAAACGAAATGTGAACCCAAAAATAATTAAACATAAAAATGGCTGTTTGAACGGTCATAAACATTAGTTCCTGTATGTATAAATACGCCACAAAATAAAAATATAATGCTTAATGTACGATAAAATTGTAATGTTGAAGGACTATTAAAAGCCCTTCAAAAAGATAGACCGCTAGAACAGAACAGAAATTGGAGACGAGACCCAAACATCATAAGCGAAAAGCCAAGTGAGTATCGTAACTGAGAGAAGGAACCCGAAGTTGCTCGGGAAGGCCGAAGACACCAGATGAATGGTAAAATAGAAAAAATGTAGAAAAGAACTTACCATAATCTTCATTCATAGCGAGAGTTGTACAAGTTGGAGTATAAAGGGGTCCCTTAATATTGAGATTATTGTGACTATGGAAAATGAATTCTTAGCTTGATGAATTTCCTAAATCATTTATTTTAAAAATCCTGTAAGCACCTTAGAACTGCAAAGCGCTTATAGCATGGAAATTAAGGAAGAACGAAAACATCTCTTTGATCTGTTTATTGCATTTATTAGTACTCACCTGTAGAAGTATTCTCTCTGTGGGAAAGGCCTGAGCGTGTTTGCCGACAAGGTTAGTAGATGCCTCATTTATATGATAATCAGGGGAATGAGTGATCGGCCATACCTGGAAGAAATTATGCAAAATTAGTGCACTGCTATTGATGCATCCTGTCTTAGAATCCTCAACTGTTTGGTAACTATGATTGCAGTAAAGAAATGCTATTCAAAGTGTGTAAGTGCCAGAATTTCCAAAAATGCAAATGTAAGGGCCAGTGTTTCCAAAAAAGCCCTATACGTTGTATTGACAATCCAAAGTAGAACCAGAGAGAACATTTAATCTTCTTTCAAGAGGGATCGAAATAAATGTACCTCCCGTCAGAACAAGTAAACCCCAAGTAATCCTTGGATCTTCCCTAGCATCTACCGTAAATCTAATCTGGTTCGGACCAAGAGTTTTAGATTGGTGTTGCGCGCAATCTGAGTGGAAGCCATCTTGAAACAAGATGGCGGGTTTAAATATAACCATCCTCTTCAAAGCACACTTGGACTGATCTACTCGCTATACTGATTTCACTATAAACGCACCAGTTCTAAAAGGATGATGCTGGTAATTGAAACGGGGGAGTCCTGGTGGTTGAGGGCCCAGCTTCAATACACCACTTTGGCCCATGCTTCAACAAGGCAGGTGGTCCTGGATGGCAGGATCAATCGGCTAATGGGTTTGCCTGCGACAATAAGATAGTTAATTCAGATTAATTCTAAAGCACACATATTTAAGACCATGCTTACCCTTGGATGTTGTTCCTCGAACACAACGTTACCGGTAACGTTCCTAATTAATTCTCCAGGAAGGAACTTCTGTTCGGAAATGTAATCTTCCAAGTGGTTTTCCCTGAAAAATAAATTCGGGACAGCTATTTTAATGCTTAAATGGAGCACGTGCAATATGCAACCTTTTATATTTATTTTTATTTGTTATTCATATTTATATTTATTATAGTTGAGTGCCATCATCTATTGTGGCGCCATCTTTTGACTGCAAGAGCAATTATTGAAATAATTGTGTCTCCCAGTGTGGTCGGTTTGGAAAAAGATGAATTCCATTCCCGGAGCGTTCTGGAGGATCTCTCTGTAACTTTTTTCATTCGGAATTCTAGTTAGCCACTCTAACCGCTTCCGCCCAAGTGCATATGGCAGAAACGCAGTTAAAAGAATAAACAGAAAACAGTTAACAAAAATAAGAAAATTAAAAATCATAAATGATTAATAAATTTAGCCCATTTATGCGATTTTTGGTAGCGATTTAGTCTTAAATGGTTACTTTTTTCTAGTCTGAACTGGGCTTGTCACGCTAATTCTATTTCAGTAACGGTGGGAGTATTAAAGCGGCTAGACTTCCACAGGCCCAGCCTAAAACCTACATGCGAAACCACAATTAGTTGTTTCCAGAACAAAAGTGAAGGCGCCCCCCCCCTCCTCTGCAGTAAGGTAGTGCTTAAAAGTAAGTGCTGCTGCTGCTCTGCTTCTGTTTCTTAGCATCACCATAATGACTTGGACAGAAAAGACAGATGTAGAATAGATGTTTGGAAATTTGCCTTTAGCCAGCGGGTGGTTAATTGCTGGAACAAACTTCCATCTGTCGTTGTGGAAGTTGATAGGTTGAATAAATTTGAGGAGGAACTGGACAAGCATTTGGAGGGAATGGTCTAATTTTTTTTTTGGCTGATGCTGCATAAGCTCATACACTTGCTTTCTTGCATCACATGCCACTACTACTACTACGTCCAGTGTTAATAAAGTTGCTAGTGAGGTGGCGCCATCTCTTATCATGTGTAGTACAATTTTATGTTGGATTTGAAAATAATACTCAAATGATAACTCCTACAGCTCCCAATAGTGGTCTGCTATCGACTTAATCGATGACCAAGACAAGGTGCATGAATTATTAATTTTTTTATTAATAATTTACTGCTATTTTAACACTGAGATAAAAAGAAAATCTTTTCACACAGTAGTTTTAATTCTTCATAAATTCCTACTTAAAGGCTTTTATAAACACATTGGCATATTATGCTAAAGTGTCAACTCCGTCCGTCCATCCGCATGTAATAACGCAATTCCAAAAAACAGATTTTCGTAAAATATTTCATTTTTGTGGCTCTTTTATAAAGATTTTCCAAGCTACTCAAAATTTCATTAAAATAGAACCAATAAATATTCGATAATTATTATTTATAATACCGTATATTGTATCTGAATCACTGTATCATTTGTTTGTTGGTTTAATGGGCATTATGAGGAATGCGCATAAACGAAAGTTTCTCATTCGCGCATAAAAGTCGTTTCCTCTTTCTTTGTTATAAATCATCAATTATTGCTACGTATAAGTAACTAATAAAACTAACACAAGAGCTGATCATTTTAAGAAAATAAATTTAAATTCTGTCATTCAAATTATTTTATATAATGGTTTATAAATAACAATTCTGATAAGAATTTTTTTCCCGTTTCATTTACTCGCTAATAAGAGAAAAAGAGAGTTCCTACAACTGAGATTTATGAGCAAACGAATACATAATTTAAAACAGTTTATCGTGTTTCGCCAATAAATAATTTCTCTTTTTGGAACAGCAAAGAACAGGAAAAAAAAGTAAAGTCGTTGTAACATGTTATGAGGGCCTTATAGCTTGTGCCCTTATAAAAGAAACCAGAACACTTACCAGGTGACCTTAAGCTGCACAAAACACTTCAAGTTGCACTTTCCATCGCAGGTACCGCATCGTTTTCGCCCAGTTCCACTGCACCACGTACAGCTACAAAAAAAAAAAAACAAAAAAAAACCATGAAACTAGTTAAGTTTCGTTAAATTTAAAATTTAAACTAAATTTAAATTAGCTAAAATTAAACTAAATTTAAATTAACTAAAATTAAACTAAATTTAAACAATTTAAAAATTGTTTAAATTTAGTTTATATTTAAATAATTTAAATTTAAACTAATGACAAACCGCAAGGATTATCAATAGTTAAAGTATTTGCAATGCAGTTAGATAAAGTTAGATAAATAGATAAAGATCTGAACTTTCAGTTAAGAGACTCTTGAGTGTGGCGCCATCTTCTGACAGTTTCTCGCATCAAGAAAACGAATAAAAATTCAACTTCACGATAATCACGACACTAAACTTACCCCCAGGGATTTGTGCTAAAAATAGAATTAACTGAAATAATTCTTGGCACATTCCCCTTTGATCCCTTCCCATCAGAGCAGCGCAAAAGGGACCACAAAATGTTGGCGCTTAAAGTTAAAAGTGACCTTCGTAACCCAAACCCAGACACTTCTCTATAACGTGGCCGCGTTATAACGAGGTATCCGATTTTGAAACTTAAAAATTGGAGAACCATGTGAAAAACTTTTTAATAGTTAAAAAAGACTAACTTTGTTTACTGATGTTTAAATGTTTGCCTGTACGTAACAATAATATAATTTTTAATTCTAAAACTAGCAGAATAGAAAGGGAATATACAAACTTTTAAAAAAAAATTAGAGAATCTGTTCATTATGGCAGCCATTTTGGTCTTCACGAAATTGTAGTTTTTGGACCAAAGCGACACGCAGCAAGTTACAATTCCTCAGAAATGTTCTCAAATTTTCTTAACTTGATTGCTGAAGCTCCAGGAGGGATCCAAGCTTATTACTAAACACTTTATCCTCTAAGAGTCCTCCACAAAAAAGTAATCACAGCATGTTAAATCCGTGGAGCGCAGTGGCCATGCAATGGAATTCCATCCATCGACCGGAAACTTTTTGGTGTCTAAGAATTCGTGGACAGTTTTGGTATAATGCTGGTGCACCATCCTGCATAAAAAAGCAAGGCTTCAAACTAATTTTGGACTGCATTAATGGAATGATTTTGTCTTTTAGCCGTTTCACGCAGCTTTCTCCTGTCACGGTTCTCTCAAATAACAGTTCGATTTAGTTTAAATGTGGGTTCATCAGTCCACGAAACATTGTCAACGATATCTGGGTTTGTAACATAAATCAAAAACGGTTAGACAACTTCCAGTTTCCATCTGGGTCTTGCACATTCACACTTTGTGGAACATGGGATAATAAACCTTGTATTTAAATTCCTTTATTATTCTGATTAAGCTCGTTTTAGGTATTTTACGTTTCAAACTTCGCTTTCTTTAAGATATTGATATCCTCTCTAACAAGTTCCGAATCGGCAAGACGTCTTTGAGATACAATGTCTCTAATGTTTTGATAGATTGTACACTATTCCCACTACATAAAACTCCTTCATAATTTGCTCTATGGTCTTTATTGTGGGGGCTTTATGTCCATAAAACTTTTGCAGCATTTTCACATTTGGATGCCACTTTACCATTTGAAACCTCTCCTTCATTTTAAATCTTATGGTACTTTTTCTCTATTCAAATTATTCTGAAACAATAAAAAACAGATTAAAGTATTTTTAAAATAATTTATACAAATTTCCGTCAACAGTCATTCAAAATAGTTTCATTACTTATAGACCATCCTGTGTATTAATGCATTTTTATATCACGTAGATGGGAAGAAAACAAATTTAATGATCCTTCATATCACTTACAAGCACAAATCGACATAAATTGCCATATTTCGCGATTCTTTCCGAATCCTATCACCAGACCTAAGTGGGAGTGAGTACAAAACATAAGCCTGTGAGATATAAATAGTCGTTTACAAACCAACGAGGATGGAGAACTGATTGGACATCGAACTATTTCACAAACATTAGACAATTTCAGAGAACTATCGTGGAAGCGGATTTGTGACCCAACTGCCAATCATGGAAATCCTGTTGTGTAGGGGTCGTATAAACAAATACACATCAATCAGAGAAATCAGCATTTATAAATAGTGGTAATTTCATTATGTAAGGTCATTCCTCAATAATTCTCCTATCACTAACTGACTTCAATACAATAATTCTGTGACGCAAGTTTCTTACCTTTTAGATCCACTTCCAGCACATGAGGTACAGTTTTCGTTGGAGCCATCCGCTTGTGAACGTCGGCCATTTCCATTACACCACGTACAGTTTTGCTGTTAAAAATACAAAACATCTTTTAGATAAGATGATAAATTACAGCCACACCCACAGCAATGTTACTAATAGAAGCATTGCAAAGTACAAAGGAACTGTTGTAATTAATAATTACAAGTAGGCCATCCTAATTTCTACCTCTCTTTAGATATTCCACAAGCGCACAACAGTATTCTTAATTTCGACGCATAAGCCAAAAAAAGACTGATTAATTAGTGGCAAGTAGTTGATTAATAGTGCAGCTAAAAGCCAATTTAATTGCAAAGAGCTTTCCAGACTCATTTAAGCAGTTGCTTGATATGATTACGATTACAAAGACAAGGAAACAAGACCTTTTTGTGCTGATTCTTTTGCGTTTTTGTCAGATGGTGAAACTAGACACGTGTTAGTGTTTGAATTTTGCCAGGCAACTTAGGATTATTTATATGCGGCGATATTCCAGGAGGTTTCAGTTTGTGACGTCACTGACTCAGAACCATTGCATCGCTGTTAGGGGGAACATGTACAGTTCAGCAAGAAACCATGGAGCTATGGATGTTTGACAGTGGTTTGCTTGCAAATTCAAACGTAATCTTTTCGCAAGAGAAAGAAAACAAAAGATTTTCGTGTATGGGATTGCTTCTTTTGGAGCGAAGGAAGACGGATCAAATTGCACTCAAGTTTTACCATATTTCTACTTAGTACAGTAAATAGCCACCTTATTATGTACTTCTACTCTTTTCATAAAATGGTGCACTCTGTCGGTAAAAGCATCGCGTGTTCATATATCATGCAATATGAAGCAGGTGGGCAGATACGCAGTGGTGCTGATTGTCTGCAAGAATGGCAAGACAAAAGATTTAATGTGACTTTGAACGTGGCACGGTCAAATGAACTAATGACACTCGTGGCAGAGAAAAAAAATGCATGGGATGCATTAAATTATCAGGCTACACAGAAGCATATGATAGTTATAAGCTAGTCTGTAATCAAGTCACAAAGAAGATCAAGCAAGCGAAGGTAGATTATGAGAAATCATTGGCAAAGGATGCTAAAAAAAAAAAAAAAAAAAACCAGCAAGAACTTCTTCAGTTATATAAACTCAAGAAGGAAGGGGATGAATCAGATTGGTCCACTTGATGCTGATGTTTCGATTGTTGACGATCCTGCTCAAATAGCTGACAAATTGAATGACTATTTTACGTCTACATTCACACATGAGCAGTTATTAAAGGAGGGAAATGCCAGACGTTTATAAAAGTGTAACAGGGTGCTTAATGATTTTGTAATAACTGAGAGCAAAGTGGAGGAGAAATTGTTGAAGTTAAACATAAGAAAGGCAGATGGGGTGGAGGGGTTCTATTCAGTTTTATTAAAGGAGGTGGCAAAGCAACTAAGCAAACCCTTAGCTATAATTATGAGAGCATCCTTGGACTCAGGGTAAGCCCCCAAGGACTGGAGATGTGCAAATATATCCCCAATTCACAAAGGGGATCGAAGGGTCACACGAGGAATTACAGACCCGTTAGTTTAACTTCTGTTCCGAATAAGATAATGGAGTCACTGGTTAAAGATCTGGCAGGATCATCTAGGCAAGACTGCAATTATATTTCAGACACAGCATGGGTTTGTTAAGGGAAAGTCTTGTGTGACAAATTTGATTGGCTACTATGATGTGGTTACAATCTGGATGCAAAAAATAATTTTAATATCATATACTTGGATTTGGAAAGCTTTTGACACTGTTGCGCATGGAAGATTACTGTACAAATTGGAGACGTATGGTATTAAAGGCAAGTTGCTACAATGGATAAAAGGATGGTTGAGTGGAAGAAGTCAGAGAGTGGTAATCAATAGACGCTGCTCTTCGTGGACTAATGTTATTAGTGGAGTCCCACAGGGTTCGGTGTTAGGTCCTCTGTTGTTTTATATATTTATCAATGATATTGATGAAGGTATATTAGGCTTAATGTCGAAGTTTTCAGATGATGCAAAGGTTGGGAGGATTGTAATATACAGTAATGACAGTATGCTGCTGCAACAGGATCTAGGACATTTGGGCAGATGGGCTGAGAAGTGGCAATTGAAGTTTAATGTTGACAAATGCAAAGCACTGCATTTCGGTTGACGTAACCCCAGAGAAACGTGCCAACTGTGTGGTACTCAGGGTAGTAGAAAATTAAAAATATCCGAGAGTAATTGTGCAGTCAGATATAAAATTTTCTGAGCAGTGCAGACAGGTTGACAGAGCAGGTTATGGGGAATTGAAAATAATATACAGGAATTTTGCTAGCAGGGAAAAGGAGGTGATTATTCCATTATATAATGGCAATGGTCAGGCCACGCCTTGAGTACTGCGTACAGGTCTGGAAGCCTTATTTTTGGAAGGATGTAGATTTGATTGAGCGTGTACAGAGAA
Source organism: Mastigoproctus giganteus (assembly GCF_048544385.1). Taxonomy (NCBI): domain Eukaryota; kingdom Metazoa; phylum Arthropoda; class Arachnida; order Uropygi; family Thelyphonidae; genus Mastigoproctus; species Mastigoproctus giganteus. The sequence goes on along the minus strand of NC_143585.1, from coordinate 79,075,893 downwards.
GGGCAACAAGATCGGTGAGGAGAATGAAGGGGTGGTCTTACCAAGAAAGGCTTAAGTTCTTCAAATTGCAGGGCCTGGAGACTAGGCACCTGCGAGTTGATCTGAGTGAGGTGTATAAGGTCTTGAATGGGTTGAGCAGGTTCAATTCTGATGGGATTCTTCCTCTTGCTCAGATAAAGAACCTGAGGGGGGATAAATTCAAATTGAGGAAAGACAGTTGTAGAATAAATGTGCAAAAATATGCTTTTAGCCAGTGGGTGGTTAATTGCTGGAACAAACTTCCATCTGTCGTTGTAGAAGTTGATAGCTTAAATAAATTCAAGGCAGAATTGAACAAATGTTGAGAGGGAATGGATGTGTGAAATTTGTTTTTTTTTGGGCTGATGCCACATGAGCATGCTTTCTTGCATCACATGTTCGATTACTACTACACTACTAGATTTTGTTTCCCATGATCCTTTGGGGTACATATTTTATCTCCCATGATCCTCTGCGCGAAACCAACACGTGATTAGACTCCTTTTCTCTTCTGCACACTTATTTGTTTCTTTTTCTGCTACTGGATGGCGCCACATGATTTAATTTTATAATAATAATTTACTGGGTGGGACTAGAAATGAGGTCTCTATACTCTATAGGTAAGAGCCTAACCAAGTGTTTCCCAAACTTTTTTGTTCGAGGAATTTTGTCTTCGAAAAATAACTACGGATCCTCACAACCTAGCTCACCTAAATGTGGGGTTTCCGGACGATAGGTATCCAAAATTAAAAATTTATTAGCATTAGTAGAGGCATATGATGTAAGAAAGCAAGCTTGCACAGCATCAGCCAAAAAAATAAAATTAAAATAAATAAATAAAATAAAATCCCTTCCCATTTCCATCCGTTCATTCCAAATTTTTGTCTAGTTCTGCCTTGAACTTATTTAAGTCGCTGACCTTCATTCCAACAGATGGAAGTTTGTTCCAATTATCAACCCTCTGGCTAAAGGCGAATTTCCGCACATCTATTCTACTACTGTCTTTCCTCAATTTGAATTTATGCCCCTTCAGGTGAGTAATATGAGCAAGAGGAAGAATTCCATTAGCATTGGGCTTGCTCAATCCATTCAAGGCTTTATACACCTCAATTAGATCACCTTGTGGGTGCCTAGTCTCCAGAAGCTGCAATTTGCAGAGTTTAAGCCTTTATTGGTAACACCAACCATTGTTCCACTCACCAATCTCGTTGCCCTTCTTTTTACTCGTTCCAGCAGCTCTACATCCTTCTTGAAATGAGACATCCAGACCTGTATACAGTACTCAAGGTGTGGCCCGACCATTGCCTTATACAAGGGAATAATCACCTCCTTTTCCCTGCTAGAAAAATTCCTGTATATCATTGACAAGACACCGTGAGCTACTCTTGCAGACTGTCTGCACTCTCAGAAAACTTCATATCTGCCCCCACAATTACCCCCAGGTCCTTTTCATTCTCTACCACCTTGAGTGTAGTACCAAACAGTTGATGTCATTCTGGGTTACTGCTACCCATATGGAGTAGCAGTAACCCAGAATAACAGTGGAGGGTTGGAAACACGTTACTTGGTCTGAATCCAGGTTGCTGTCTTTTCACGCGATGAGAGCACCGGAACATAAAGAAAACAGCACGAATCCATGGGCCTACCTCGTCAGGTGTCGACAATGTAGTGGTGACGGTGTAATAATACGAGGAGTGCTTTCGTGATGTACATTTCGTGGCCTCTTGATATAAAAAAACATTTGGATGCCACAGGTAATCTGGAAATTGTTTTCGACCATTTGGATCACTTTATAGGTACAGTGTGTCCATTTGTGAATGGATTCTTCCAATAAGGAAGTGAGTCCTGTCACAAGGCCAGAATTATACAAAATTGGTTTCAGGATCAAAAGAGTGAATTCAGACTGCTGAGGTGGCTTCCCCAGTCAGCTGATCTCGATTCAGTTGAGCGACAATGCAATGAGATGGAAGGAGATGTCCCGAGAAAAGATACATAATCATTCAATTTGCAACAATGGTAGGTAGCAAGGCTAACATGGACTAGTCATCCTATGGCACGCTTTCCGCACCTCTTTGAGTCAATGCCACGACGAATCTAAGCTGTTCTGAGGGCTAAAGGGGATGATTACTTTAGGTTCCTACTAATTGAGCAGGGCAACGTCCAAAGGACAGCATACAAAGAATGCTTTTTGAAGGAATTATATCTTCTGGAGCCTGTCAATAGTTTCAGCAACACATTATCATCGATAAATCAAGTACTGTGATAACAACAGTCGATCAGGAAGATTTAACTCACATTTTGGACTTGGCACACATTTACCAACAAAGAACTTCCACAATCAAATCCATTGGCGGACCACCTCGGATGGAACAGACCTAAGTTCGAATCCCGTCAATGGCGTGAGGAAATTTTACAGGCATTTTTCACAACGTGGTTGAATTAGCGGTCTCAGGTGAGGACAGCATGGTTTTTTCTCCCGGAAACTTGGGTTTTTCGTCAAAAAAAAAACCAGCAAATCGACCACAGCACACACACACAACACACACACACACATACAAACACACACACAATTTACAGACATACAAGACGCAATATAGCCTAAATTTTTGCTGATGCGCCTAAAACCCTACCACAACAAAAGCATTGGCGGATAGAACCATAACTCGTTGTATTCATATTATTAGCAGGAAATCAAGACAGTATTAAAAGGGAGTGTAGAAGTGAATTCATATTAGTCTACATCTTGAGTAGTCTTATCAGAACACGATATGAAATCATACTTACCCGCCCTCTTCCCCAGCAGTGGTTGCACTGGACGGATCCGGACCCAACACATTTATGGCACGGTCGTACGGATGCAGTGTGCGGAACCTCCACCAATGATTTAGAGTTGGTGAAATTTGTCTGAGGATGCACAATAACTTCCCACGGGTTTGGGGCCATACCATTCATAGGAGTGTCCAAGGGTTGTCCTGGGGAAACACAAAGAACAGGATTATGCGTGGAAGCTGAGCAACTATTACATTGGTAATAATTAGCCCTTAATATGCAATGCTGCACTCGCTTAGACAAGTAAATAAACACAAATGTTTGTAAGGGAAACATTAACCATTACTTCGTAACGATTTAAAAGTTCAACAATACTCAATTTGATCAAAGTTTTGCTCTGTTTTTTATCTAGTTTAGAAATAATTTCACAATAACATGTATCCACAGACCAAAGATTCTTTTAAAGAATTCCCACCAGAGAGAGGGTAGTGTCTGAATAAAAAATATAAATACAAGAGTTGCATACACTTGTGAGGGATGCGTATTTCATGGAACCACATTTGATTCAATCCGACTTTCAGTAAAATAATTCACCCAAACTCTTCAAAATTGCTATATCATTTTCTTCTGATAAGTCTCCGTTATTTTCAGATTCTTATTACAGATCCTATGCGCAATTTAAATCTATTACATATCTCTTTTTCTTTCCTTTCGATGCTTTTTTTTTTAATGATTTTAGTTTTTTTGAGTGGGTAGCAACTTTCCTTCGTTTAAATGTTTTCTGTCCATGTCAAGATTTATTCTTTATCTCGTAAACTCTGCTGACCCAACGTTGCCATCCTGGAGTTTAAGCAGAACCTTTATGTCCACTAACTGTCTCTTTGTGATGATACATTGGTAGAGTGTTCGCAGGATGATTCTACAATTGGAAAAAAGTGGTTAGGAATGGTTAGGATGAAATGGATGGGTGCCTATCTCCTTAAATCCTAAATAATAAAGTTTTAAAGGTTTTATCTGCTGCTTTTAGCATTTCGAATTCCTTGCAAAGATTGCTATGACCATCTAAAATGAGCAAAGTTTTCCAAGTTAGTTTATTTCTCAATTTAGTAGTAATCATGCCATCGAAGAAACAAATACATGTGCCATTTCTCCTAAAACTGTGAGAAATACGACGTAGATCACCAGTGGTCTAAAACGTCTGGTATAAATTCAAATCTTCTTTATTCACTTAATATAAACTTCTAATAAGAGATAAAACATAAAACCTGACTGGTCCTTAAATTTTGTACACCAGTGTATAAATGAAACAACTGCTATACTGGCTTAACTCAGAGATATAATTCTTGCAGCCTCCAGGATTTACCATATTATATGTATTAGATATTATCTAGTTCTTTGCAAACACCATGGCTTCGTGTGTTGAATTAACTGCTACTTAAAGTCGCATTTTAATGTCTGCCCTATAAAAGTTTTCAAAATCCAATTGTCTACTCACCTTTGTAGGGTTCGTGAGTCCAGGCGGTTTCTCTTTTTTCTCCAAATGTTTCCAAAGTATACTAAAAGAATGGAGAGAAGCTTATTTAGACGAATTTATAATATATATATATATATATATATATATATATATATATATATATATATATTAATAGTTATATTAGTGATAAAAGGAAAGCAAGAAATAAAGCAAAGCAAGAAAGTTAAAAGACAATAACTAATATTTATGGGTTAATGCAGTTGCAAGCAATCATGCAATACACCCACAATGTCTACAGAATATCATTAGAAAAAGTAAATCAATCCAATAATAAGAATACCATCAAGGACTTAAGAAAACGCAAAAAAAAAAAAAAAATAAAAAAATAAATATTATTATTATTATTATCGCTTTTTACCGACAATCTAGATGACTTCAACTGGGGCCAACCACCCAGAATGAAGGCAAAAAACGATAAGAAGTTCTCTGTTTCTGTGATGATCAATATATGCTAAGTAATTTAAATCTAAACCAAATATAAACCAGTATAGGCCGAACATAAATCGAATATAAATAAATCGAATGAAGATTTAATGAAGAATTAATTAAGAAAAATTTTGAAATATTAGAATCAAAGGTAAGAAATATAAGTAAAATATAAAAATGTAAGCATATATTAATCATCGTTGACCCGACAGAGAACGTAATTTAAGGATTAAAACAAGATTAAATATATAATACATACTACATTTGACCGTATCTAGGACATAATGTAATAGTCGTCAAAATAATATGTGGTGCCCCCTACATAAAACTATTAATTTACGTAATGACTTGCTGCCTATTAATAACTTACATATTAATATCAGATTTAGATATTCTAAACCATTTGGTCTTAAAGCGTGTAACTATAAAACAATAGCTACAAACCTTCACAATATTAACATCGGACAGGATACATGTGTTTGTCACAAACCTTCATTTCATAGATACGTGGATCCTAACCATAATCACATCATAACCGGCAATTTAGATATAATCCCATATCCCGAACTTAGAGATATTTTATCACTGGGTTTTAAATTTCGACCTAATCCACCTATTAATAAATCTAATTTTAAAAAATTGTTATATCTAGATTTACTAAAATACTGCATAAGATCAGCATACAAACATAATATACCGGTTGAAGCTTATCACATGTGGTTATTTACAATGCTTAATATCATATCTAATAAATATAATCAATTGAAATTCGTACAGGATAATCTATATAATACCAAATTAATAAATAGGCAGCTCAAAGATATACATGAACATTTTATAATAACTCCCGTTGACAAAGCTGCTTGCAATTATGCAATCATATGTAAATCATATTATATAGATATTATAAAAAATGAACTACAGTCTAGCCCTACATATAAACAGATAACATCTTCTTCTAATATAATAATCAAAAAATTAATTGCATTGCATAAAAAATTAAAGTTAAAGTATAATAACCTAAAATATCCATTTATATATTGCATACCCAAATTTCACAAAACACCAATTGCTTTTAGATTCATAACATCATGTAGAGATAGTTATGCGAAATTTCCCGGAAAAACGTTAGAAAAGTTACTTAAAAGTATATTAAATAACTTAAATAAAACTATTATAATAAATAATAACTTACCTATTATAAATGCTCTAAAAAATAATAATATTCATCAAATACAAACTTTTGACTTTAACAGTCTATTTACGAGCATTAACCTTAATAACTTAGAAGTCGTCCTCCAGAAACTATATTTAGAAAATAAAAATGCTATAAAGGTTGATTTAACCTATTGGAATTCTCTAATAAAATTATGCATCTTTAATAACTATGTATATGACGGAACATCGTTATATTTGCAAGTCACTGGCACCCCTATGGGAAGTCCAGCATCAAGCATAATCGCAAACCTTTATCTGTATTATACAGAAAGAGAATTTCAAGATAACCTACTTATATACAGATACGTAGATGATATATGTGTTTTTAATTGTCCACATTTTGTCCAGGATTACAGTGGATTATATCCAGGGGAGCTTGTGTTGGAAAAAACTAATAGTTCCGATACTATAGCAAATTACTTGGATCTTCATATAGAAATATTACATAATAATAAAATAGACGTAAACGTATATAATAAAAGAGATGCATTTAATTTTAACGTAGTCAGCCTTACAAACTGGAAATCAAATGTATCAAAATCAGTGCATGCTAATATAATTTTATCGCAATGTTTAAGGATTGCTTATATCTGCAATAGTAATAAAAATTGTTCAGCGGGCTTAACAGCGTTGTACGGCAGGTTGATCAATAATAATTTCCCTATCGCTTACCTGAAATATCACTTCAGGAAAGCAATTAGCATAATTAATTTCAAAAATTTGTTTTCTGAACCTATCGTTTCAATATAATTTTCAATAAAATCGTTATATTTAGTGCCATGTATATATGTAAATAGGATACACTTTGCATTCTTGGTGTCTTACGGCGTAGAAAACTTGTACCCACCGGCTTGCAAATTACAGTGTATCATTTTTTTTTTTTTTTTTTTTTTTTTTTAATACATATAGTTAAATTCATTTAATTTACTTAAATTCACGCTGAGATAACATGCAAATTCAGCTCAGGGTCCTACTATAGGAACGGGTTTGCGATCCCGGGCATACCCGAGCCACAACTTATATCTTGTAATGTCTTTAAACTGTCCTATACTCTTTACTTTTATTTCTCCGAAATTATTAGGGCAATCCGAGGAGGAGAAACTATTTCTTATCTATACCACTATTTTTCGCCTTTGTGGAGTTCAGGTTCTATTTTTCCTACTCCTTTAGTTTTTCTTCTTACTATCTGCATGTTTCTCTTTGCGTTAATTTAATTTAATTATTTATTTTTACCGTATCCATCACATAGGGGGCACCACATATTATTTTGACGACTATTACATTATGTCCTAGATACGGTCAAATGTAGTATGTATTATATATTTAATCTTGTTTTAATCCTTAAATTACGTTCTCTGTCGGGTCAACGATGATTAATATATGCTTACATTTTTATATTTTACTTATATTTCTTACCTTTGATTCTAATATTTCAAAATTTTTCTTAATTAATTATCTTCATTCGATTTATTTATATTCGATTTATGTTCGGCCTATACTGGTTTATATTTGGTTTAGATTTAAATTACTTAGCATATATTGATCATCACAGAAACAGAGAACTTCTTATCGTTTTTTGCCTTCATTCTGGGTGGTTGGCCCCAGTTGAAGTCATCTAGATTGTCGGTAAAAAGCGATAATAATAATAATAATATTTTTTTTTTTTTTTTTTTTTTTTTTTTTGCGTTTTCTTAAGTCCTTGATGGTATTCTTATTATTGGATTGATTTACTTTTTCTAATGATATTCTATATATATATATATATATATATATATATATATATATATATATATATATATATATATATATATATATATATATATATACACACACATATAACCAAGATATCATCACAAAGACAAATTGCACCATCTGAAATAAGCTTTCTCTTTAAAAGAGAAAATAAATATTGTAATATTGAAATATTTCAAACAAATGTTGAAATACAATCTATTTCAACAATATTTATTCTTAATTTGTAAATATATTAAGAATAAAACGCATCGTGCTAGATGAATGAAACTAGAAACTTTAAAGCTTCACAGATTTTAATTTTCGAAAGAAAATGCTTGACTTCTGAAGATATCAATTTCATGCGAAATCGTTATTTGAATCACCCATTAGGTCTACCAAGCCTAACTGCCATAACACGTGCTTAATCTTATCTTGAACACCTCTGGCCTTGGCCTAAGAGGGTGCATATGTTAGGAGCGTGTTGCATTGAAATATGTTTCCTCTTACCAATAAACTGATATTTATACTCGTACAAATTTAATTTCAAATAACTTTATCGTATAAAATGACTACAAGACACTCACTAAACAATGAAAGGTTTTATGGTTTTGTGATATTGTAAGTGATTTATTTTGGTTTGAACCCCGTTTCTAGAGAGCCGAATATCAAGCTGGTATTCCATCTCCACCCACATCCTTTCAAAAGGTTGAGCAAATTGCCTGCAGTTATATCTGGTGTCCGATTTCTCAGTCCCTGTAAGTGTTAAGTTTTTTCATCCATAGACCTTGTCCTTGACATAGTTCCACTTGCTGTTTTGTGTAGGAATCAAAGAGGCCATGCAACTGGACATAGGAACTTGCCAACCTTCAGGGCACATATTGAGTTGGTATAGTAGCATGTATTATACTGAAACTGAATAAATACGTGAATCTTTGAAAAAAAAAAAAATAATAATAAAAATAAAATACAGGTCTAGACCCAGGGCGCGTTTTCTGTATGCACAAGGGAACATTTAAACTCGTTCTTGAACTTATACAATTCGGAAGTGAATTTTAAATCTTAAAAATTTATAAAAGTTATCAAAAAAAACTATATACAATTCAATAAACATTTTAATATTTTTCTTCACTGAATATTAGAAGTGATATTCAGTGAAATTGGCCAAGGATACTGTTTATTTTATTTTTTTGAATAATAGATAATCACTTTTTTTAACCTCTTTGATTCCAACACAAAACGGTTCCCTTACTTTCTTCCCCAGAAACAGCAAGTGGAATTATGTCAAGGACAAGGTCTATGGATGAAAAATACGTTCTCTACAGGTTAAAAATTTTATTAATAAAGGTCTGTACTAATTCATTACTTCATTACTGAGTATTATACAAATAACGTTTCAAAGACATGTTTTAAAACGATTCTCTTTGTAAAAAAACAATTACAAGGAAAACATTTATTTAAACAAATTTTTAGACCATATTTCTTTCAAGGAAAAGGGAAAATCGAAGAGTAAAAGGATGTTTCAAACTGTTTTGTTGTTCTTCTTAGAAAGTGTTGTTCTTCTTAGACTTATCATAGGCATCCAAAGGCATCACGATCGTTCATCAGGCTAAGGCATTCTGGTAGCTCTAAAGAGTTTGAAGATTTTCTTGAATGTTAGTCTAGTACAAATGATTATTTCTCGAGGGCATACGGTGCAGAGACATTACTTACATCTGAGAACATTTGGTGAGAGGCAGATTACTGAGTTGCCCTCAGCTGAGTGGCCAATACGTCAAACCTTACTTAACAGTCAGAATATGTTTACATCAACAGATAATAGAAATTACTACTCCCATCGCTCATTTCATACTCGTGTGGAAACCTGTTCTTACGCAAAATCTGAGAACATCAGTGAAGTGACGTATTAAACTGTGTACAGGCAAACCCTTCTGAATGTGATATTATAACATGGGATAAGTTGGATTTAAAATATTTTTAAGGTCAACCTTGGAAACTCCTTTCTGTGTGCTCAGTAATTATGACAAAGCAAATATTAGGCAGGAATAATGAATTGCGCTTACGTGGAAAGCACTTCCCATTTTGATATCCATGATATCCATATTTCGAGCCGGTTTGTTTCCATAGCAACAATGATTAGATGCAAATTCCACAAGTGCTTCTTTAACTTGCTCCTCTGTCAGGGCAGGAATTCTGGAAGATAAAATTAGCAAAAGCTGAAAAATTCTACACTGAAGCAATGATATAAAGAGAACTTTAATAAACATTTAAATTTCAAGAGATCTGATCCACATGATTGTATATGCAGCATTTTATACGAAAATACATTTCACCAGAACTGTGAACATTTACTATGCATCCGATAATGGCTTTAAAACTGATCTCAAAACATCAAAGCTTTAGAATTAAATTCACTGCGCTGTCACGTAATTTTTTTCAAACTTATGCTCATAAAGATGATCTTCGTTACTCATACAACTGATGTGGTTATTTCCAGTGACATCTTGCTCAACTTGAAGTGGCAGCTTCATTTTGAGAAAGTTGTGTTTTTGATATTTATTATTTAAATAAATAATAGTAAAATTATTTAAATCTTTTTTCAAACTCATACCGAATATAAAGTCAATGCATAAGTAGCTGAAGAATTCGCGGTCACAGTAACTAATTGACAGGAAATAGTTTTGAAAAAACTTTGTTCAAGGATGTTTCATGTATATGTATGCAATCACTTCCGTTTTATTCTTAGTCCAAAGAAAGAATGTATACAGGAGTTTCACAACAACCGGAAAGAAGGAGCAAATGAAAGTATTATTCAGCACAGCAGTGTGATTTTAACGGCATCATATTACTTCTAAATTTATTTTCTAAATTACGTACAAAACAAGCAAAGAAAGATGTTTGGAGAGCAATAATTACAATAACTACGTATTGTAATTGTTGATTTTTCTAAGGCAACACCAGCGCCCTCTTAACTGATTTATATATTTGGGGAAATTAATTAATACTCAAATGCAAACTTAAATATTTTGGAATTAAAATAGATCAAAGAAATATTCTTACCCTGAGAGATTTTCGCGTTCAGTTGGAGGCTTTTGTGTATAGTCATAGGCAGGGGGAGCAATTGCGACTATGAAGCAAGAAAATAAAATTTAAAAAATAATAATTTCAATTATTATAAGTTCATTAATTTTAATAATTTTTTAAACTTCAGTATAATATTAGATCGGCGTCATTAGTACAATTTTATGATTGTTATTTACTTTTAATGATCATAATTTATGATATACAGCAGCTGAAATTAGCTTTTATCTATTTATTTATAATTTGGAGTTTATTTTTTAATATTAAAATTCAATTTTAATTTTAAAAAATAATATTACTTATTATTTAGAACTTATGTTTTTAATATTTAATTATTTTAACAAGTTATTCAGCTTTGTAAAACTGTTTAAACACTACTGACATAATTAGTCGGTAGCATGAGTTGCTAGACTTTACAATTACCTTGTAGAAATGAATACCCTTGGTGACCAGCACATGCATAGGGGACTACCAATTACTTGCATGTAAAGAAAAACAAAATTATTCATTGCAATTTAGCGACGATAAAGATAGAACGAGTAATTTGTGTGTGCAGCGTGAAGACTGAAGGCTAATTATTAACACAGCTGGCAAATTTTAGATTAATCGTCCGAGGGACTTCATCACGAAGTAAAACGTGTTGGTTCTATCTAAGGATCAGTACACCCTCGCTTTCGTCAGAGAAGAAAGAGATGCTCGCTGATCTCGTGAAATGGTCAGAACTGGGTCATCATGTACGGGTACTTCCTGCACGCGAACTATTCAGAAATCATCATCTTCTGACACACCCGCACTGTGGAGACAACAGCTACCTTACAACCTCGGACAGATAACCTCCACTTACCCCACCCTTATATTGTTCGCTGCTTCCAGAAATATCTGAAAGATCGACAAGCACACAAACCTCTCTCTCTCTCTCCTCCCACGTTCCTGATTAGCTTTCATTGTATTATAAAGATCCTAATTAAGGTCATTTCATGTCACTCCAATTAGGTCAGACATATCTTGTGCCCCATTAGCCCCATTCTAAAAGGAGGACGGTATATTGGATGTTGATTAATGTGTACAAATTTGTATTTGCTTATTTAACTACTAGCCGACAGAAGGAATGGTATAAATTTGTCTAGAGTCACGCAATTCACCGAAAGATCTCAAATGTGGCAGTTATGAAAAAACAAAATTGGCTGTATCTTTGGTTCGACGATAAATGGATAGATAATAATGTTCTTGTAATATTACCTGTTTCGAAGGTCACGTGTTCATATCCCGGAACTTTTTCCATTTGATCAAGTGGGGGTGCTGTTGCTTCTGCATGATTTTCCTGCATTATTGGAACTTGAAAACCTAAAACAAAAAAACAGATTAGAAATTCGCAGATAAAATAATGAATAATAATTTTACCGAAAAGATTTCACCTGACATACAGTTGCTATGGAGATAAGAACTCGAACCCATTTTTCAACATGGTGGAAAAAACCTTGGTCGAGTCTCATGTAGACCAGAGGAATGTTTTATGGGCTTTTACATGCCACTGACAAGTAAGTCAGCCTTAGGCGAAGATTATATAGTTTTCTTCCCTGAAACAGGTTTTCCGTCTAGTAAACAGGTAAACCGACCAGATAACACGCTCAATTTACAGACATAATAAACCACGGTTCTATGTCTGCTGGGGTAACCTGATATTGAAATTATCAATTATTTTGTGGTACAATCTGTCATAGCTGATGGTATTGGTAGACCCCTAATCACAACATCACCTGACGTACACCAATCACTCTGACTTGACATTGTTTGCCAAGACGTTTTCTTTTGGAACAACTGTGTGAGCTTTTCCTGGATAAGGGTTACCTTCCAGTCGTTATTCCTTTACTTTAATGATTTTCACATTTATACAGTCGTGAGAGTAATGTGCAATTGTCGACGTATTCGGTGTGGGGAGGATGGTTCTGATATGCACCGTGCTGCCGCGCTTTCCTGTAACAAAAAACTGAATCCTTTCCAACTGAAAGATTGCAGAGCGGAGGTGCAGACTTATCTGCTTCTCCTCCGCTCTAAAACTTCTTCCTAGCTTAACCTCTCAAATCTTATACTTGAACTCTTATCAGATTCATTATGGCAAGAAAGTAAGGCAAGAAATGAGTCCCCACAATTTCCAATCTATTTTCTACTACATTTCTTGTTACTCAAGAAATTAACAGTAATGCTCAACTAGATTTAGTCTGTTTTGATGTCTCTGATGCTTTCGATGCAGTCAATTCCGATGCACTTCGTCGATGCGAGAGGAAGTTTTATGGATCTTTTTCGCAACGTGGCTGAGTTAATCGGTGTCAGGAGAGGGTAAATTGGTCTTTTTCTCCCGCAAATCGACCACAGAACACACGAAATTTATAAACATATTATACACTGAGTGATCACTGAATTATGACCACCCCTATGAAAACCGAATGCGACCCGTTGACCACGTGAGGTACGAGAGTGCGGAGTTAGTCGATCTACGTAGCAGAGATAAGGTGTCAGTGGTTTAGCAGGTAGTAAAATTTCGAGCGTAATGGGTAAAAGGAAGGATTTATCGGACTTTGATAAAGGACAGATTGTGGGTGCCTCGATTTCCCAAACAGCTGAACTGGTGGGGTGTTCGAGATCAGCAGTACTTAAAGTGTACCAGAACTGGCGGCAAAATGGTCAAACAACGACCCGACAGCAAAACTGCAAAGGTCAGCGAAAGGTTGATTTTAGAGGTGAGCGCCGGGTCTGACGACTCTTACAGGCGAACAGGCGCAGCACTGTTCAAGAGTTGACTACCCAATACAACATGGGCCAGCCCTGAACAATATCTGGCATGACCATGCGTCGCACGCTCGCACATATGGGCTATACCAGCAGACGACCCCTACGCCATCCTCTCCTAACCAAAGTTCATCAATGTAAATGACTCGCCTAGTGCACAGAGCATGCAAGTTGGACGTTAGAAGACCGGAAGAAGGTGTGCTGGTTGGATGAGTCATAGGCCGCCGTGGCTTAGTGGTAAGGTGCGCGGGTGCATAAGTACACGTGCCTTGAGTGACCGGGGTTCAACCCCGTGACTGCTGAATACGGTGCTGTTTCTTGTATTCTGTCTATCTTGTTAACTCCTCTGACTGTTTGGTCGTCCCGGAGTATAAACAGAAAATTTATTTATTTATTTATTTACTCCACACCGTGGATAGTCGTGTACGGATTTGGCGTTAACAACACGAGGCTCTTGATCTATCATGCATGGTATCAAAAGTGCAGGCCGGTGGAGGCGTTTGTATAGGGCATGTTTCACTGGCAGGAATTGGACCTCTGGTGCATGTGGAACAACGTATCAGTGGTCTCCGCAATCGTCAACTGCTTCTGGACTGTGTACACCCCGTGTTACACTTTTTCCAGAATGGCGATGACAATGCGCCGAGCTATCGGGCACTTGTTGTGCAGGAATGGTTTCAGGAACACAGTTCTGACTTCCAGCATATCGATTGGACTCCGAACTCTGCCGATATTAATCCCATAGAGCACTTGTGGGACACTATGGGAAGGCATATCAGGCGTCTGGATACACCAATCACCTCAATACCAGCATTGCTGACCGCATGGTCAGCAATGAGAGCTTGAGAGGTCTATATGAGAGCTTGAAGGACAGGGTGGATGCCCTCGAAGGATTAAAAGTGAGAGCCCATCAAGCTCTCAGCTGTCCACACCAATGCCAGAGCTTGCACTTAGTCATCACGCAACACAGCGGCAACCCCCAAGGCAGAATGCGCTGGTCCCAAAGGAACTAGTAGTTGTTGGTGACTCTTGTCAAGGAGAAGGGAAATATATTGTGTAAAAAGGATAGATGGAAAAGGACCAGGGTATGTCTGCCAGGGGCAAAGGTTGATGACGTTGTAGAGCGGATGTAATCTTTTAAGGGCACAAAAGGTGATATAGTTGTACACGTTGGAACTAATGATATTAAGAGTAGGAGACCGGCGGAATTACTTAACAAGTACAGGTCACTGATGAAAAAAAGCCGTGAGTTAGGGTTAAATTTGAAAGTGTCTGCAATTCTGCCCAGACACGATAGGAGACAATTACTTACGCCTCAGCAATTTGGTTCCCAAAAACTGCACTGGCAGTGAATAGAAGAATTCTGGACATGATCCAAAGGACCATACTCTTAACTACGACGCGTGCGTGTAGTACAGTGAGTACTCCAGCACTACAGGTACTCGCTGGAGCGCTTCCTTTGGACCTGGAGGTCGTTCGCACAGGTCTGCTATACTTGCTATCCAGGGGAGTGGCGGCCACACATCTGGACTACACAACTGACCCAGCGAACAACCTAAAAACGGAAAAAACTAGATTACAGAACCACCTGCTAAAATTATGGCAGAGAAGATGGACGGAGACCACCAAGGGTGAGATAACCAGAAGATATCTACCTGACCTCCAGAAAATCTACCCAAAACAGCCGACCTGGTACTTCCCAGGGTACCATTTGACATCTCTAATAACAGGACACGGACCCTACAATGAGAAGCTGCACGGATTCGGACTCACTGAGGACCCAAACTGTACGTGCGGGGAGACAGAAAGCTGGAATCACATAGTGTACGAGTGCCCACAATATGAAGACCTCAGAGGAGTACTTATAACAAAAATAAGATACCTACCAAAAGGATTGGAATCCCATTTCATAGATACTGAGGATGAATATAGAGCATTATCCCAGTTCGCACAAGACCTCTTCATCAGGAGAAGGACATTAATCACCATCTACAATGACTGACATCAAGTACCACTATTGAGACACCAGCCAGCACAATGTAAAGGCTGCAACTAAAGATGAGGGACACAAGCACAAGGACGGAGCTTGCCCCATGAATAAAGAAACTTGAAACAATAGCTGCCAATAGCCATATGGCGATCTGAAGAGGGCACTCTAGCCTCCTTCACCTTTAAACCTACTTCCCTGGGGGGGGGGGGACATTTTCGTCCTCCTCTCCTCTTCACCCTATATCTTCTACTCTGGTGGGACATGGGCATGTCCCACTGAAAACTGGGGCTACCTACTCTATTGGCCCCATATTTCTGTCTTTCTCCCCCCAGCCTTCTGCCTCCCCCCCTCTCTATCTATAAGCTAGCAAAAGCCCTACCCAAAAACCTAACATATCTAAATTACCTTACGCCCATAACTTGGCCTAGCAAAACTAAGCGATTCTACCCCTACGTCGACGCGTTTCTGTCTCTTTTTTTTCTTTTTTTTTTTTTTTTTTTTTTTTAAGGTCCTAGCCGCCGAAATCTCAGGAAATTAAGTGGCAGGAGCTGCCAGAGTGAAACAGACTACTGGGTTCCTGGTCTGCCTCCACGGGGCGTAAGTGGGGCAACGTTGGGCCTCAGTAGGGGCCCAGCGGCTAAATGACCAGATGAACAACGGTACAAGGCATCACACATATACAAAGTCCATACACTTTTAAATCTCTGGCTTTTCCAGTCAACTGGTTCACCCACAATGTAAACTACGCGGAGATGGGGGGAACCCCTTGTGCCGTTTGACCCTAAATACACTTACACTTACACACTTACTTACACGATAGGAGAGAGTATATGATGAGAGCCCTGTCGATCAATTCGGCCCTGGAAAGATTGTGCAGGGCTCAAGGGGTAGAATTTTTTTCAGCCTGGTCTGTACTTGTTAACAGGAGAGACTGCTCCTACAGGGATGGGATACAGTTAAATAGAAAGGGTGCAATAATGTTCGCTGATGCTATCGAGGCAGTGTTAGGTGGGTCGGAAAACTGCTAGATTGGGGGGATACAAGGACTAATAGATTAACAGTAGCCACTGGCAGAGGTGAAAGAGATTCTTGCACTGCTTCTATTGGAATGAGCCGCAGCCTGGAAAATAAGATGCAGGATATTTCAGAGACTGCTGGGAATCATTGGGGTACAAATAAACACATAGGTTGTGTTAGGGTAGCTAAGAAAAAGAACAGGTGCATGTATACTTGCGTGTACACCAATGCTAGGAGTTGAGTAAATAAATTTGATGAATTTGAGGTATTTCTCAAAACATCAAAGGCAGATATTGTGGGGATTTCAGAGCCGTGGGGTCACACAGATATAAGGAATGCAGAACTGGAATTTGGGGAGTACAATGTCTACAGAAAGGATAGACAGGGTAGGAAGGGAAGAGGGGTTATGCTATTAGTTAAGAAAAACATAAAATCCAAGGAAGTGAAGCCAGTCGACATGGCTGGACAGTGCAGTGTCGAGTCAGTTTGGTGTGACATAAGCATTGGGAGATCAAAATTGAGAGTAGGAGTGTGCTATAGGCCTAATGACTCTGATGAGTATAATAAGAAACTGTACGGGGAAATAGAGTGGGCCAGTAAATCAGAGAGTCTTATAATAGGGGATTTTAATTTCCGAAATATTGACTGGAATTTGGGGGCTGGTCACTCACACACTAGCAAGGCTTTTGTGGATTTATTGGATGATTGTTTTCTACATCAGCATGTTCGGGAGGCAACTAGAGGGAGTAATACTCTTGATTTGATTATCAGTAGTGATTCTTCATGCATTAAGAATCTGCAGGTAAATGAACCACTAGGTGGCAGTGATCACATTTTGCTGAAGTGGGATTTACTCAAAGAGGTAACTACCATTAGGGGTAAAGGGAAGGGTTATTGCTTTCTTAAAGGCGACTACGATGGACTGAGACAGTATTTAAATTCTATACAGTGGGACCAACTGATGATGTTACCAACAGCAAATTCAAAATGGGAAGCATTCAAAGAACTTATCTTGGAAGCTACTAGGCTTTACATACCAACTAAGAAATATTGTTCAAGGTGTAGGCTTAAGTGGATGTCAGATGAACTAATGAGGCATATGGCAGAGAAGAAAAATGCATGGGATACATACAAATTAACATGTGACACAGAAGCCTATGATAGATACAAGTTGATCTTTAACCAAGTTACAAAGGAGGTTAGGCAGGCGAAGGCAGATAACGAGAAATCCTTGGCAAGAGATGCAAAGAAAAACAGCAAAGAGTTCTTTACTTATGTAAACTCTAGAAGGAAGGGGGATGATCAGATTGGTCCACTTGATATCGATGGGTCAACTGTTGATGATCCTGCTCAGGTACCTAACAAACCGAATGAATATTTTGCATCAACATTCACACATGAGGAGTTATTCAGCGAGGGGAATGCCAGAGGCGCATTCAACTCTAGCAGTAAGCTACAGAATCTTGAAATAACTGAGAGTAATGTGGAGGAGAAATTGTTGAAGATAAACACAAGAAAGGCACCTGGGGTGAATGGGATCTATCCAGTTATATTAAAGGAGGCAGCAAAGGAAGTAAGCAAACCCTTAGCCATAATTATGAGAGCTTCCTTGGACTCAGGGGAGGTACCCACAGACTGGAGATGTGTAAATGTGACCCCAATTCACAAAGAGGATCAAAGGGCGACACAAGTAATTATAGACCTGTTAGTTTAACTTCTGTTCCTGGAAAATTAATGGAGGCACTGGTTAAAGAAGCACTGCAGGATCATCTAGACAAGACTTCAGTTATAGCTCAGACACAGCATGCTTTTGTTAAGGGGAAGTCTTGCCTGACCAATTTGATTGGATACTATGATGCAGTCACAAAAGAACTGGATGCAGGGAATAACTTTGATATTATATACTTGGATCTTAGAAAGGCTTTTGATACTGTTGCACATGGAAGACTGCTGCACAAATTGGAGCAGTGTGGCATTGGAGGCAAATTGCTGCTATGGATAAAGGGGTGGTTGAGGGGGAGAAGACCGAGAGTGGTAATCAATGGACACTGCTCATCGTGGACTAATGTTATTAGTGGAGTCCCTTAGGGTTCAGTATTGGGTCCATTATTGTTTTCTGTATTTATAAATGATATTGATGATGGTATATCAAGCTTAATGTCCAAGTTTGCAGACGATACAAAGGTTGGCAGGGTTGTCAAGGACACTACTGACACTATGCTACTGCAACAGGATCAGGAAAGGTTGAGCAGATGGGCTGAGAGGTGGCAAATGAAGTTTAACATTGACAAATGTAAAGTACTGTATTATGGTGAAATGTGTTTCCCCTTCACTAATATAAAAACATAAACGAGGACTGACTGTATACGGCTCGACCGACGCGATCCATTTCTCTCGTGAAATCGATGTAATTTCCGACAAACGTTGAGCACGAATTCGAACGCACACATATAAATATGACAGTTGGAATACAAATTCTTGTATATGTGTGCAGTTCATGCGGCAGCAAAGTTGAATTTTGTTCATCTTTCGCTCTCACTCTCCGCCGTCTCACCATATATTGATAACATATGAGAAACGACCTTGAAGATAGTGGGCGGCAGTGTTGCCAAACGAAAAAATCAAGAACCGCGTAACTCCGAGTCCGCGTAAGTCAGGGTATTACTGTACTACATATGGGAAACAGCAACCCCAGAGTAACTTATCAACTCTGTGGTACTACACTGACAGTGGTAGAGAATGAAAGGGACCTTGGGGTGGTTGTGCAGGCAGATATGAAGTTTTCTGAGCAGTGCAGACGGGCTGCAAGAGTAGCTCATGGAGTATTGTCAATGATATACAGGAATTTTTCTAGCAGGGATAAGGAGGTGATTATTCCCTTGTATAAGGCAATGGTCAGGCCACACCTAGAGTACTGTATACAGGTCTGGAGGCCTCATTTCAAGAAGGATGTAGAGCTGCTGGAACGAGTACAGAGAAGGGCAACAAGATTAGTGAATGGAACAAAGGGTTTCTCTTACGAAGAAAGGTTTTGCAAATTACAGTGTCTTGGGACTAGGCACCGGCGAGGTGATCTGATAGAGGTGTATAAAGCCTTGAATGGTTTAGCATGCTCAATGCTGATGGGATTCTTCCTCTTGCTCAGAATAATCACCTGAGAGGGCATAAATTCAAATTGAGAAAAGACAGATTTAGGATAGACGTGAGGAAATTTACCTTTAGCCAGCGGTTGGTTGGTTGGTGGAATAGACTTCCATCCCTTGTCGTGGAAGTTGATAGCCTAAATAAGTTTAAGGCTCAGCTGGACAGGTATTTCGAACGAACAGAGGGGTGAAGTGGAAGTGGTTATTTTTTATTTATTTATTTTATTTTATTTTATTTATTTTTTTTTTTTTTGGCTGATGCTGCATAAGCTTGCTTTCTTGCATCAAATGCCTCTACTAATGCTAATGCTAATGCATTACACACAGTTTGATTGGCTATACCTCCCGAACGCTTCCGACATGTTGTTGAATCAATGCCATGCCGGATAGCTGCTGTACTGAGGGCAAAAGGAGGACCTACGAAGTATTAGGTAGGTGGTCATAATTCAGTGATCACTCAGTGTATTGTCCACCCTGCTTTTCCCTTCTTTAATCTCCCTCCACGTATACAGAAAAACCTCCCAAAAATTTCCTACACTGATGATTTGAAGATGTTGTTTTTCTCGTATTCTGTGGAAGTAATAACATATTTATAAACCAGCGTTTAGCTGCCTTCCTTCTGTAGCTTCCTTCTTTCTCTCAGTCATACTCTTAATCCTCAAGTGTCTGTTCATCTTACAATAACTACGAAATCCATTCCTCTTCAGTTTATTCCTGTAATTGTGAACTGTCTAATTCAAAAGGTTCCGTTACACAGTATATATTTTGCTTCCAAACTCACTTTTAAAACTCACCTTCAGAAGTCATTAAATACTTTGGCTTGGAGTCTAAAGCAAAATTTAATTTGCACTTCTAATCCAAACATAATACTGAAGTACATAAAAATTCACTTGCATCCTGTCAAGCTGTATGGTTCAGTCATTTGGGCTGCTACTAAATAATCATTCTTTCTCCTAGCCTGTCTTCAGAAATATCTTAAATGGGGAAATATTAAAGCTAATAAGATGTTAGACTGGTCCAGATCTGAAATGTATAAATATTCACTTTACGGCAATTTCCAAGTAATAGTTCACGATTCTCTGAAGACTTCCTCACAAATGAATACTTCACTTCTTTAGTTTCCATTTATCTGGGACAAAAATATTTAATTTTTTTTTGCCACACCAACACCTATTTTTTTTCAATTTCAGATAAAAGGATCTTTGGATTTCGTAATGAAAATTTAGTGCCGAAGACATTTTACGTAACTTTCGCTTTACAATCCTAAAGTAAAACTAGCTTATGAAGATTTTATCCAGAGCTTTGAGATCTCAACCTAACCACATCCTTTGCTCATGAACGGAAGTGGTTAGATTCAGAAAACTCGATAAGGGGGAGGAGACAAGCGACTGGAGGAAAGTCCCAAAGAGGAATAATTCTGGCTTGCAGGGAATCGATTAAGTTACAGGACAGCATTCGGTGACGACTCTAGGCTAAGTGGCGCCAAATATTACTGAACAGTTTCTCCTTCTCGGCGCCCTTCCAGCTTGATACCCAAAGCAATCGCTCTACTCGGTCGGACTTGAGACGATCATGTAAATGACCTTCTCCAAAACGATTGTAACAAATTAATAAGAAACTAAAAACAGTTCAGCACTAAAATTATTTATTTCTAATTCAGTCGTGAAATTTATGTCAATATTTCACTCTAATTTTTAAAGTTACTAGTATTAGTATTATAATTGGTAAATAATACAAGGAAGCGCACTTTTTCTGCTTCTGCCAAAAACAAGGAAAAAATTCTACAAGTTATGCTTTCCCGTTGACAAAAAAGTGCCTATCCAATTCCGCTTTAAACTTTACCAAACTCTCTGTCACGACCAATGTGGCAGGCAATTTATTCCAATGATCTACAACACGAGGCCCGAGAGTAAACTTTATGAAATCCAGCCCTCTGTTCCAACAAATACTCCCGAATTTGTTGTTTTCAAAATTCTTATTGTCCTCTCTTCTGCCAGTGAAAATATACCTTCCTCTTTCATTCTACCGATTCTCTTCAGGATCTTCAAATAATATTTGAGACTAAATATACCTCTATCTTAGAACCCTTTCTAGAAATACTATCACTCCTGAACTTGGTTACCAGAACTGAACACAACATTCTAAATGCAGTCTCCCCGTTTTCTTATATAAAGGGACAATGGCGTCCTTTTCTTTACTTACGATCGTCTCATATGTCATTGACAGGACACCAAGTGCTTTCCTACCCACTTGTTTTCACTGAGTCGAAAATCCAGATTGTTCAAAAATCTGTTTCCCCATGTCGTATTGCCCTCCCAGGATTTCCATTCTATGAGAAGCAGGTTGAAGTTGCCCATAATGAGGCAATCACACTGGCTGCCCAATTAAGTTGCCTACAGAGATTTGTGGCATACTTCCTCAGTCATTTGGCCTGTAATATTCCTCAACAATCATTTTCCATTTACTGCATGTCATTCTGCGCGGTTAGCACAGTGGTTACAATAACCGTCCTCCCCACACCATTCGGAAAAGTCCTGGGTTCGAATCCCGTCAATGACGCAAGGAACTTTTATGGGCTTTTTTCACTCCGTGGCTGAGTTAGTCAGTCTTAGGTGTGGGCGGCAAGGTTCCCCTCCCCTACAAACTCAAGTTTTGTTTTTCGTCTAGCAAAACCAATAAAGCGACCGGAGGACATACGAAATTTATGGACATAACACACATGGGCAAATGAGTTCGTTCTTGGGTGGCCAAATGTGACAGTTTTTTTTTTTTTTTTTTTTTTACCGCTTGTCATCTTGCACTACACATATTCAACCTCCATCTGAATTTGACTTGAGTCTGGATTCAGTCTGATCGCTTGCAGAGATATTTTGATAATAAGCATGAATTTCCCTTTCCTTCTATCCACCCAGTCCCTTCTGAACACGGTATCATAATAAAATTCTTCATCCGTGGATGGTGTCATGTCTCTGTTAGTTCTTTTATATCAGCATCATTGGTTGACTTAATGAAAAGCGCAAATTAGTTTAAATAAATAATCTTCATTACTGGTAATGTGCTTACAACTGGTTACAACATATGACCAGTTTTACTCATCACATTATACGATTCTTGCATACCGATATTTGGAATGGCTCCCTGCCCAAACAGCTCCATATAAAGTCATCCTGGAATAAGGCCAAATAAAAACTGAATGGATAGACGAACAAATTCCATTCAAGGAAACGTTAGACTTGGAAAAGCTTAGATATGAGTTTGCTGGACTACTTAGAAAGGAAAACATCATGGCGATAAGGCCAGGATTATTAAATTTTGTATCTTTTGGCTCTTTGTGCATCCCATATATTTATTTAAAGACGTTTATTCCGGTGGGGTGTGTGTGGGTGTAACCTGTTCATGACCCGACTCCATTTGCACATTTTGTCTTATCCCAGAAAAAACAGGAAAGTTAAGTTTATCTTTTTTAATTAAAACTTAATTAAAATGACTTACCAAAAGTTGGAGGTTGTTCGTTATTCGCTATTGGTTGATATCCACCAGGGGGTGCACCTGGAACTACTGGACTCTGGGGATAAGTCTGAGGATAAGTTGTCATCCTGAAAAGTTAAAAGAAAGGACAGCATTAAGCTACATTTACATCTGGATACTTGTGTGAAATACATGTCAAATTGACAAATTGCGATACTATGAGATTCTTCCTCGTTGGCTTTTCTGGATACATTTTGTAGATGATGATTTTACCATATACGAGAAAGTGGCAGAACTGACGCATGCGCTGTTTCTACATTTAAACAGATTTTTCGAAAAATAAAAGACGGAATTTCTCACTGTTTTTTCTCACTTTCCCCTAAAAGCAATCTTGGTACAAAATTGGACATATATTTACGATAGAACCTCAATAACTCGGATTCTCTATAATTCGAATTGCCTCCTTTTTGAATATTATTTATGCAGAATCTTTCCCAGACCATAATTTAATATCACAATTCCAAACTTCTTTCAGGATGATTTTACAATCACTTTATAAAAGAAATAAAATTATTCAAAAGGAAAAATAAAATGCAACTGAAAATTAAGCCATGTAAAATTATTCAAAAGGAAAAATAAAATGCAACTGAAAATTAAGCCATGAAAAACGAAACGGTAATACAATACAAGAGTCCTGAAAGAACCCACAGAGGTCAAAGGCACAATACCCGTGGCTTGTGCATCTAATCACCGAAAAGACTGCAGTTATATCAATTGCAGGCTACTCGGTGATCAGATAGAGGTAACGGGCAACAATACAGAACCTTTACTCAACAGAAATTTGATTTCTTCAGCAAAAAAATTGAACAAGTTGTGGTTAGGTGTAAAAGTAACTCTTGTATTGAACTCCACCTCGCTTTTAAGTGGTTCCTTCCATATTTCTGGCACAGGCAGTAACATATCCCAATGAATAATCCATCAAGATAAAGGAATGCAATTTTCGAGCTAGCTCTTTTTTTCTTACAAAAGTTTTGTGAAATCAATAACACGCTAACCTAATTCTTGTAAACAGTTAATATATGGATATTGGATTAAGTAGGAGGTTGTACCAGTATGTTTCTTAGGAAATGAGAAATTTTATTTGTGTATTTTTTTTACAGCACGTGTTTTCTGTCTGGTTGAAAGATCAATTTTAATAAACGTTTCAGCATGTCCATGGATATCGTGACAACACGCATAGTTTGCCCAAGTAGCAAGATCCGTATCACACGCCTTAATAAAACGTTGCTGTCAGACTCCTTAAAACCAGTATAATTCACTGCGAACAGAGGTGAGCTCTGCTGTTTACTATATTATGAATTGAACTGTAGCAGCAGCCACAAAAAATGTCACTCTGCTCTTAGGACAAACAAAGGAGTTCCCGACGAACAAGATAATTGTCTAGGAAATCTGGCAACGATTGCAACCACTCTACTAAGTATCTAATATACTCGGTTATTAATTTTCCAAAGAGGTCTATGACATGTACAGGGACTTCCTTTTCCATATCTCCAATGATTTCATATTCTGTCTGAAAGCTGCATGTATTCAATGATCTGTTTGTGGGTTGAAAAATTGGTTTCCAGAGATAAACGCTATTCTTAACCTCAAGACTGGCTAATTTGTCCATCTCTTGAAATTCACTTAAAAGCTTCTTATATGACAGGAATTTAGTGTTCCTCCCTAAACAGGAAAAAGAAATCTGGATTTAGTTTTATAAATTAAATGTTTCCTTATTTTTATATGAATATTTTCTGTTGTATATTCCGCTCTCCAAATTCCAAGTTGGGCCATAGTTTTACCCAACTCAATAATCATTTATAGTTAGTAAATAAATAAATAAATCCGTTATGTGATTGACGTTGTACATTGAAGATGATTTTTATAAGAAACTTACCCTAATATTAATAAAATATTTTATATTTCATTGTCTGATAGAGACTGCTGGCGGCCATCATGGGTAGAAAAAGAATTGAACTGGATGAAGGAAAAAGGAAAAGACCTAGTTGCCTGAATTTCTTGCCAAATTGGAGGCATTACTGAGTCGGTTATGATGATGATAAGTAAAAGAATGGCTCAATTAGCTTCCGCAAGTAGTGAATTACTTCATTTATGAAGGACTAATGCCTTGTAGACATTTATTCATAAGTTGGCACAGGACCAACTGAACTACTAGCAATTGTCCGGGAAAAAATGCATAAATCATAATTACAAGTATCATTAAATTGCAATGTCAAGGAGTCAAATAAACTGCTGGCAATCGCTCAGAAAGAAAAAAAAAACATGAAAATTGTCAATTAAGTTATTAAAACCAGCCATAGTCCCCGTGCATCGCACAGAGTCAACGAACGAATAATCTCGTCCCTCCCTACTCTGTATACCGTTGCTCCTTTAATACATGTTCTTTTTTCGGTAATACTTTTCTCTCTTGGTGTTATATGCAGTTCACATGAGGGGTAAATAGGCTAGAAGACGTAGATGTCTTCTTGATTAAATCCAACGTGGTAAAGAAGGTCGTGACGTTAAACGGATATACAGTTCTCAATGGATCAGCGACGTTATAACAAAACATTGCTAATCGAAACAAACAAAGCGAAACTGGGCTGTAGACAACATCTGGGTGTGTGTTGTACACGATACGAGTTATGCAATTAATGTTTAATAGAGTATACAGTAATAGAAACACGTGAAACTCTTTTATCACCTGCCTGGATAGTGGGCACAATGCACGATTGGTCCATGGACTCGTGTTGTTCGCGCCGCACATGGAGTCCGTCCGCGTGTTACTCCAGGTATTTAGACTCATCCGACTAGCACACTCGTTTTCAGTCTTCCAATGTCCAACCAGCGTGTTGCTGAAACCGCAGCATCGATGATGATCAGCGGTGAAGAGAGGGTGTCTCTTGGATCGTCTGCTGTGGAACCCATATGTCTGAGTGTGTGGCGCATCATAATTTGAGATATTGTTCTTCTATTCCCCATATTGTATTGCGATGTCAACTATAGCACAGTGACCTGCCGTTGAGCCAACACAACGCGCTGCACCTTTCGCTGACTACAAACATCCACCTTGCATAATCCTTTACAGTTCCGTCGGCGGGTGGTGGTTTGATCCGTTCGACACCATTCTTTGTACACCTTAAACCACAGTGGGCCGTGAGCAACCGATAAGACGTGTCGTTTCTGATCTGTACTCGCCCGACGCACAAGTTCCCACAATCATGCCCTTTTGGAACTCTGCAATATCTTTGCTACGCCCCATAACTTCTACTTTGGCTTGCACGACCAGATGCAAATTACAACTGCTTTCGAGTACGAAATTCTTCGGCGTTTTCTACTGCGAGGGATGCGGAATAGTCCATTACGGATGGGTGGTCACAATTCAGTGATCACCGAGTGTATATTCAAGAACTGTTCTGATAATGTATAATAGATTATTATATTATAATTTATATACATAGCGCACCACTTTTATTTACTGAGCGAGTATACCCAAGCAAATCATTGACCACGTATATCCACATGTATCACGCATGCTCAGACATGAAGATAAGCATAGGCACTGCTTCCTTCAGCCATTTTGAAAATCGCTGAAGGAAGAAAAGTTACAAATTAGAAAATTTTAGATTCTGCTTGTACAGAATATTCTATAGTTGTGAAACTAGTTTTTAATTTTAACAGTACATAATTGTCTGTTCACATATTGGTGCGCAAGTGCTTTGGATTTACTTTTAACGCGGTAGCGCACTAATCACCTAACGCCAGTGCATAAAAGAAAAACAAGCAAAATGGATCCACGTGCACTCCCTAGACTGATTTAATACAGTATTAAAAGTGTTCACTGCATCACAATAAAGCGAACTGTTCTCTCCCTGTTTCATTTTTGATTTATATAATAAAACATTACATATTCTTCTGGAAATAATCCGTTCACTTGTACAATAAATAATAAGACACGTACCAAAACCTGTATGTACATTAATTTAAAACAAGTTTTTCTTATTACTTCACCTCCTGAGAGTTTCCTCTGAAAACAATGAGTGTGTTGAGGTCGGGACTTCTTTTGTATGCGACTCTTTTGCTTTTCTGCTTAACCAACAGGTCACGTTTTTCGGCTTTAACAAAAAAGGCACCACGGGACAGCCACAGACTTCTGATTTTTTATTTATTTTATTATTTTTCTTTAAAGGGGTCGCCCAAGGTCTGTTCAACAACGCGGAAGGATATTTGTTACATCATACTGCCTTCACAGAAACTTTATTACCCCAACAGGCCTGAAAATTGAAATTTATGGAATAGGATTTTTCAAATCTCAAAGATTACAAAACCTCCTTCTGCCATATTGCACTTCAAACACGGTTTTATTGGGATTTGCTACACGAATATGAACTCCATCTTATTCTGTGCATTCTCAACACCTGTTCGCGTTCAAAGAAAAATCGATATTCATTGGTCACTAACTTTGTAATAACTAAAGATGCAATATCGTGTTTACATATTTTATTTAAAAACAAGAATAAGACTTTCGCGAAGAATCTGTACACGATGGAGAAAAATAGGTCATTGAATTCAACGTACACGAATTACTGGAGGACAATAATAGACAAATTCCAATTCAGGCCAGTGTGATTAAAATCCTTTGCCCCACGCAAAGCTGTCTCTATTTCGCTTTAACTCAATAAGATTGCGTGGGGGTTAATGCTTACAACAGGGTGGTGTGTGCATAAGCTTTTATGAATCGCAATGAACTCAATAAACTAGTACTGTGCACAGTTCTAGACTGCATTAAGCCTAGAAGAGAATAAATAGAACTGTTCGATAAAGGAGTCGATCGATAGGCCTCGTTCCATATTCGACAGGGTGATTGCGAAGGGAGTACTCTCCAAGAAGCACTTCCACTGGACAGAAATGTAGTTAATTGTATAGCAGTCAAAAGCAGAACATGCAGGATAAAAAATGTATATTTTTCAACCAAATGACTCTTTAAGGTTGGACAATCCACGATCCTCTATTAAATTCACACATAAATCTGAAAAACTCATTACAATTTAGTAAATGAAATTAGTATTAATTGATGACTGGCTTTTGTATTCTCGATGAGAGAGAAAACCTCGAGGAAAATATATTTTGAATAGTGGATTCGGATTGGACGTTACAGCTGGAGAGTACAACACTCACGTGCATACAACAAAATAGTGTAATTCATTTACATGTCTGGCACGTGCTTGTAAGCAAGTTTTATTTTGAACATCGAAGCAGAAAGCATTAGCCGGAACAAGAATTTGGAAGGTATCCAGGTTCAAAGTTAGGACTCTAACGTAGGAGCAGAGTTTGACCCAGACTAATTCTCCCTCTTTGCGTGACAGCCGTCAATTTAAATAAAGAGCAAATAAATCGCAATTAGAATAAACTGTGCTATATCCAGCTGACTTATTATTCGCATTTGAAGTCAACCCCAAGACCGTTTACTTCAGAAGTAGAACACCGATTGAGGGCAGGGAGTACTAATGCACCACACCATTCTAATATATACCTACCCTAAGTTGCAAAAGGTGTACCCACTGTTATAATATCCTCAATTTATAAGGATGACTTTGTAGAAAAGGTTACACTTAAAGCTTCCCATATTAAAAGTTTATTTTGTTCGCTTTGTAATAAGTTACACAAGATGCTAGGAAGAATTTTGACAATTGCGCATGCTCATTAATAGCCTAGATGAGATATGACATAATACGGTATACTGGAACAATACTGAGCTGGGTAATATGATAATACTAATATGAAGACAATAAAAGATGTTAATATACACTACCCTGCAAAAAGTCTTCGAACCCCCCATATTTTCAGAGTTCATCGGACCTTCCCGGATAAAGGACTGACTCAGAGCAGGATGAAATATCGTACGGGCTGAAAAAGTTAGTTTTTGTCGTGCAACACACGTAGAAACCAAGCTGATTGATTTAGAGAGGGCAGTTATTGTCGGATGACACATTACTGGCTTGTCGATTCGTGCAATTGTTGACAGGCTACACCAGTTACTCACAGGAAGACTATGAAAGCCACTTCATGTTACCAGAGGGTGGTACGACAATCTCGTCATACGCCCCCACAAAACAACAACCAGGAGTTCAAGGCATGAACCGTAACAGTTTGAGGTCTGTACTAACAAACTGCAAAGGTAGCTCTACAGCATCTGTTTTCGTAAGAGAGAGAGGCGGCTCATAAGCCAAGCATCACCAACTGCAATCAGTAGTTTCGCCTTGCATGATGCATAGAACAATAGAAATCGACTTTAGAGTGACGAATCTTGCTATACCCTATTCCTATCGAATGAGCAGGTTGATGTTGACGTTAGCTGGAAAACTTCTGCTGTTGGAGTGTATTATGCCAACGATATAGTTTGGGGGGGGGGGGTGGCAGTTGTGGTGTGCAGCTGTTTCTCATGGTGTGGTCTAGAACATTCAGCAGTTGTGTGAGTAACCATGAACTACGACGCCTACCCTAATATTTTGGACATTTCAATGCTTCCTACTATGTGGCGGTCCTTTGGTGCAGATCCATGTTTAATCCAACAAGATAATGCCCCATGCCATACTATCGGTGCTGTTTGAGAAATGTTCATGGATAGTAATGTACAAAATCTGGGAGTGTTGGCCCATATATCCGATTTGAGCGTTTTCGATTGCCTGTGGGATGAACTGGAGCATCGAGTGAGAGTCAGCTATAGTTTGATCAACACAACTCACATCGGTTGGACGTACTGCTGGTTGGTCAGCTCCGGAATTAGATTACGATGCAGTAGAGCCATCACGTTATAAAAGAGGTGAAAGTATGGGTGCAGAGACGTTGTGGCCAACAGCATAAGCAAGAGAAATATATATTTCGCTACTAAGAAGGTTATGTCGAAGAAAACACGTCCAATTCCTTCTAGACAAGAGAAAAGTTTTCTGTACAGCAAAGCTACTGTACTATCTAATAAAAATAATAAATTACACCTTAGGCTATGTGCCATAACCTTCAACAAACAGGACCTTTCAAAAATCCACCATGTACTGGGTCCCCATGATGCCAGATTTATGAGGTTCTATTGTACAGTAATGCAAAGGATAATAACTCATAATATTTCGAGTTGATAAGAAAACTTGATATAAACTTTACTTCTCAACCAAATACTTAAATTATGACTGCCTTCTCGTTAACTTTTATATGAATGCAATTTCCTGATATTAGAAAACTTTAAAAATAAAACAGTGTTATCTGAAAGTGCTTGTAAAAAAACTTTATACATGTACACATTTCACACTATTGTAAGATCAACGAGACAAGAATAAGAATGGTTACGAAAGCCAGCTGGAGTTATGAACATAAAAGTCTCAATAATGACAATTTCGCTATTAGAAAAGAAAGTCGAGTTTAAAATATGGAAAATTTGAGATTAGTGTGTGATTTGACTAGTTCTGAGAGTGATTAAGATAGCAACGAGTTTGACAGAATGTGGAAAGAGATTTTGAACCAAAGGAGTTCAAAGCGAGGACATTCCTCATTACGAAGTCTCCGATTAGGAGTATCATAGTGCAAGTAATTGAATAGTGGTGCCTCTCGCCAAGTTATAGGTTTTCCCAAATACCTCTCGGTACTCCTAAATATGCCTTAAAGCAATATTATTTATTACTACAATACAAATAAAACATGCTGACAAGGCAACGCTTCAAGACGTTCAGTATGTGTAATTTTACAAGATTGCAACTCAGCATGAATTGTTGAGGAGGCTTACTTTTCTAGGCGAAATAATAATAATAATAATAATTATTATTATTATTATTAGAAACAAGTAACTGTTTAAAATACAATGCATTACAGCTACATTCTCTGGACGGAAACATCAGGGAGAATTACATGAGTGAAAAATAGACCTAAACGTTGAACGAAAATTTAAAAAAATACAAATTTCATACAGATGTCAGCTTCCAGTTTTGAACAGTCTGAGCTAAGTGCTTGTATATGACAACAACGCCAACAAAACTAGAAATTAAACAAGTTAATAAGCACTGGGATTGAAATGCCCAGAAAAGTAGACATTTTACTAAGAACCAAGAACATTCATTACACTAAAAGGTTTCAGAGCTCAATACGATAGCACAAAAAACTCGAGTTTCCAGACGGAATTTAACGATCACAACGAATAATTCTGAGAAACCATTACGTTACTGAGTCTAAAAAATTGGCAAAAATGCTTCCAAGAGAACAATGGCACATTTTTTTGAAACAAACACAAGAGATAAATAATAATATTCCATACATAAAGAACCCTGATAATGAGACCATCAAAGATTTTCTTACTAAACGATACCTTAAAGTGGTTCGACATTTATTAGAATTAAATCGATTATGAGAATACAGAGTATTTCAAAAGTATATGCAAAAATAAAACTCTCGGACGTACTCTACGATCTAAAATAAGCAAAGGTCACATAAACACGTCAACATTTCTGAGCGTTAGAGTTGCGACTATTGGAATTTGCAAAAATATTGTTTTGGAGTTTTCAATGGTACAAAATAATGAATAAGAATAAGCAGACACGTCCATAATATGAAAGAAATTTTTACGAAGTATGTGCATGCTTGATATTCTTATTTATTAATTTTTTTATTATTATTATTTGATTACTTTTTGCTATTCAAAACTCCACAGCCATTGACTCCAGCCAATTTGGCATGCGTAAAAATACACTGTTTAATTTTCTGACTATAATAACGTTCTCAACAGTTATAATTCACTTATTCATCAATCCCCACTCAATTCTGCAAAGTCCAAGAGTAGAAAACTTGCCAATGTCCAAGTAGTATTAGTATTAGGCAGATAGTACAAGGAAGCCACAGGCTTTTGCTACACCAGCCAAAAAAAAAAAAAAGAAAGAAAAAGAAAATAGATATAAAAACAAATTATGTGCCTTTTAATTTCTTCAAACTGTCAGCCTCGACCTGCGGAAGCAGCTTGTTCCAGTAACCAACATTGGTAATACCTTAATACTTCTCCAATGCAAAAGAACTCTCTCGAGTTGATGCCCTCATAATTAATCTCAATGATTCAATGAACTTTCTTGAGGCTCCCTCAAAATTACTTGTACGTACCATCAACTCTATGGAGCCTTACTTACCTTTAGGCTTGAAAGTTTTTCTAATGAATAATCTTCTGAATATCCATTCAATATCGCTAATTTCACAGTCTGTCGTAATCACGAATGGTCTTTTGTCAGTAGAGATCGATGCAAAATAATTATTATTCATCAGCAACATCAGCTGGTTATCTAAGACTTTCCCACATTCTGTACACAAGGATCCGATCTGATTCTTTTTCTTCTAATTTATAGTCACATACATGAAAAACTCATTGTCCCCCTTCTTTGCTCTCTTAGCCAGAGCTTTATCGTACTCATCCTTTCCTCTCTAATCTTATCTATGATACTAATACAAATCGAACTTGTAGCTGTTGTAGGCTTCAGTCTTTTCCTCGCCCTGTAACTTTCCCATGGTTCCTTTTTCTGCTCTGTTAGACTGGCCAGTTCTGTATTCATCCATCTCGGCTTTCTCCTCGTGTTATATTTTCTTAATGGCATGTGTGTGTTCATGGCTTCTGTGATTATTGCTTTAAAGGTATTCCATAATTCGAATGTATTCGCCCTCTCTCTGCAATCCGCCCAATTCACTGCTCACATGTAGCGCCTTAAACTGCGATAGTCCCCTTTCTCTAAAATTAAAACCTGTGCCTTTATATATTACAAAGAATCGTCAGTTGAGCTAGGTGCGTCCACTAGACCAACCTTAGAATACATGCCACAGGCTATACAAATGAACTAATGACTTACACCGGAAATGCTTGCAGGCATTTTCGCAAAGGTCATGATATCCTCAGACGATATATTGAAAGTGAATCTTGCAACAACCATTATTTAGGTAAAATTTGAAGGTAAGAAAGAATTTTAATTTATAATATATAGTATAACAGAAATTAAACTGTCACCAAAACTTTATCCACTAATGAAGTTATAATTAAGCTACCGAAGTTACCGGAAAAGATGTAACTTAGCAGAAATACTTTAGAAAATTTAGATGGATTGTAGAAATTTATTTCACAAAATTATTAAAATAAAATTTACAAAATTACTGAAACAAAATTTAAAAATTACATATAAAGTAACTTTAAACAAATTTTAAGCAAAAAATTGGTCTACTAGACCAATCTTAATCCCATTCAGTTAATCTGCTGGAGCCAACTTAAAACACTTCTGCTCTTTTCGACTGCCCACAGTGATTTTCATGATAATCTAGCCTTCTGGTCTCTTGTCAAAGCTATTGGCCACAACTTCCTTACTTCCACTCTCTTTACATTCTCATAGTTCGGTTACATTTTCAAATAAAGATAAAACTAACTTATTAGCATCTTATTTTTCTTCTAACTCTTGACTCGATGATCTTGATAAATCTCCTCCTACTGAATACATTCAGTTCAGTGTCGCTCCTTGGTTTTCCAACAGAAAAGCATTGAAACAGTCCTGGAAAAAGCTCAATCCAAGATGTCTCCATATCCTTTGGCATATATCCACTTGTCTTTAAAACCTATGCTCCACAATTACCTGCAAGTTTTCTGTTGCCCTTTATTTTCATTCTCTTATTGCACTGGTGTTTTCCTCGTTCGTAAAAATTTGCACATATTCAGTCGACTCCTATAAATGCTAACAAATCCATCCCTTCTATTTATTGTCCTTTTGGGTTTATCCACTCTTCCCAAAATAATGGAAAAATCTATCAATTGGCATACTGCCTTGAAACCTCCATTTTGGATTTCTTCGATACTGGTCGATGACATCATGGCTCATCTACATAAAAATGGAATCAAAAAGTGTGAGGGCAAGAAATTTCTGTAGATATAGCTAAAGCTTTTGATCAAAATTAGCTTAAACGCTTCCAAGCGATCCTTCTATTTTATAGGATATTTCTGATTTTTCTCAACTTGATGAGCTTCAAAATTCACAATCCAGTTTCCTTTGTTTTAAAATGTACAGTGCAATGCCCAGTTTCCTTTCTGTTGGTTGGCTGCGTGTGACAGTGAATCGTCCCAGCTTCTAAATTCGTAATTAATGCTTAAATTCCTAAAAGTTCTGTCTTTTCATCACTTTCCCTTAATGATCCGTAATTTTTCTGACGATGGGACTTTACTTTTCACTTTCCAGTTCAACTTGTACAAAATTAGTTTTGTACAAATAACCAGAAATTCTAGAATAGCTACCATCAGTTCCATAAATGCTATTCTCGGGTAATTCACTAGAAAGGAGGGAGAAAACTTAGGTAATTTAAAATGCTTCTATAAGACAACCAAAAAGCAGCCATCTTTTCTCAACTTTCCGTTATTTTACGAACTGTACTTCATGCTTGCTGGGCATCAACTAACTCAGTGTTCCTTCTATTTCCCAAGTGTATTGGCGGATAACTGTCACCTACAATGGCTACCACATAATTTTTGTCAAAATATTAACCTTGAAAAAACAGCATAGCCTTTTTTGGTTACCCGATAAAACGCAATAATATACTTATTTATATTGGGGATAATCCGGTTGTTCCTAGTAAACATACTCTTCCCCCCCC
Organism: Mastigoproctus giganteus; assembly: GCF_048544385.1. Taxonomy (NCBI): domain Eukaryota; kingdom Metazoa; phylum Arthropoda; class Arachnida; order Uropygi; family Thelyphonidae; genus Mastigoproctus; species Mastigoproctus giganteus. The sequence continues at coordinate 79,041,029 of NC_143585.1, read as the reverse complement.
CCAAAAAAAAACCATGCATTGGGACATTAAAGGAAATAAAATTTGGTTATAAAAATAATTAATATCAACTCCATGATCTTTAATGACATCAATGAGAGGACATCTTCAAGTTTGTTGTATATAGAGATTGGAATCTTGCCATAAAGGCTCAGAGTGGTTTACTGCTTGAACTAGAACGACTTGCTCTGGCTCTCGATTGTTATACCAAAATATCTCAAAGGCAGGCTCAGATCTGGACTGAAAATGGCAAGTTTGCCGCATTATTTCCCCTGAAACCAGTGTTGTACTGTAACAGTGCTTTGTGACATTGAGCATTGTCAGACTGATAAAAACTAAGAGCCTTCTACAAAGAATTTCCACAATGTAAGTAAGGCAAGATTGTTCAGAATATCACAATAAACAGCTGCATTTAATGCTATCATCGATGATAACCAGCAGATCAAGTCCAAACCACGTAAAATAGGTCCATATCATCACACATAATACCTGAACTGTGTGGCGTGACTCATTACTCCACATCAGCTCTACCACTGCTGAACTGATGTTGAATATTCTTTGATGGTTTTCGATTCAGCACTTAGTATATTTCCACGTTATTCTGAATTAGCATCTGTAATTTCCTCTCTTCCAAACCGAACTGAACACGTGCGTCAACTAATCACTGCCCACGGTCACGTGGATGGAAATAAAAACAATAATTAAGCGATGACTTTTAACCAGGCTGTATTATCCAACAGTCACAGTAGGTCGTGCACATGAGCGTACAAAAGCTTAACAGGCTTACGAAAAAAAAAATATATTCATAAAAATGCACCCACCAAAGTTCCTACGAAACAGATGTACCCAGGGTCTCTAAGAGACTTACTCCGACCCTGAATTTAAGTGATCATTTCCAGTAATGAGTTTCGAACACGATTAATGAAACAAAATAGCATTTATTTATTCCTACATTAACCATTCATGACTTCCACATGCAGTTTTTATTTCTTTGTAAACCAAAATATTTTATGCATTGGACAGACAGACTTTTAAATTAATTTTCAGAAATATTAAAACCAGACTTACAACGTCCTATTAATTTGGAAAGTTCGCCATTAAAAGTTGAAAGTCAACAAAGAGTGCGTTCTTTTTAATTACGCCCACTCACGTGTCTTGAAAATATTTAAATCATCTCTGGCAACGCTTCTTTGATACAAAGTAAACCTTCCCCGATCGAAAATGTTCCTTGATAAAATATGTCCCCCTCCACACTGTTGGTTTAACCTTGAGCTGCTTGAATTTGTACGTCACGTGTTGCTATTCATTGCGCAATGAATAGCAAAAGTGACCATCATCTCTGCCTCGCCAAGACTCTAAATAACTTGAGCAGCTACGTACAGTACTAACGATTTTAGCTACCAACCCGTAATTCCATTTACAATCAGGCATCCTCCATTGACTGTACTTTACTATAGCTGTTTGCTGGTTTCTGTTACAAGCAAACACGTGTTTCTGTTCAGCATGACAGCATTAGAGCATGGCAGAAATGAAACAGGCTCCATATCAGATCTCGAGATCCGCCAACAAGTTGATTGTTGGCAGTTGTGAATCTGTGTTTACAACATCAACGTTTATATTGTTACGTCACTAGCCAACAGAAAGAAGCATGAAGCATTGGAATTTCTACTTACATTCTAGGATCCATGTTAAATGTTCATTTATCCTAAGCTTCAATTCTAATGGAATAATTCACGAGCTAAACGGACTTAATGCACACACATACACGTACAAAAATATGCACCTATTAATGATTTTCAACACGTACACAACATGCAGCAACCGTTCTATTCGGTGATAGGTGGCGTTGTTGAGGGCAACATTTTCCCAAGGTTAGTTCTAAACACGTGACAAGCTAAAGATTCTTCTTGAGAACGAGATGGAAGCTATTTCTCGAGGAGTTTTCCACAGCTACGAATAATATAAAATTCCCCAACTGCGATAATCCAAGATTAGACGCCACAAGAAAGGCTTCGTGCCTACTTACTTGAACGCAACCTCTTTTCCGGAGACTTTTTCCTACACTGTCTGTCTACATAACACCAGATATGAAAATGGTCCACCCAACAGTCACGCGAACGACTTTGGCGGCTGCAATATAGCTGAATGCTGGTAGTCATGTGGTTTGAGTCGCGTCAGTGTCGGGGTAAAAGCGTGCGGGACACATGCGTCGTTGCCGTAGTGATGGCGTGCATTTTTAATCCGTTACGAGGCTGTTTTCTTCGAAAATAAATGGTGAATTGGCTGCGAATAACGTTTAAATGTAACAGGATACGCATTAAGTGGATCACACGTGCATTTCGGTTGTTGCACACGATTACTCGTCACGTGAGTTTGATTTTGATGGCGTAATCTCAACATCAAAGAAGGCGCCTTCAAAAACTAAATTTTAACCGAACTAAAAAAGAAGGCGATTATTATGATGGACAGAGCAAAAAAAGTGCTTGATGTGTAAGGACCTGTGCAGTAACAAGTGGTGATGACGGATTACTTATGTATTACCATTTATCTGCACCAGTTATCAGCACTAAGAACAGTTTAATTCATTATCTTAATTGGCATGGCTGGAGATAATATCAGAACGTTCAGGGAAGACTGAAATCTTTTTATTTACCTTTGTATTTTTTTAATTTTTTTTGTTTTATTTTTTGTATGTTTGTTTTTTGTACTTTTTATTTATTTTTTTTTTGTTTTTTTAAAAAATATTTTTTTGTATTTTAATTTTAATTTAAAAAAAATAATTTTTTTATTTTTTTTATTTTTATTTTTTATATTTTTGTTGTTATTTGTATATTTTGTATTTTTTGTGTTTTTTGTTTTTTGTATTTTTTTAATTTTTTGTGTTTTATATTTTGTATTTTTTTTTTGTACTTTTTATTTATTTATTTTTATTTTTTTTAGTTTTATTTTTGTATGTTTGTTTTTTGTAATTTTTATTTTTTTGTTTTTTTTATTTTATTTTTATTTATTTTATTTTTATTTATTTTATTTTTTTTGTATTTTTATTATTTTTTTGTTTTAGTTTTGCATTTTTATTTTTTGTATTTTTGTTTGTTATTTGTATTTTTTGTATTTTTTGTATTATTTTATCAAGCGACACTTATTGCATTTTTAAGTGATAATGACGCCCTCTTGTTTATAACATTGGCACTAATTAATATCGCAAACTTTTCCAGCAAAGTAGTAGTAGCAGTAGTAGTAGTAGTGGCCGTGTGATGCAAGAAAGCAAATGTATGAGCTTATGCAGCATCAGCCAAAAAATAAAAAAAAAAAATCACACCATTCCCTCCAAATGCCTGTCCAGAGTTCCTCCTTAAATTTATTCAACCTATCAACTTCCACAACGACAGATGGAAGTTTGTTCCAGCAATTAACCACCCGCTGGCTAAAGGCAAATTTCCGCACATCTATTCTACATCTGTCCTTCCTTAATTTGAATTTATGCCCCCTTAGGTTCGTAATCTGAACAAGTGGAAGATCCCATCAGAATTCAGTGTGCTCAACCCATTCAAGGCCTTATATACCTCAATCAGATCACCGCGCAGGTGCCTAGTTTCCAGCCACTGCAATTTGCAGAACTTAAGCCTCTCTTGGCTAGAGGATCCCTTCATTCCCCTCACCAATCTTGTTGCCCTTCTCTGTACACGCTCAAGCAAATCTAAATCCTTCCTAAAATGAGGCCTCCAGACCTGTACGCAGTACTCAAGGCGTGGTCTGACCATTGCCTTATACAGAGGGACAATCACCTCCTTCTCCCTGCTAGCAAAATTCCTATATATCATTGACAAAACCCCATGACCTGCCCTGGCAGCCTGTCTGCATTGCTCAGAAAACTTCATATCTGCCTGCACAATTACTCCCAGGTCTTTTTCATTTTCTACCACCTTAAGTAACTCAAGACTTTCTTCTCATTTAAAGCCATAATCACAAATTAGAAATATCGATAACAATTACTATTTATTATTATATTTTATTATTTTTATGATCATATATGACACTAAATTTTTAAAATATAAAATCTATTTCCCTCATGACATCTACCAATCAATAATGGCGTCTTGTTATGGTATTTACTATTAATTTCTAATTATACTGTAAATATATTACGCCATTATTCCAGCTATAAGATGCAAGTGCACCATTGAGGAAACTCGTGGTCACTTGTCCCTCAATATGAGATTGGTGCATCTTTTAATAAACTTAGTTTGGTCCTACATAACTGTGGCATTTTCTAGCTCATCTACAATAATATGTAACTCCTATTCTTAATTTAAGTCTGTTAAAACCCACCCGCGTAGGTGTTTCAATTGATCCACCCAGATGCCAATTGTAGTTTGTGTTTCTGTGAAACTACTGTAAGATAAACTTCACAGTCGTTTAAAATATAGTTAGAGTGGCATCACGAAAGAACAACCTTTCTTGTGCTTAAATTTTGTCATCGTTGCATTATATATACGTGTATATAAATATAATATCTTCATTATACTGTTGAAGTAAATGCAAAAATAGTTATAATTTACGCTTCTCTTCTAGTGCGCTTACCACTGCTGTCACAATAAAACTACCTTCCTGCCACACATCTAAATATATCTCAGTCCATATCCGATAAAATCATATTCTTTCCATAATTTGGTCCTTGAGGTTGTCATAGACATTCTCTCAGATATGCCAAACAAGCTGTACTTGCTACCTGGGAGTCTAAAACGCTGATGGAACTGATATTCGGGTGACACTCAAGTCAAGTGGACCCAATTTCGCCGAAGTCCGGACGGTCTGTGACAGCCAAATCCTCTGCTTGCACCTTCACGATGATGGGACTGTTACTAATCCTGGGTATAACTTCCATGCACAAGCACATGGTGGGTGACTACTCAGGTGCGAACCAACGTAAGCAGGGGTGGAGGTGTGGCGCCCACACCACAGGGAGGAATGCAGCCCCTCTATGCAGCCCCCAGGCAGTACTAGGTGGTAGATGACACTCATCAACCAGTGCAATACCACTACTTTGCTTATTGGAGGCTTGAAGTGGTGGAACCCATGTTTAGTCTCTAAAACTAAGTTCCGGTCAACCCTTCCCCATCTCTTCCATCATGCAGTGTGATTGATGACTTTTGAGGTTTGATGAACATCGTGGCGAGATCCAAAATTCTTTACATTTCGAGGGTACAGCTCTAAAACAGTGTTCGCAGGCCGGCCGTAGTTAGTACACCGGACCGAACATATTGGTAACCCTCTAGGAGGCTTCCAGATCATCTAGTGTATAATCTTGCTGCCAGATAGTGACTGGAGGGAGTCTTAGTAGTGTGTATGGGGGGGGGGCATTGTCGAGGCCACGTTATGTCAGGGATCTGGGTATATTCTTACCACATGAACGCCATATCCAAAAATTTCATTACTTCATACAGCATGTCCCACCAACTTTTTCTTACTATCGAATACACCATGAATTGTCAAACTAATAGAGTTAGCTTATCTGCGAAAAGATCTAAACCTCCCAAACACTTCCTAATTCATTTCACAAATATACGTGGTCTCAATTCTAATCTCAACGATGTCCATTTCCACTTGCAGTCTGCCAAACCCCATGTACTTTTTCTGACAGAATCTCAGTTATCGGTTGATTCAACTACTGCTCATCTCAGATGCCCAAATTATTCGTTGTATGATTTCTTTCGCCTCAAAGGTGGTACTTGTGCATATGTCCGTTTTGATATTCCCTGTCAGAGACTTGCCAATTTGGAATCTCCTCTCTTCGATCTTCTCTGGCTTAAAATCTTTCTACCTCATTGTGTCAAATACATCTGTTGTCTCTGCCGTTCTCCCAACTCCACTAATCACTTGGAGCTCTTTGACTTCCTCTCTTTGCAACTTGACTTTCTCCAGTCCAACTTTCTTAATAGTGAGGTAATTTTCCTTGGTGATTTTAATGATCACAACTCCAGCTGGCTTCCGTTTTCTAGCCACACCGACCCAGCTGGTGGAGATTGTAATTGCTGCTTTTGCAATTACTAATAACTTTGCACAGATTGTTCATTTACCTAAAAAAATTGATATTCGGGTGACACTCAAGTCAAGTGGACCCAATTTCGGCGACGTCCGGACGGTCTATGACAGCCAAATCCTCTGCTTGCACCTTCACGATGCTGGGACTGTTAGTAATCCTGGGTATAACCTCCATGCACAAGTACATGGTGGGTGACCACCCAGGTGTGAACCAACGTAAGCAGGGGTCGAGGTGTGGCGCCCACACCACATGGAGGAACGCCGCCCCTCTATGTTACCAGGCAGTACTAGGTGGTAGATGACTCTCATCAACCGGTGAAATACCACCACTTTGCTTATTGGAGGCTTGAAGTGGTGGAACCCATGTTTGGTCTCTAAAACTAAGTTCCGGTCAACCCTTCCCCATCTCTTCCATCATGCAGTGCGATTGATGACTTTTGAGGTTATGATGAACATCGTGGCGAGATCCAAAATTCTTTACATTTCGAGGGTACAGCTCTAAAACAGTGTTCGCAGGCCGGCCGTAGTTAGTACACCGGACCGAACATATTGGTAACCCTCTAGGAGGCTTCCAGATCCTCTAGTGTATAATCTTGCTGCCAGATAGTGACTGGAGGGAGTCTTAGTAGTGTGTATGGGGGGGGGGCATTGTCGAGGCCACGTTATGTCAGGGATCTGGGTATATTCTTACCACATGAACGCCATATCCAAAAATTTCATTACTTCATACAGCATGTCCCACCAACTTTTTCTTACTATTGAATACACAATGAATTGTCAAACTAACAGAGCAAGCTTATCTGCGAAAATATCTAAACCTCCCAAGGACTTCCTAATTCATTTCACAAATATACGTGGTCTCAATTCTAATCTCAACGATGTCCATTTCCACTTGCAGTCTGCCAAACCCCATGTACTTTTTCTGACAGAATCTCAGTTATCAGTTGATTCAACTACTGCTCATCTCAGATGCCCAAATTATTCGCTGTATGATTCCTTTCGCCTCAAAGGTGGCACTTGTGCATATGTCCGTTCTGATATTCCCTGTCAGAGACTTGGCAATTTGGAATCTCCTCTCTTTGATCTTCTCTGGCTTAAAATCTCTCTACCTCATTGTGTCAAATTCATCTGTTGTCTCTACCGTTCTCCCAACTCCACTAATCACTTGTAGCTGTTTGACTTCCTCTCTTTGCAACTTAACTTTCTCCAGTCCAACTTTCTTAACAATGAGGTAATTTTCCTTGGTGATTTTAACGTTCACAACTCCAGCTGGCTTCCGTTTTCTAGTCACACCGACCCAGCAGGTCGATGTGACTGAGATGCTGAGATGCTGAGGCTTTTGCAATTACTAATGACCTAGCAGAGATTGTTCATTTACCTACAAGAATTTACCTACAATACCGGACAATCCTAATCATACAGCCAATACGCTTGATCGTTTTCTCACAAACAACCCTTCTAAGTACAAGGTCGAAGTGAGAGGTCCTTTAGGCACTTCAGATCACAACTTGGTGATTGTCTCTTCTCCAATGGAACCTTTATCTCATGGCTATTCCCAACCTCGTATTGTTTGGCATTACAAGAATGCAAAATGGGATGACCTGCGAGACTTCTTTTCTTCTTTTCCTTTGTCTGATTACTGTTTCAAAACTTCTGATGTCAACGTTTGCTCAGATCGTGTCAGTGAAATTATTCTTGCAGGAATGGAATCCTTTATACCACACTCCACTTTAAAATCTCGTCCTTTATCTAAACCTTGGTTTTCCAATAAATGCGCTAAGGCTATCCAAGAGAAGAATGTTGCATATCGGAATTGGCTTGTTTCTAATTCTTCAGTTTCATTTTCTGCCTACACCAAAGCTCGCAAGAATTTTAAAGCAGTTATTAATCAGTCCAAACTAGAGTTTGAACAGGATAAGAGTAGAAAACTTGCTTCTTGGCCTAATGGTAGCCGAGCATTCTGGTCTCTTGCCAAAGCTATTGGCCGGAACTTTTGCCCATCTCTGCTCCCACCTCTGTCCAAACCAGATGGTTCTGTTGTCACTTCAGCCAAGGATAAAGCTGACCTGCTAGCATCTCATTTTTCTTCCAGCTCATGTATTAATGATCTTGGTAAAACATCTCCCACCATTCCTAACACGCTCCATTCAATGCCTCCTGTGGTCTTCCGTAAAAAGGATATCAGAAGGATTTTGATGAATCTTGATGCTAAGATAGCTCCAGGTCCTGATGGTATTTCTCCACTTGTTCTCAAAACCTGTGCTCCTGAACTTACTCCTATTCTTTGCCGCCTTTTTTCACTTTCTTATTCCAAAGGTGTTTTTCCTGCTGCTTGGAAATTTGCTCATATCTAGCCAGTTCCTAAAAAGGGTGACAAATCCCTCCCATCTAATTATCGTCCCATTGCAATTACTTGTACTCTTTCTAAAGTACTGGAGAAACCAATTAACCGCCAACTCTTAAACTACCTAGAAACCTTCCGTCTGATCAACGATCACCAGTATGGATTCCGTCAGTGTCGATCCACTGGTGATATTCTGGCTTATGTTACCCATTTATGGACTAATTCAATGGAAAGGTTCGGTGAAACACAAGTAGTTGCTCTTGACATCTCAAAGGCTTTTGATCGTGTTTGGCATAAAGGTCTTCTAAACAAGCTTCCATCTTATGGTTTCCCAACTGTTTTTAGTAATTGGTTATCCAGTTTTCTCTCTGATCGCTCACTGAGGGTGATGGTAGATGGCTCTCTGTCTTCTAACTTCTCCACTAATGCCGGTGTCCCCCAAGGTTCAGTTCTTTCCCCCACTCTTTTCCTCTTGTATATCAATGACCTTCTTCCATTGACTGGAAATCCTATCCATAGTTTTGCCGATGATAGCACATTGCATTCAACTTTCCATTTTGAGAAACCTTGTCCTGCTCAATCAGCTTCAACTTCTCGAAAATCTGCTGCCAATTCCTTGAATGCCGATCTTCAGGTAATTCTCCAGTGGGGCAAAGACAACTTAGTTGATTTCAACCCTTCTAAAACTCAGTCTTGTCTTATATCTCGCAAAAGGATTCTTCTGCTTCTATGCTTATCTTTAGTGACACTCCTATTTCTAGGCAAAATGATATATCTCTTTTGGGGATTACCCTGACTTCTAATCTCTCTTGGCACAAGCACATTACAAATATTGCTTCCTCTGCATCTAAAAAACTTGGTTTTCTCTTCCGCTCTCGGCGTTACTTTTCTCCCAAACAGCTGCTCACTCTGTATAAATCGCAAATCCGCCCTGCCATGGAATATTGTTCCCACATCTGAGGTGGTGCCCCCAAAACCTCTCTCAGGCTTCTTGATTCCATTCAGAACAGGGCAGTTAGGTTAATTAACGATTCATCTCTAACACTCTCCACTCGCTTTCTCATAGACGCACTGTTTCTGCTGCATGCCTCTTCTACATATACTTCCATGGGCACTGTTCTTCTGAATTGGCTTCTATAATTCCCGCTCTCTCTTTCAAAACAGTCCAAACACGTGCCACCACCAGCCAACATTCATTTACTGTCCAACTTCAAACCCACAGAACCAACTTTTCATCTTCCTCATTTATTCATTCAACTGCCGTTTTCTGGAACAACCTTCCTTCATACGTATTTCCTGAAAATTACAATCTACAGAAGTTCAAGTCCAATATCAACAAATATCTTCTTTTGTCTTCTCTAACTCCAACCCAAGCACGGTACTAAGTACTTTAGGTTCTATTACCTCTCGTGTTTGGGGTTTACATAAACGAAAAAAAAAAAAAAAAAAAAAATTGCCCGGTACAAGTGTTTACCTGTGTAACAGGTAAACGTCTATATTGTAAGAAAACAGAAAAAAAATATTATATCATATAATATGCTATGGTTATAAGCAAGCTTATAACAACATCAGCAAAAAAAAAAAAAAAAAACTACCCACCTCGTCTGTCCATCTCTAACAATATCTCTAGTTCTTTTTAAATTTATTCAAACTAACCACTTCCACAACATAAAATGGTAGTTGTTCTTACAATCAATTACTCTTTGGCTGAAAGCAGATTTTCGTACATCTGTCCTGCAACCATCCTTTTTCAATATGAGTTTATGTCAGCTTGTGTGCATTGTCCGCGAAAGAGTTAGAATACAATCATCATCGAGTTTACCCAATCCATTTAAACCTTAAATCAATCGGGTCTCTTCTCAAATGCCTACAACTTGCAGAACTGAAAAATTTGTGGTAATAGAGTCCCTTTGTGTTCTTGACTAATCTCGTTACTCTTGCCTGAACTCGTTCCAAGAGATCCACGATCTCCTAAAATGAGGCTTCCAGACCTGTAGGTAGACCTCAAAATGTAGCCTGACCAATGTATACGATAGAAGCACTGCTAGTAAAATTCCTGTAGAGAATGTTGTTCTTTTTCTAATCTTGGATCTGTCTAATAGAGAAGTGATTAATAGTACGCCTTGGTAACTGAGGCTGGCTTGTACTTTATTTTTTATGGTTGTTGCAGCAAAATCTTGTGTCTTTCTTGAATTATATGGCTAATATTATTACTAATACTAATACTATTTTTTAACGCTATGTTTACAGTTTTTTCGAGGATCACTTTTTTATCAGTTTTTCTACCAGATTATTTTTGTCTCTTAATCGTACATATTTCACGTTGGTTAGGTTTTCCGGTTTTTGTGGATGAAAATACGATTTTTCCGTGTGGAAGAGAGGGTAAAAACCGTGCCACCCTCGCCCGAAACAATTCAGCGACGGTGTGGAAAATAAATCCATAAATATACCACAGAGCTTGATGGGATCCCAACCCAGACCTTTTGCTATACTCAGCCCACTTCATTGTCAATCTTTAAATAATTTTATTTGCTGCTCTCTTTCAGAACATTTTAATTTTAAATGGTACCTTTAATTAATCAAAAAAAAATTGATTAATTAATGAAAGAATTATTGGGCTATTTATTTTTTTCCTGCATTCTGTAGTTTATTCCTTTATTGATACGTTGTTAGGGTTAATACTAAAATTAAGTCCTTCACGCAGCGCAGCTATTTCGTGTCTGATAATTTATACATGGATAGATTTATAACCTCTTTGCTCGCTAATTTATGCATGACATTATTTCCACGATATATGGGCAGATTCCATTTGTGTTCGTGTCTCACTTTAACATCGGCTTCTGTAGCCTGCATAAATAGGTAATTCTTGTGTACTGTATGAAGCTTTCACCATGTGCCAATTGCAAGATATCTTTAAAACCTTTTTATGATAATGGACCCTTTTACACATTTAATGCGATGTTGCGTGTGAACTTCTTTTGTTTAATGAAAGAAAGGGAAGTCTGTTGTTTTTATTTTTCTAATTTTCAAAAATGAAGACCAGGTTTAAGTTTTAGAAAAGTTTTGTATCGTAGATGAATGAATGATCTTTTTTGGAATGGAGATATATTTCCTTAATGAATGAATGAATCTTCTAAATGTTCGCCCTGATCACTTAGGCCGTGATATATAAGTATATCGTATTGCGTATTTGTATTCTAAAATCGGTTAATCGGTTTGTCTGTTATAGGAGAAGAAAAACTCCAAATTTTGTTCAAAAAGCACACGATCTTCTTCTGAGACCGACTAGATAGGCCACAGTGCGAAAAATGCAATAAAAGTTCTTCTCGTATCGGATTGGTTCCAGGCACACGCTGTGGAACGATATCAATTATACTCGCTGTACATACCTTTAGGATGCAATGGTTATGATATTGCAAGTGATGGCGATTCGGTTAATTCAAGGGTCAAATATACTGATGAAAATTTACCATCACTCTCGATGTAAACATTGAGATACTTGTGATCTAAAAATCATATGTATTGAACTTATGTGGCCTAATTTTTTTTAAAAAAAGCATAACTGTTCCTAAAAATAATAATCAGATCATTTATCCTCTGTGTCTGTCAACTTAAACTTCCCATATTTGAGAGAATCTTCCACAGTAGTAGTCTTAACACGGAATATAAATAGAATTTATCTGGAGAATCGTCATATCCTTTTAATATTTCCTTGACATTGCTGTACCCCTGGGCAGCAGAAAACAAATTACTTTTTCATGTGATCGCTGAGTCACTAGTGTCAAAGTATGTCATCTCAACCTATAATTGTTCTAATAACCTCTGTAATTTCAGCCTGTCTTTCGTCTTTCGCTTTAAAATAAAAACGCACACAAACTTATTCAATTCTTAATTCATGACAAGGCTTATGAATATATACAGTACCCCAAGTCACCATTTAAATGAATCTGTCAATGTATTAGCGACTGTGGCGAAATTTTTCTTAACCTGAAGTATAACAAGATTTGACTTTCAAAAGCAAAATGGAAAACCCGAAATTACAATTATCACCTAATTCACATTATTTTTGGGAAATGAACGAAGAATTCTTAATTCAGTTTCTAAGTAATACGTATTCATTAGTATCCCTCCATATCCATTAATTATGTCGTCATGCTGCAGGTTCTCTTCTACTTTGTAATCATGATTATATCCAATTTGGATGGACAAATTCATTTCCGAATGAAGTTCTCTTTTAGACCGGATCATGCAGACAGAGACAAATGGAGACAGCCATTATTAATATTGCATCTTCACGGTTACACCTTTGTGCTTTTTTATTTTATAGAAAAGTGATACAAGAAAAGATTACTTACAACCGATGCAGCCCTTTATATCGACGTGTAAGCCTGTCGTGTTTACTAGTAGAAGTTTTAAGAAATAGATTTTGATGAACGCCTTCTCTTTATCAATGTTCAGTAATGGATGCATCCATTTTTTGTTTAACAAAGGGGTTCCAGCAAGCTGTCAGAATAATATCGTATGGAGTGAAAGCTATATCGCATACAGTATCCTAAGACAATGAGATTACTTTTGATATTGGTATCTAAGTGATACAGCCACTGCAGTTTCTATGGTATTTAAGATCTTATCTACGTGGATAGTGATGTTTAGAGCATTCTGTTACCCGTACACACACACAAATAACAAAATCATCTACAATGGAAACCCTTCCAATCGAAATCGTTCACCAATTTCACTATTCGCAGAATTTTACTTTATATTTTGAGTTCTAACACAGTTATCGAGAACGAACTGCTTGATTCTCTCGGAGCGCAGCAGATGGTAAAATCCCCACACCAGCTGGAAAAGACCTGAGTTCGAGTCCGTGGATGACATGAGGAAATTTTACGTGCTTTCTTCACAACGTGGCCGAGTTATTCGGTCTCAGCAAGGGTAGCATAGTTTTTTCTATCGAAAACTCGGATTTTTCGCAATTTATACAGACAGTATATACGGAGCAATATGTCCTTAGTCGCTGATGCTCCTACAACCTTACAACAACAACAACAACAACATCGGTGCGCATGATGAGATATATTTACGCGTGTTAGCCCTGCATAAACATGGGATCTCGTGATTAGCAACAATTATGAAGATCCTTATAATTCATGAATTGTAACGAAATTTATAAAAATTTATCTCCTCTAAGTGTTAGCATTTTCCCTCCTTTTCATATATGTTTGACAACGTGAAATTGTAAAATTAAAATTGCTCGGGCAGCAGAACAAAAGCTTGACGTTCACCAGTTTGACACCCCTGGGTTAGACAAATTATAATAATCATAATTACAAATCACTATACATGCATAAACTACAAATCAAATATAAACAATAATTGAATATATTTTAAACATATACTAGTTAATACTATTTATGAGGGAAATACAAAGTAAAGATAAGAAAATACCAAAGTTCTTTCTACAGGCTTCAGAGATAAGAAAGTCGAGCACTTACAAGTAAAGATAAAATATTGGAACTAAATATGAACGGTTACTTGACTGATATGAGGCGCTTATCACAAATGACGCCGGATTAATACGATGAGGACCAGCCATTTTAAGAATACCAACATGTGTTTAAACGTAAAGAAGGAAAAACAACGTATATGTTCCCGATGGAATTTTGTTACAACTAACTCGCAAAGTGCAAAATTAATTAACAGGGTGGTTAATTAACAGAGAGCTCGGTTGTGAATTAAAATTGGTCGCTAAAGAGCGACCAAGTTTGATGTGTAAAAGCAACGAAGGTTATGAGGCGCTAGTGTAGTGGTTCTGTAATTGCGTGTATTCTTCAGTCGGTTTTATCGACGAAAAATCGAGATTCAGAAAGAAAAGTTCATTTAACCCTTATCTGAACTCAACCACGTTGTGAAAATATTCCATCAAAATTGCTCTCGTCAGTGATGGGATTTAAACTCAGGCCTTTTCCACCCGATGTGGAAGGACGTAGTTATAACCACTGTGCCATCTGCGAGATCAAAAAGACCAGAGCAGCGAACCAGAATATTTTTACTGCAAAACGGAAGAATCTTTACTGTTTATTAACATAGCAAGAAACCCCCTGGCTTCGTTTGCCGTTTCCGGGGTAAGGTATTCACCTTAATCTGATTTAAATAAATAAATCGTTATTCATCCTCATGGAATCCAAGAGAGACAAAAAATCCTCATATAATTTTAGAGGTATGGACTTTTTAAGATTCACAATAAAAGAATCTTCAAAGTTATAGAACAAAAATTTTGTATAAGGGAGTGAATCGAACGAAAACTGCAAAATTGACATACAAATTTTGTTTTAATTACATAGTAGATCAAATATATATTTTCATATTCAATGTAGAAGTTTTACGTTCTATGCATTTCCTCCAACTCCAACCAAATGAATATATTCTTCAAGACGCACTGTTTTTAAAAATAGATCACACACACACACACAGAGTTCTGAATGTTTTAAAATACCGAACCGATATTCTAACATAAAATAAATTTCTTCGAGTTTTATATTTTGGCCAGTAAGTTTTACTGTCCACTTGCAAGACGTCAAATTGTCATTAGACAGCGGTTGAATTTGGAACTGAACATTGGCGGCTATTCATAGATTACGATCATTGTTCTTCACACTAAGTGAACAAGATCCAAGTTCCAATCCAGTCAACCCGATGGGGAAAAGAAATTTTTGTCAGGATTTTTCACACTGTGGCCGAGTTCTCCTCGGTCACGAACTGGAGTTATTTGGTGTTTGCCTTCCCTCAAAACAAGCAAACGGACCATAGATACACGCAAATACAGACATTATATCCAGTTGACTTGCGTGGGCAGTGCAATGTTGATTCAGTTTGGTGTAACATAAGTTACACCAAAGTTTGGTGTAACATAAAACAAAAATAAGAGTAGGAGTGTGTTATAGGTCGAATGATTGTGATGAGTACAACGAACAACTGTGCAGAGAAATAAAGTGCGCCAGTAAACCAGAACGAATTATAATGGGGAATTTTAACTTTCCAGTTAGTAACTGTAAATTGTGGGTTGGTTGCTCACAGACTAGCAAGACTTTTGTAGATTTATTGGATGGCTGTTTTTCTACAGCAGCATGTTAGAGCGATAACAAGAGAGCAATACTTTTGATCTGATTCTCAGAAGTGATTCTTCATACGTTAAGAATCTGCAGATAAAAGAACCACTAGGTGGCAGTGATCACAATGTATTGATGTAGGATTGACTTAAAGATATCATTACCATCAATGGTAAAAAAAAAAGGCGTTTTTGCGTTCGTAAAGGAGGCTGCAGTGGTCTCGATAGTTTTTAAGTTGGACCAACTAATGATGTTACCAACAACGAATGCTAAATGGAAGCGTTCAGGGAAAAACTCATAGAAACCACTAGACTTTTCATACGAACGAAGACATACAGTTCATCGCGCTCTTTTTTTTTTTTTTTTTTATGAAATCCCCAAACACGAGAGGTATTAGAACCTATAGTGCTTAGTACAGTGCATGGATCGGAGGTTGAGAAGATGAAAGAAGATATTTATTGACATTAGATTTCAATTTCTGCAGATTGCAATTTTCAGGAAATACGTATGAAGGAAAGTTGTTCCAGAAAACAGAAGTTGAATGAATAAAAAAGGAAGAAGAAATAAATGAGGAATGAATCCATACAGAGAGTGCAGAGACTCTGTTAGAGATGAATCATTAATTAACCTAACTACCCTCTTCTGAATGGAATCAAGAAGCCTGAGAGAGGTTTTGGGAGCACCGCCCCAGATGTGGGAACAATGTTCCATGGTAGGGCAGATTTGCGATTTGCACAGAGTGAACAGCTGTTTAGAAGAAAATTAATGCCGTGAGAGAAAGAGAAAAACAAGTTTTTTAGATGCAGAGGAAGCAATATTTGTAATGTGCCTGTGCCAAGAGAGATTAGAAGTCCCTCTTCTAATTCGATTAGAAGTCCCCAATAGAGATACATGATCTTGCCTAGAAATCGGAGTGTCATCGAAGATAAACATAGGAGCAGAAGAATGTTTTTTACAAGATATAAGACAGACCTGAGCTTTAGAAGAATTTAAATCAACTAAGTTATCTTTGCCCCACTGTAGAAGTTGAAGTTACTTGTGGAGGGCAAGGTTTCTCAAACTGGAAAGTTGAATGCAATGTGTTATCGTCAGCAAAACTATGGATAGAATTTCCGGTCAGTGGAAGGAGGTCGTTAATATACAAGAGGAAAAGAGTGGGAGACAGAACTGAACCTTGGGGACCACCAGCATTAGTGGAGAAGTTAGAAGACAGACAGCCATCTACCATAACCGCAGTGAGCGGTCAGAGAGAAAACGGAATACTCAATTACAAAAAACAGTTGGCAAACCGTAAGATGGAAGCTTATTCAAATGATTTTTATGCCAAACACGATCTTTGAAATGTCAAGAGCAACTACCTGAGTTTCATCAAACTTTTCCATTGAATCTGTCGATAGATGGGTAACATAAGCCAGAATATCACCAGTGGATCGATACTCACGGAATCCAAACTGGCGATCATTGATCAGATGGAAGGTTTCTAGATAGTTTTAAGAGTTGGCAGTTAATAGATTTCTCCGTCACTTTAGAAAGAGTAGAAGTAATTGCAATGGGACGATAATTGGATGGAAGGGATTTGTCACCCTTTTTAGGGACTGGCTAGACATGAAAAAATTTCCAAGCATAAGGGAAAACACCTTTGGAATAAGAAATTGAAAAAAGCGGCAACACAGAATAGGAGTAAGTTCAGCAGCACAGGTTTTGAGAACAAGTGGAGAAATATCATCAGGACCTAGAGCTTTCTTAGCATCAAGATTCTATAAAATCCTTCTGACGTTCTTTTGACAGAAGACACAGGAGAATGTTGTTCTTTGTTTAGGAATTTATTAGGCGCATCGGCAACTATGACCGTAGTGCGCCAGACACAGGAGGCATTGAATGGAGCGTATTGGGAATGGTGGGAAGTGGTTTATCAAGATCATTAATACACGAGTTGGAAGAAAAATAGGATGCTAGCAGGCACTGTCGTATCCAGGTGTCAAGGGAGGTGGGGCATGATTACCAGGTTTTTGAGGTTTTTTTTTTTTAGATAGACCAAGGAACACTTATATGCATTGTTATAGTGCCCCTCTGCCCCCTCTGAATACGCCCCTGCTAGCAGGTCAGCTTTATCTTTGGCTGATGTGGCAATAGAACCATCTGGTTTTAACAGCGGTGGGAACAGAGATGGACAAAAGTTGCGGCCAATAGGTTCGACAAGGGACCAAAATGCTCTGCTGCCATTTGGATAAGAACCAAGTGTTCTACTCTTAGCCTGTTCGAAATGTAGTTTAGACTGATTAAAAAATTCCATTCCTACAGTGGAATGGCCATGAGAGAAAGGCTCCATTGGAGAAGAGGGCTTACATATAAATGGATGTCAAATGTGTTGAGACGCTTGGCAAAGAAGAACAGTGCATAGGATGCATTTAAATAATCCGTAATACAGAAGCCTATAGAAGATATAAGCTAGTCTGTAATCAAGTGACGAAGATGGTTAGGCAAGCTAAGACACATTATGAGGAGTCTTTGGGGAAGAATGCCAAGAAAAGTAGCAAACACTTCTTTAATTATTATCTTAGAAGGAGGGGTTGATTCACATGGGTCCACTTGATGTCGATGGTTCAACTGTTATTCATACATGAGGAATTCTTTAGGAAGGGGGATTCCAGAAGTTAATAAAACTCTAACAGGGAACTGAATCATTTTGTAATAACTGAAAGGAAACTGGAAGAGAGATTATTGAAGTTAAACATGAAAACGGCACCTGGGATGGATGGGATCTATCCAATACAACACAATCATATTAAGGGAGGCAGCAAAGGGGGTAAGCAAACCCTTAGCCATAATTACGAGAGCACTTTCGGATTAATGGGAGGTCCCTAAGGACTAGAGACGTGCTGATCTAGTCTCAATTCATAAAGGGGACCTGTTAACTTAACGTCTGTTCCAGGAAAAATAATGGAATCGCTGGTTAAAGAAGTAATGGAGAACCATCTAGACAGGAGTGCTGTTATACTTCAGTCGCCGCATGGGTTTCTTTAAGGGGGAGTTCGTGTCTGACCAATTTAATTGGATACTATGATGCAGTAACAAAGGAACTAGATGCAAAAAATAATTTTGATATATACTTGGATTTCAGGAAAGTTTTTTATACTGTAGATTGCTGTACAAATTGGAGCAGTGTGGCATTAAAGTAAAGTTACTGCTGTAAATAAAGGGATGGATGAGTGGAAAAAGACAGAGACTTGATATCAATGGACACTGCTATTCATGGACTTAATATTATCAGTCGGTGCTGGGCCCATTGTTGTTTTCTATATTTATTAATGATATTGATGAAGGTATAGCAGGCTTAATGTCTTAAATTTGCAGATGATACGAAGGTTGCTAGGGTGGTTAACGACAATAATGACGATATGCTAATGTAAGATCTAGAAAATTTATGCTGAAAAATGACAATTGGGGTTTAACATTGACAAATGCAAAGTATTGCATATGGGTTGCATTAATCCCAGATTAACGTACCGCAATACTGTGTGGTACTACACTCAGGGTAGTAAAAAATGGAAAAGACTAGGGGGTAATTGTGCAGTCAGGTATGAAATTCTCTGAGTAGTAAGACAGGCTGCCAGGACAGCACATGGGGTTTTGTCAATGATATACAGGAATTTTGCTAGCAGGGATGAGGAGGTGACTGTCCCATTGTATAAGGCAGTGGTCAGGGGACCCCGTCTTGAGTACTGTGTACATGGCTGGAGGCTTCATTTTAGGAAGGATGTAGAACTTCTGGAGCGGGTAGAGAGAGAGAGAAGGGCAACAAGATTTGAGGGAAACAAAGGGGTCGCTCTTACCAAGAAAGGCTTCAGATTGCAAATTGCTGCGTCTCGAGACTAGGCACCTGCAAGGCGATCTGAATGAGGTGTTTAAGGCTTTGAATGGATTGAGCACCCTCAATGCTGATAGAATTCTTCCTCTTCTCAGACTTTGCCAACGAGAGGTGGTACGTAAATTCAAATTGAGGAAGGATAGTTGCAGAATGAATGTGCGGCAGTTTACCTTCAGCCAATGGAAGTTTATCTTCAGCCATATTGTTGTCGATGAGAGTTATGTGTGGGCTGTAATACTGGATCGTCTTGTCTGTTATTATTAATGGTCGGTCCAAGTACCGTATATTTTGAGTACTTGGACCGATAGGGGTTTCTAGTACGGCCTGGGTTTCCTATTTGTAATATGTTACACTTTCTTTGATCAACTGGTATTTTTGGGCTAACTTCTAATCCTGGCGACCTGGTCGTCGTGTTTAACAGCTTTGGCTACAGGGTGTAGTTACATTATATCAAAGTTTGGAAATTTATTATTTGAAAAAAAAAATTGCAACGTCATAAAACATATAACATAAGATTAAATTAAGTCAGCATTATAATATGTTTCTTCTGATCTGAAAGGAAGTTGTTTGATTGTTTTGTTCTTGCTCCACAGCTCTTATTTGAACTTTCCGGTAACCATTGCCAAAGGTTTCCTTCCTATATGTTTTGTCGTACATAGTTGCTCTTTCTCTGAGTCGATGCTCAGATTATTAAAAAACTGAACAGTATTTGATGGCAAAAATCTCCACAGACTGTCCGGTGGTGAAGAAACAATATTCGTGCTGCACTTGAGTTTTGGTGCTTACCATGTATTCTTCGCTACATCACCCGAGTTCGAGCTATCAAACTTTCTACTTTAGCTTCATTCCGTCTGTCTGTTAATATCTGATAATGAGTTAAAATATTTCTTGTCATAATAATTTGCACCCTTAATTCGATTTTTCTTATTTTTGTTGGTGATTTACTCAGTTTTCTTTTCATTTAGTTTCAAACCAATGCAGTCTGGGTGGTCTTTTGCACTTTACGCACACAACAACATCGTGGAAATTGAGCATTAGATTTGTCAATTCTCAAAATTATCTAAAATCAAGGATCAGGGAATAAACATATTGCTGACAAGGTAGCTCTTTCCGTTTTTGTCATTTGCAAAACAACATGGCATTATCAAAAACAAAAACATTTCGTAATATTTCCATAATGTCACATATCGATGGTTGTCTCAAAAGAACATGGTGATAATACTGAACCATGGTATTGATAAAACGAAAATACCCTTGCGCTCACTTACGGCGTGTCATCAAAAACTTTCTACGATTGCTAATACAGTAATAATGATTTTATGTGGCTACCAGCAAACAGCCTCATCATAGTGTTCCCTGGAGAGGAAAACTGGTAGAACGAGTACAGCCAACAAGGTCATTAGAAGAGTACCGCTTTGTACAGGTAAAAAAGATGCTCAATTTCGAGGTGGTTGTGAATAATTCGCGCAAACTCATCTTCTCTGCAGTGGACTGGTACAGCTGGACATCTTTATTTTGAGCATGGAGGCCGAAGTTATGAATTTCAAACAATCGGAAAGTAATCGGAGATGAGTGGTCCAAGTGAAAAGTTTACATATACAGGAGTCCTCTTCTCAGGAGAAGACACTCACGTGATCAACGTTGCTCTGGCAGCGGACCAGTTCATTATACTAGCGGTAGGTTTTTGAAGATGTGTCAGTTTCTCACAGACGAGAGTTCAAAAGTTTTTTTTTTTTTTTCTCTTTTTCTTTCGTTTTATACCGATGTTACTTTATTCTCATTTTTATCAGGATTATTTATCCAAAATTTACCATTTTAACGCAGATGTCCATGGAAAATTAACACATATCAAAATTTAACTACCTACTAGTGTAATGAACCGGTCCGTTACCAGAGCAACGGCAATTACGTCGAGTGTCGTATCCTGACAGACGGATTATATATAATCTGTTCGAAAATTAAGGATTCGGTAGACAAGTTTCAAAATTATAAAGATAGAAATAAGGATACAATGAAGAAAAAGACACAAGCGAAGGATATGAATACGTATATACACTACCCTACCATTAATATCTGAATACCTACAAATAACTTTTATTTACAGGAAAACTAATAAGTGAGCTGAAATCTTTAACCTTTATGATAGCCTCTAGTCTCCGTGGAAAGCTTTCCAATATTTTTGTGAATATTCCCCGATATTTTTTGCCACTCGGTCTTCAAAGCGGCGACCAGTTCACACGTTTCTCTTCACACGCACCCAAAGATCTAATTCATCGCAGAGGTTCTCTGGAGGATTGAGGTCTGGGTTTTGGGTTTGTTGTTGGTTTAGCGATTTATTAGCCGCATCGGCAACTATGGCCATAGTGCGCCAGGGTTTTGGGCTAACCATTTCAACTTTTCGACGATCGTGTCCTCATTCCAATTTGTGACAACGCGAGCAGGATGACATGGTGCGTTGTTCTGCTGATATTAATATGGGTCTTCCTCGACGTGCTGCCACAAAGTTGGTAACGCGTTATTGTCTAAAACGTAGACCTCAGCATTCAAAGTTTTTGTTCAAAAATCGAATGCCAAACTTCATTGTCGCGACGAGAGAGTAAGACAGGTAACTTTCTCTGGGCATCCGCCACACCCAGGCATGCCTGCCAGACTGGTAAACCATGTCCCGTGACTCGTTACTCCGAAACATAGCTTTCCATTGGTCAACCGCCTGGTCGAAGAATGGAAGTCCTTACACTAAGCTAAACGGCTTCGGGCATTAGTCATGGTGATTAGTGACTTGTGGACGACTGCACGACTGAGATAACTCATATCGTGCATCGCCCTGCGCACTTTACTGCTGACATATGTCCTGGTTGTCTCACTGAGGGCCTGTGTGTCTGCAACAACGTCGACCTGCGCTTCGAGTGGATGATTCTTTGCAGGGTTCTCCTGCCATTCCGTCAGCTTCGGAGGTTTTTACGGGTCATTTGGTGACGTTTTCAGCACCAGTCCGCTCCAATTTGCAGATCACATCACCAATAGTTGACTTAGGGATGTTCAGTGCCGTTGAAATGTCACGTGCATACCAACTGCTTATGTGGCATACTATTATCATTCTGCGCTGGAGGGCTGTTAATTACGTCGACCGCGGCATCTTACATTCACAATCGAACTACTGTCTTCTCGAAGGCCGGTGAGAATATTTATATAAGCACCACGTGTCATGGTGAGAATAATCAACCATGATACGCGGTGCTTGGGTAGGACGTGATCAACTATCAACGGAAGAGTGTCCAGATATTAATGATACTGCAGGGTAGAAAGAAAGTGTATGAAATGTATAATACATCTGTATTAAGGATAAAAATAATCGGTTATATTGGTTAAAAAGCAGCTCAAGTTACATATCTTGTCAGTAATCTAAGGAAATCGAAATAAAAAAAATTTGAGGCATAATTCTGTCATAAAAGGATGCCGAATGACGAATCCGCAACGAACAACGTAGATTGTTAAGAAATGTGAAAATGGAAAGAAAGGAGGGAAGGAAATTTCTCTGGATGAATTCATGCAACCCCCGTTCGAAATCGACTAACTCGGCGGTGTTGTGAAAGAAAAAATAAATAAATGAAGCTCCTGCTGTCAAGAGCTTCATTTATTTATTTTTGTCCTGCTGTCGAACCCAGGTGTTTTATAAGTAGTGGATGAATGATGATGATTGCAATTAGTATGCTAAGCGAAAGCAGTTGGGAACGAAAGAAAAAAAAAATGGAAAGTCATCAAAATACAGAAAGTTATCAAATACTTATACATGTGTTTAAGAAACGAAATTAATTTTCACAGAGCGTAATTTGAGACATCACCCTACCAATTTCAAAACTCACCAGCAAC
The DNA here is from genome assembly GCF_048544385.1 of Mastigoproctus giganteus. Classification (NCBI taxonomy): domain Eukaryota; kingdom Metazoa; phylum Arthropoda; class Arachnida; order Uropygi; family Thelyphonidae; genus Mastigoproctus; species Mastigoproctus giganteus. The sequence goes on along the minus strand of NC_143585.1, from coordinate 79,017,799 downwards.
GAAACTGTCTGCGCAGAGTTTTGCAATCAGTTTGGTTCTTGGTGTTAATATTTTACTGCAATGTTCAAGAATGTTCTTTCAGAAGTCTGTAAAGCAGAAGTGATAAAGCGGTTTACTCTTTGCCAATCAGAATGATCAAAATTTAGATCATTCTGATTGGCAGGTTTTTGTAGCGGTAAGAAGTTTCATTGTGGTTAAAAAATAACAATTAACCAACCAACCTTTTGCGCTTGGAACTTCTGTACTTTTTTTAGTACAGAAGTAGAGAAGTTAAATAAAAGAGTACTGAAAGTACTCCTTTCTTATTTCGGAATATTCTTGCAAGTAGCTTACATTAACATCCTCTAAATTGAAAGGGTGCTGCATTTTATGACACAACTGTCAGAATGTCCCTTGTCAAAACGGCCGCTCAAACATCTGCCAACTGCAGATGTTTGAGCTGCTATCCTGTACGTTAATAGCACCCTGCACGCAAATGCTACAATTTTTATTCCACATTAATTTATACTCTAAAAAAAACCAAAAATGTTGCTGTTATAATTTCTTCAGTTAGCAAAATTTTACAACGGCTTAAACTAAACATTGCAAATTCTGATAGATTATATCGCGCCATCTAGTATCAGGTATACAAAACTAGATTTAAATTAGAAATGTATTTATTGTATTTATTTAGTTTAATGTAATTGTATTTTAATTGTAATTATTAAATGTAAATTCGAAATGTATACTACAGTGAGAGAAGATATACCATAAAATGTAATACGTATTTAATATATAGATATGCAATACGAACATATTTTTTGGAAAAGGAAAACAATTAATTCCCTTAACACTTTTTCCCTTAGTTTGTCTTTCCGAAAAAGAGAGTTTTTTAAGTAAAATTTGAAACATTGTCTTGTCAGGGAGAGTACTGTAGTGTGCTGTCCCCTTATTGTTCTATGTAATCGAATAAAACTCAATAAAGTAGACACTTTAGCACCTTTATCGTGTTTATTGCCTCAATATAAATGAGAATATGATGTTAGAATACTTAATTTTAAATTAATTTTAAACTAAAGATCGAAAGATGAACTGCAACAATTTTCCATCTTCAGTCACACCAAGGATGGAAGGAATAAAATATGTAATTATTTCTCAATCAACCAGTTGCAATTAGTGTAAATTGTATTCATTCATTTATATTAATGCTGAGTTTTTGCCTACGTAAAGTCTTGGAATATTTACATATCCACTCTGTACCTCTTCCACCAATTTATGGTTCCTAGTTAAAGCGTCATTAACACTTGAGAAGTTCGCTTTCACTCATTTTATTATCCCTACTCACATCCACCCTACTCAGTCCCCCTCTAAGCCCTCGTGGGTAGCGCAGTTGGGTAGAATCGACGTTCTCCACACACCTGGTGGAAAAGATCTGAGTTCGAGTCCCGTCGATGATGTCAGTAATTTTTATGGACCTTTTTCACAACGTGGCTGTGTTAATCGATCCTAGGCGAGGGAAGCATGGTTTTTCTCCTGTAAACTCGGGCTTTTCGTCCAGCAAACATAAATCGACCTCATAACACACGCAATTTACAAACAGCATACATGGAGCAAGATGGCCTTAGTCGCTGATGCTCCCAAAACTCTTCTACAACAACAGTCCCCTCTAAGTTATCTGGTTACCAAGTTCTCTAACCCATACTTTCGAAGTCTTACCCAGCATGGGCGACATTTTGGCAAACTCGCCATAAGTATGGTGGGATTTGTAAAAATTCCCTTTTTCTTTTTCTCTCGGCCAGTGATTTCTCATATTCAACCTTTTCCACACTAACCATTCCAAGGAGCGCTGTTGCAGACCAACTTATAGCTATTTTGATATTATAGAATTCTCTTTTCTCTGCTAAACTATAGTTACTTCCTTATTTATCCACCTCTGCATAACCCTTGCAATATTTCTTAAATAGTTCACTGAACAGGGTAACCACATGAAGCCTTTACAACTTGAAACAAATACAACCTCCATATGGGAGCGTATAATACAATATTTTGCATACTGTAAATCAAAAGTTTATCACAACAGTCTTTATTTTCTATTCGAGGTAATTGCAGGTAACTGAGCAGCCCCAAAAGACCCAGAAAATCAAAATGACGATACTCCAGGAGAAGGTACAATGAACCATAATACTACTTATACATAGGGGATAGGGGTCTACAGTGTCCGGGTCTGCAATTCTTCTTCAAGCGACCTGGTCGAGACCTTAATATTACATTTTTTAAATAATTAAATTCGTTTTAAATAATTAGCAAAAAAATTCTAAAAATTTAAAATAATGAAAATGTTTTTATTTCATTAGTTTTTAACTTATTCATTTATTATATACAGAATTGAGCTGTTGTTTTTTTATTTAGACACACCGACACATATACAAACACAAGGAGGAGAGATCACTTTAACTATTTTCCCCTTCGTTCCCTGGCAACGATCTCTCATTCCTTTTCCTTTGTACAGTAGTGCCATCTCTTAGGCAAATTCCACGCTAAACATCTTTCTTCTTTGAATTATTTATTGCATGCTTTTCTTTAAATAAAGGAAATGAATTTCTGTTTGAACTCTGGTACCATCATATAAGGTCAGAGGAATTCAAAAGATAAAGAGAATACGAGAACGTCACCGTATTTAGCAGTCTTACGGCTAGTCCAGTAATCCCAAACGCGTGTACTGTAAACCCCTTTTACCCTTCGGCTACAGCTTGTGTGTACGCTACTCATTACGATATACAAACTGTTTATTTCCTGAAATTGTGTTTTTTCTGCTTATAAATTGATTTATTGTTATTTTTATTTAAGTTCATGTTCTCATGTAGTGGTATATTTATTCCAGAAACGTTACCACCAATTCTAGGTCCCTCCAACTGATTTACAAACAGGTCTCCGTGTGCTGTTTAACGCTCTGTGTCTCAATGGGATCTTAGCCCATATGGCATGATTGGCGTCCTAAGTACATGTACACGAACGTGTACTCCTGCTCACTTGTGATCAGGCGAAGGACTTATTGCTTTACATTTACTTTCGTACTTAAAACATACAATAAATGATCAAGCATTCTAAAAATTGTGTATGCATGCGCACGCTTGTTTGTGTGTTCTGTAACAATGACAGTAATCGGTAGCGTACTCTTTCTTCTCCTTTCTTTCTACAAAACAAATTAATACTCCCATAAATCTGCAGTAAGCCTCAAAAAATAAAACTCATTTTGCTGTCCAAACCTCAGGCGAAATTCTACTTAAATAATTACTTTAACTGCATGCTTCCTCTGTATAGACGTCGTCTTCTAACATAAGCTTCCTCAAGGCCATCCCATCGTCTTTAAAATTGCACCTGCTTAATCCTACCTGGCTACCTTGACCAACCTCTTTGGGCCAAATCGAGTTACGGCCTTTGTACTGGAGCTGTAATTAGCCAATCTCAGGAAGAAATGCAGGGGTTCCCGGCGAGATACTCGATTCTTCCTTCTAACATATTCCAGGAATTTCCTTAAGATATTTATCTCTTTAAAAGCCCAAAATAAGCCCAAAACTAAATTAGAAATCCCTCCTTAAGAAATCTATATTTTGATTTCTTAATTTATATCCAGATTTGCAAATATCGAGGCCTTATGTCGATATTTGCCTTGTCCCAAAACTAAAACATCTCCAATTTACAGGGAGTTTGCCTAAATCCAAATATGTACTCGTATATACAATTTTCTATTTATACTTCCTGCCAACACTTTTTGTTTGTATATATTATTTACTTTATGTTAAGCGCAATGCAAGGTATCTCAGGTATTTCAACCTGAGATTTCGTTACACCTACAAAGTTGCCACAAACGTTACGTTTATCGCTTGATTTTGTAATCAAAATTTGAAACTGCGACAAATAATCCAGATTCTACAAAGAATTAACGCTTTACTTTTCTCAAAAGTTCCTTCTTCTTTATTATTATTTTATTTCTTCATCTCTTTTTCACGCTGCAGTAACGAAGAAGTTTTACTGATTAGCGCTTTTTCTACCCGTTGCTAGGTTACAGACGTCTCTTATCATTTAAACTGATAAGCAAAGACTCTGAGAGGTGCTCAGAAGAGAAAGCGCGTACTGATTTGCAAATCAGAAAAATCTGGGATTTCCACTTGCGAACATTAGACCATTGATTCATCCACTGATTAGAAGTGGTAACATGAAGACTACGTCAAATGCATTTCATCTTTACGTTTCTTGAGTGAACTTTTCATCCACTTAATCAACAACGATCAAAGTAAACTTCAGCATATTACAAAAGTCCATAAAACGAATTGGAGTGAATGAATGTGAGCAGCTATGATAAACCTAAACCTTTACACTTTGGATCATATCACCCTTTCTAATATTTCTGCAGCGTTCAGGAGATTCTCTTGTTTTCTCGTTATATTACTGATACACGTAACAATCGCTGAAAATGGAAAGAATTGATGAAAATGTAAGGAATCCATTACAGGTGAATGTTACTGTAGAAAAGTCTCTTTTTGAGGAATCTTCCAAGTATGATGACACTTTTTCATCCAACAGCAGGAGTCGTAAGCTGCTCTTAATAGACGTTCCTATAAACAAAGGTAAGTGGAATTCTGTTAGCCTAATCTTTTAATGAATAAACGTATAAATATTAAATAAAAGCATGAACTGCTAGCTGTAAGGTGTCCTCTGAAATCGTTGGTTCCTCTGTTAATAGATACCGTACCCATCATGCACTACGTGAAATTATTTATGTCACTAAACAGTTCATTATTAGTAAACATTGGATAAGAGATCAACAAGTGTATTCGGAACACAATGGAACAGAATCAACTCACCATCGTAATGCATCACGGGAACAGTAAAAGTTTAGCTGAAGAACAGACTTTATGCACTGCCCGTGGTTAAATATGGTACTGTTTGTCGGCTGCCATAAGCAGTTACAGTGAAGATGTAAACTGTTGTAACCTCCAGGGGAACGTATCAGAGTATAAAAAGAAACTTATATAAATAATACACTATAATATTATATCTGTATAATAATAATTTA